>NW_028142850.1:0-372500 GCF_055691185.1 Crinia signifera | reverse complement strand
CCCCAAGCACCTTGCTAAGTCAGGAACATTTCATCACAGGTTCCAGGTTTTACCCTCCAGGCACATAGCTGCGTACAAGTTATTCCCAGATTCCGGTTTTCACACCCCAATCAAATGTGAAAGGGTACAGCGGTGTGAAAGTGGTATATGGGGTCTAAAAATTATCACTTTTCTTTTACCAAAGCAGGTGAAAATAACAATTTTCACCTACTTTTGTAGAAAATAAGTACCTTGCAGCAGTCGGTACATCTCATGCGCCGGTTCCGGCTTTCACTGCCCAACCATCACGCCGGAACATTTCTTGTGCCGGTTCCAGGTTTCACCCACAAAAGCACCTTGCCAAGGCGGTGACATTTCATTCACAGGTTCCAGCTTTCACCCTCCAGGCACATAGCTGCATATGGACAAGTTATTCGCCGGATCCAGTTTCCACATCCCAATCAAGTGTGATAGGGTACAATGGTGTGAAAGTGATATATGGGGCCTATATATTATCACTTCATTTCTACCAATGTAGGTGAAAATGATAATTTTCACTTACTTTTATAGAAAATAAGTACCTCACAGTGGCTGGAACATCTCATACTGTTTTTGGTTTTCATCCCCCAACCATTACGCCGTGGCCAGAACATTTTCTGCGTCGGTTCCGGCTTTCACTCCCAGAAGCATCCCGTCGCGTCCAGAACATCTCATGCGTCGGTTCCAGCTTTCAATTCCAAAAACACCTCGCCGCGGCCAGAACATCTCATCCGTCGGTTCCGGCTTTACCCCCAAGCACCTTGCCAAGGCGCTGACATTTCATTCACAGGTTCCAGCTTTCACCCTCCAGGCACATAGCTGCATACTGTATGGACAAGTTATTTGCCGGATCCAGTTTTCACATCCCAATCAAGTGTGATAGGGTACAATGGTGTGAAAGTGATATATGGGGCCTATATATTATCACTTCATTTCTGCCAATGTAGGTGAAAATGATAATTTTCACTTACTTTTGTAGAAAATAAGTACGTCACAGCGGCCGGAACATCTCATGCTCCGTTTTTGGCTTTCACCCCTCAACCATTACGCCGTGGCCGGAACATTTTCTGCGTCGGTTCCGGCTTTCACTCCCAAAAGCATCCCGTCGCGTCCAGAACATCTCATGCGTCGGTTCTGGCTTTCACTCCTAAAAGCACCTCGTCGTGGCCAGAACATCTCATCCGTCGGTTCCGGCTTAACCCCCCCAAGCACCTTGCCAAGTCGGGAACATTTCATTCACAGGTTCCAGCTTTTACCCTCCAGGCACATAGCCGTGTACGGAACAAATTATTCCCAGGTTCCGATTTTCACACCCCAATCAAATGTGAAAGGGTACATGGGGCCTATAAATTATCACTTTTTTTTTTAGCAAAGTAGGTGAAAATTATTATTTTCACCTACTTTAGTAGAAAAAAAAGTATTACTGACATGCAATAAAAAAACAATTTGGCTCGCTGTCTGCATAAAATAACATAAGGACCTCAATTCATCAAACTTTAAACATAATTTACGGAAGACCATACATATTTGATAAATATACATGTATGCCAGGAAGATATTATCGCGCCTGCTTACCTGTTGTGGGTAGCTGCTCCTGCAATTTGACGTTTGGAATATGCTGTAGTAAAAATGATGTCACAGTAGTCCAGAGACGTAGCTGGGTAAGTAGTTGACATCACAATTCATTCGTGGAGAAGGTCTACCTGAAAAAAAGGAGGCGTGATAATATGTTCATGACATTTATTTTTATTTATTATTACTGTGTCTTACATTGTAAGTTATTCGCCAGTTGCGGTTTTCATACCCCAATCAAGTGTGAAAGGGTGCAGCGGTGTAAAAGTGGTATATGGGGCCTATATATTATCACTTCATTTTACAAAAGTAGGTGAAAATAAAAATGTTGGGCTACAAACGGTCAGACCTTAAAGTAATACTGTCACAGCTCAAAGTGAAAGTACATCCCAAAAGCCCTCATTTTGGCAGACTTTTAACTAGTGCTTAAGGGTGAGGGTTAAAGTAATTAGTGTTAGGGGATTTATTAAGACTAAATAATATATACACTGAAGCTTCTAAAAGCAAAAAGTGGGATGTTGTGCATAGCAACCAATCAGACTCTGGCTCAAATAATTTCTCTATTGTATCCTAGAAAATGATAGAAAGAATCTGATTGGTTGCTATGGATAACAGCATCACTTTACACATTTAGAGGTTTTTAGTACATTTACCCCTAAAGGCAGTATTCAATGCTCCCGATTCACAGGTTTTTGGGGGTGTTTTCACTCCCTGCGATGAATCTTTTTACTGAAAATCTGATTCACCCTATTCAATGTTCGCTGTTTGCCGAAAGCGAACAGTGAATGATGGCCAGTTCCATAGATATAAAGGCTGGTATCCAAATACTGTGTTTCACTGAGGGCTATCCAATTTGCCCTGATGCCGGCATCTTTATCACACAATGCCTGCACTTCAGGGATCGTGTGAGGCACGGAAAGCATAATCCTTGGTAAATAGCAGCCGGAGCTGCTGTAATGCATGGGATTGGAGAATTATCCCCTAAACCCATATTTTTTATGCAATCCCTAGTTCATTTTTGCCCAGTAAAAACAGCCTCTAATTGGATACCAGTGGGAGAAAGGAGAACAAGTTAACCAAATGGGGCACCTTGTTTTGAGCCGTTTAGCCAAGCAGCAACCAAGAGAAAAAATAAGATTATATCATTAAAATTACATTTATTAATAAAATAAGAAATGGCTTAGTAGCTTGTAAATTTTAAATAAAGAATTTAGGGCCTGATTCAGTTTCATTCACAAAGCACATTTGGTTTGCTACTGGACAAACCATGTGTACTGCAGGTGGGGCAGATGTAATGTTAGGGTATTATATTAGAGATAGAGATTACATTAGAGATGTTAGGGTATTAGAGAGTTACATTTGGGTGGATTATGTATTTCAAACTGATATCTATATTGCAGTGTAAAATGAAAGCAGCCAGTACTTACCCTGCACAGAAACAAAATAACTCACCCAAATCTAACTCTCTCTCTATACATGTTACATCTGCCCCACCTGCGGTGCACATGATTTTTTACATTAGCAAACCAAATGTAGGGGCCATAGCGATAGCAATGCGCCACCCCGGTGATTAATATCCAGCATGCTGGATAAATCTATAATAATCTATAAACAACTAATTTGTTCTTGCCATAGGTACACATTCCAAAAAGGGAGAGAAGACTACTTTATACCCCAGTTTTGTAACCTACACACCCCTACATTGGCCACCACAGAGGGAAAAAAATCCTTATTCATGCCTCATACAATGGGCCGGATGTATCAAGCTTTAAAAAGAGAAAACATGGAGAGTGATAAACAGCCAGCCAATCGGTCATGTTAAAGGTTGATTTTGAAAAATGTCAGGTAGGAGCTGATTGGCTGGTTGTTTATCGCTCTCCACATTATCACTTTTTGAAGCAAAGGAAAAAAAGAAAGAAATAATACTATACAGTAACTACACATTATGCCACACCCGTAGTGCCTATTACATATTGTGCCACACTGTAATTAACACATTGTGCCATGCACCAAAAGGCCCATTACATATTATGCCACACACCGTAATGCCTATTATACAATATACCACACACCGCAGGACCCATTACACACGGTAAGGACCATTACACGTAATGCCACACACCGTAATGCCCTTTACCTATTAGAACACACACCGAAATGCCCCTTACATACCACACTCATTTATGCCGCTGACACCATTTTATGACACACACAAAAACACCCCTTACAATTACATATAAACCATAATACTATAATATCTAGCAACAGCGGGGCTAGTATAAAACAATCTTTTATACCAAGGTCTACAGTAAAAATGTTGGCTGTCAAATACACCAAGATTAACCCTCATCAGTGGGTTAGAATATAACCAATAATGCAAACATATATTAAACTAAAAAAAATAAAGGGGGGGGCTGTTAAGCTTGTTTTGTATTTTGAGCTGTTAAGACAATGGTAAAGCACTTTGAGTCCCATTGGGAGAAAAGCGCTATATAAATATCATTATTATTATTATGAGGGGGGGGGGGGGGGAATGCAAGGAAAAAAAGAGAATAATACTATAACTGCAAAGAATGATCTATATAATATACGGTATATGGTGTCCGCTTCAGGGATATGGTCAGGGTTAGGGGTTCAGCCGCGCGTGCGTCTCCTGCACAAAGTGGGGTGCGGACGCAAGTGCGTCTTATGCACAATAAAGGATGCATTTGTCAGTGCTCCATGCTACATAGTGGCAAATGCCTCCATTTAAAACCCCCACTATCCATGTCAGCCCGAAGCGTGGCGAGCGCAGCAAGCCCCTCGGGGGGACGCAGTACACCTCCTCCCGACCAGTTCATACCCCCACTATCCACGTTGGCGTGGAGTTGATTTTATAAAGTGTAGTGCAGCGAGCCACCAAGCACGATGCGTGGTGAGTGCAGCGAGCCCCACGAGGGGACACGGAATACATGTAAAGTAATCCACGGCCCCTCACTGCACTGCGGGCTTGTTTCCCGCATCCCCTCGAGGAGATCGCTGCCCTCGCCACGCTTCAGGCTCGCCACACTTTATAAAATGAACTCCACACCAATGTGGATAGTGGGGGTATGAACAGGTTGGGAGGACACGTACCGCGTGTGCTCGCCACGCTTCGGGCTGACGTGGATAGTGGGGGTGTTTCAGGAACACATTCACACCTGTCATGTCAGGCAGGTTAAAAATGGTCAATGCTTCCCACACAATGTAATAAGCAGTGACACAACGCTGACTGACTATGCTAACTGCGTAACGCTGACTAAGCTAACTGCGTAACAATGACTGACTACGCTAACTAGGTAAGCTCCGGTTAGTCGCGAACGTACACACAGTCCCAGACACAAGCTGACTACACTAACTATGCTGACTACGGGAACACAACGCTGATGCTAACTGGGACACTACGATGACTACGTAAGTACCTAATATACACACATAATTTTTGACAGGCTGAACAGCAGAACAAGGAGAGTGGTGGGCGCCGAGGTGATTGGTTTCATTATACTACTAACTTACCCGGTGTATGAAGTGGAGAGGTGGGAGGATTAACACAGGCTTAAGAGGAGCGTAGGATACAGAAGGGGAGACTGGAGAGGAGGGGCCGGCCTGGTAAGGAACTTAACTCATGGCTTGTCCCAGGGGCGGAGCCAACCACTGTATTGGCTAAAGGAGGCTGTCAATAATAATTCTTGAAGACAACACTTTCAGTTATAAATAAGGGGCTTGACCTGAATTGCACCGCCTCCAAAACACTGACCCCTGAGGTCACATGAGCATGGGTCTTATGCACAGGGCAGCCGAGAGGGCCAATCACAGGCCAATCAGCTGCTACCTGTGAAGTTACAGTCTTGGTTTGAAAAATGACAGGTAGGAGCTGATTGGCCGGTGATAAAAAAAAACAGACAGTTCATCACTTCACTGAGTTAATAAATCTACCCCTCAATGAGTAATTAATTGACCTGGTTTCTGGAGAACACTATAGGTCAGGAAGCTGGACATGGAGAACACTATAGGTCAGGAAGCTGGACATGGAAGAGAAGGATTAGCCTGGAAAACATCTCCTCCCATTGATGGCTGGTCCTAGCGGAGGGCAATGTACAATTTTGACTAAAACGGACAATCAATTACCCTCACGGTCATCACTCTCACTATATGTAAGTGAGGGGATGTGAATGATGAGTGTCCCGGTGACCGCGCCCCCGAACTCTGCCTCCTGACACCGAGCTGCTGACAGCCCCTATTTGGCAGCGGCCTTTAACAACCCCGCGGTGGCAGACACCCCCGCCCGCTACCTCTGCCTCCTCTCCCTCCCCGTACTGGGACATATGCTGGCAGGCAATGGCTGTAAATAACCCACCTGAAGATGGAAACATTGACAATGTAACGGCCGCCTCCAGCTCGCGTCTCACCTCGTCTCCCACCTCTCTGTAATCTGGCCCCAACGTAACGGTCATGATTGATGACGTAACAGACGCGTTGGACACGCCCCCAGGGGGCGGAGCGTGCAGCCGTGGCTCGTGGTGGGCGTGGCAGAGGAGGGAGCGGCAGTCACGTGTACTAGCCAGGCAGTCACGTGTACTAGCCAGGTCGGAGAACCGCATGATGGGGAGGGATTGGCCGATGCAGTTGCAGAGGTGACACAGCGGGGGAGGCTGTTGTCGTGTACAGGGCCAGGCAGAAAAAGGCAGCAGATCTGCCCCACCATCTCTCTGTCCCCATCAATCCTAGTGCCCCCTATATCATTGTATATCAACCCAGATCCAGGATCCAGCGCTGGCTCCCTGCTCCACAGTCGGTTCGCCCCACACGGACAGCGGGATGAACAGGCTTTCCCCGGCGCAGCAATCACCTTCTGTAGTGCTGTCCCAGCGGTGCAGAGGCTGAGAGCTTGATTGGCTGATGCGTCTCCATGGAGATGCATAGCTCAGCCCTGATTGGCTGACGCATAAGCCGAAGATGCTCTCAGCCTCTGTAGCGCTACAGAGGCTGTTATCTGCACCGGAGAAAGCCGTCTCATCCCGCTGTCCGTCCAGGGTTAGCCGGCTGTGGAGCAGGGAGCCAGCGCTGGATCCTGGATTGGTAAGTATATTGGTGTAAAAGTGAGGTGTGTGTATGTGTGTAAAATAAAGTTACACTTTTCTGTGTGTGTGTTTTCTGTTAACATTCTTTTTTACAGGTGGACTACCAGTCCCAGCGGGCCCATTAATGCCCCGCATGCTGGGTCTTGTGGTTCTCCAAGTCCCAGCATGCGGGGGAGGTCTGCTGGCACTTGTAGTTCTCCTGCATAAAACAATGTTACGTAGCTGAGATTTTACCCAATCAGGCCGGCGTCCACTGGCCACGGACGCTGGTGACAGGCCTGGGCTTCAGCCCTGGATGGGTGAAGCCTGGGGGGGACCCAGTGGCGTAGCTACGTTTTGGGCGCCCCCCCGCCGTTAGGGGGGCGCCCCCCGCAGCCCTGCCAAGCACCCGCCCCGCCGCCCATGCAACCCCCCCCCAATCCCCCGCAGCCTTACCTATCTCGCTGGTCCCGGCGGCTCCGTTCTTCTGCTGAGGACCACCACAAAATGGCCACCCCCATTCAGCAGACAGTTTCAGAGAACAGTGTGCTATATGGGGGCGGCCATTTTGTGGTGGTCCTCAGCAGAAGAACGGAGCCGCCGGGACTAGCGAGATAGGTAAGTATGCGGGGGATTGGGGGGGGGTGTAACTATAGCACCGCAGCCCCCGGCGCCCCCACATGCACAGCGCCCCCCCCCCCCCCCCCCCCCCCGCGGTGGCGGGGGCTACGGTGCTATAGTTACGCCGCTGGGGTGACCCCTTTATTGGGGGGGTTTCCACTCCTCCTCAGTAGCGCACGCAGGGGGGGTTTCTGAGTACCCAGAAACCCCCTAGGAGTCTAGGGACCCTAGGCTGAAAGCTAAGGGTCCCCTCTTTCTATGGGTACAAGAATTTAAAAAATCGGCCCTTGGCAACCGGAGATATCTGACTTCAAAACTCTGGTCCCCATCCAAGCCTGTTAATTGCTTTTCCCAGTCAGATATTTCAGGTTCTGTCTGACTTTTTTTCTGAGGGTATATTCCAAAAGCTGGGACTCTCCCCCTTTGAGGGACACTAGTAGCTTGTCTCTACTGTGCCCAAAACCAGAGATTTCAGCCTTCCAGCAGCTGGTTACTGCTCCAGCTCCACACACCTGGTATGTAGTTTTATATTCTCGTTGGCAGATTGCTCTGCCTCCTGAACTCTGATCCCCTAGGTGGGATTCTCTAGTTTTTAATTCCATTAAAATCTAAGAAATCTATTTCTGGGAACTGGAGATATCTGCAGTCAAGCAAGCTGTCCTCCCACCAGAAAATTATGAATAATGAGCCCACTCCACTATACACCCCTCCTCTGCATATTAAACATCCTCTACCACCCTGGAAGTTATGTATCAGGATCAGAGCCCAATTCCCCCTTCTGCCGCCTCATCTCCCACCATCTGTGCAGTAAAGGGGTAATTAGTGGAAATTACTGGTCCAGGCCCTACATGCTGAGGGGTTGATACCCTACCACCCGCGGGACATCAAAGCTTCCCCCACCCCTACCGCTGGAGGATCGGTAGGGGCCCCAATACATTGCTATGCCCAGGGGTCTACACTGCTGTTGACGCCCCTGTATGTATATATATGTGGATATATATATATTATTATTATTATTATTTATATACATTTGGTCTATCTATAATACTTTAACTGACCCGGCATATACTGGGTCACCTAAGTGTCCACCTCCGTGCTTTGCTCTGCCCCTTTGGAAACCGCCTTCTGAAAATCCTGCGTTTGCCCCTGTTCTCTCCATGCATCAGGCACTCACACAGATAGGTGACCTCATTATCCTGCCCTTGTCCCATCGTGTGATCACATTTCCCTTCCTATAGAACGGCAGGTGTATTCTCTGATGCACCATGTTACCTGGATGAGACGTTGGTGTAGGAAGGAGCATTTGGAGAACTGTAGAGATGTCTCTCTAGGCTACACGCTGTTTGATGGGGACTGGCCACCAGGAAACCATCAACATTTTTACAACCACAGTGATCTTTCTTACCCTCTGGCAATGGCTCCCTGTCATTCTGCATTAGCTTTCTTGTTCTCCCCCCAGACACGCTGGCAATGAAAATGCATGTGCGGGCATGATGCCATGACCTCACACACCGCCTTGTAGTGTGGGTAGCATCAAACATGCATCCATCAAATTCTGCCTTCCCGGCCGTTCGCCCATGGTGGACGCTGACCCCCCGCCCACCATTCCGCCCACTGACCCCATGGCCCTTTATTAAGATCTCAAAATGGGCAAAACCATGTGCACTGCAGGTGGGACAGATGTAACATGTGCAGAGAGAGTTAGATTTGGGTGAGTTATTTTGTTTCTGTGCAGGGTAAATACTGGCTGCATTATTTTTACACTGCAATTTAGATTCCAGTTTCAACACACCGCACCCAACTGTAACTCTCTCTGCATATGTTACATCTGCCCCACCTGCAGTGCACATGGTTTTGCCCATTTTGAGAAGAAATTAGTACTGCGATCAGATCTGAATAAGGGCCATAGTCCAGTGTGTCTCTGATATTGGAGGGGATTAAAATTTTACACTTTTAGAATTTGGAACAAAATAGTACAATAATCGCCGTGTGTTGGCCAATGTATAAGGTAATTTCCTGCAGACCACGTCCCTTGCAGCAAGGAGACACCCAATGGTATGAGACCACGCCCTTTTCTGCCCATGCTCCTGGGGCGTGCACAGTTTATTTCTTTAAAAGGTCAGTAATTTGGAACTGGGACCACCCATGAACAGCTTTCTAGTTTTGCCTATGAATCTAAGGACTACCAGGTGAAACCAAGCACATCAGGTGATATATAAATTCCAGAACAGTTAGCACCCCAGTACACTGAAATAAAGGTTTGGTGCCTTCCAATAGAGATCCTAAGGAGAGGGGCCCAGAATATAGCACAGTCTGGCAGCACTCGGTATGAAGTAACAAATAGCGAAATGTAATGCAATGTTTTGATGTTTTATTTGACATCATTAGGCAATGTGGTATAATGTGCAGGGTCTGCACTGTGGTATAATGAGTGGGAGCTGCACAGTGGTGTAATGAGGTATAATGTGCAGGGGCTGCAATGTAGTGTAAAGGGGCTGGGGCTGCAATGTAGTGTAAAGTGTGGTATATGCAGTGGCTGCACTGTGGTGTATTTTGTGGTGTAATGTGCGGAGGCTGCACTGTGGTGTAATGTGCGGGGGCTGCACTGTGGTGTAATGTGTGGAATAATGTGCGGGACCTGCACTGTGGTGTAATGTGCGGGGGCTGCACTGTGGTGTAATGTGCGGGGGCTGCAGTGTGGTGTAATGTGCGGGGGCTGCACTGTGGTGTTATGTTCAGGCTGCAGTGTGGTATAATATGCGAGGGCTGCACTGCGGTGTAATGTGTGGGGTCTGCACTGTGGTGTAATGTGCGGGGGCCACAGTGTGGTATAATGCAGGGGTTCCCAAACTTTTTAGATTTGCGGCACCCGATAGTATCAGAATTTTATCTATGGCACCCCATGGCCAAAAGTTTGTTATGGAAAAATTAAATAAATTGAATATTAAATTAAATCAATTGTTTTTACATAACATCTTTAGGTTTATTTATGTAGTGAATGACATGATTGGCAGCCATAAGCACTGGGTTGGCCTATCACCTTAACAATAATTAATTTGACAACCAACCTGAGGCACTCCAGCTAGGGTCCTGAGGCATCCCAGAGTGCCACAGCCAACAGTTTGGGAACCATTGGTATAATGTGTGGGAGCTGTTGTATGGTTTAATGTGTGTGGGCTGCACTGTGGTGTAATGTGTGGGGGCTGCACTGTGGTGTAATTTGTAATATTCCTGAACAGGCAGAACTACAGTACACTGAAATAAAGGTTTGGTGCCTTCCAATAGAGATCCCAAGGAGAGGAGCCCAGAATATAGTACAGTTTTGCGGCATGCAGAATGAAGTCACAAATAGCGAAATGTAATGCAACATTTCAATGTTTTATTTCACATCGTCATCAGGCAATGTGGTATAATGTGTGGGGGCTGCACTGTGGTATAATGTGTGGGGGCTTCACAGTGCCGTATGCACTATGGTGTAATGTGTGGTATAATGTGTGGTGGCTGCACTGTGATGTAATTTGCGTGGGCTGCACTGTGATGTTACGTGCAGGGGCTGCAGTGTAGTATTATGTGTGGGGTATGCACTGTGGTGTAATGTGTGATATAATGTGTGGGGACTGCACTATGGTGTAATGTGTGGTATAATGTGTGGGGGCTGCACTGTGGTATAATGTGTGGGGGTTGCAGTTTGGTGTAATGTGCGAAGGGTGCACTATGGTGTAATGTGCGGGGGCTGCACTATGGTGTAATGTGCGGGGGCTGCAGTGTCCTGTAATGTGCGGGGGCTGCACTATGGTGTAATGTGCGGTGGCTGCAGTGTCCTGTAATGTGTGTGGGCTGCACTGTGGTATAATGTGTAGGGGCTGCAGAATGGTCTAATGTGCGGTGACTGCATTGTTGTATAATGTGTAGGGGCTGCTCTGTGGTATGTGCAGTGGCTGCAGTGTAGTATTATGTGTGGGGTATGCACTGTGGTGTAATGTGTGATATAATGTGTGGGGACTGCACTATGGTGTAATGTGTGGTATAATGTGTGGGGGCTGCACTGTGGTATAATGTGTGGGGGTTGCAGTTTGGTGTAATGTGCGAAGGGTGCACTATGGTGTAATGTGCGGGGGCTGCACTATGGTGTAATGTGCGGGGGGCTGCAGTGTCCTGTAATGTGCGGGGGCTGCACTATGGTGTAATGTGCGGTGGCTGCAGTGTCCTGTAATGTGTGTGGGCTGCACTGTGGTATAATGTGTAGGGGCTGCAGAATGGTCTAATGTGCGGTGACTGCATTGTTGTATAATGTGTAGGGGCTGCTCTGTGGTATGTGCAGTAGCTGCAATGTGGTGTAATGTGCGGAGGCTGCACTGTTGTATAATGTGCAGGGGTTGCACTGTGGTGTAATGTGTGGTATAATATGTGGGGGCTGCAGTGTGGCATAATGTGCGGAGCAGCACTGTGGTGTAATGTGTGGTATAATGTGTAGGGGCTAAAGTGTGGTATAATATGCAGGGGCTGCAGTATGCAGTGCATCGGAGAGCCTGCCACCAGCCCCAGCATTTGCCACTGCCAGCACCATGGGGGATAGGGTGTGTGGGGGAAAGCATTGTGATTTCCCACTTGGCCAACCTCCGCGCACCCCACAGAGAGTGAAACAAACACACTATAGGAAATGTGAAATAGGGGCAATCCTGTGCAATGAAAGGACTTCTGGGTTTAGGACCCCTGAGTTCTTTCTTCATCTGCTCAGTGTGATGGTGTAACAGGATCTCTATACCAGGGAATTGTGGAGTTTATATGTACTCTCCATAGTTTCTGGTCCTCCTTTGGCTTTTGACAGAAATTATGTGTGCGTGTGTATATACAGGTGATAGGGACTAAAGATAGTAAGCTCCTCAGGCCGTGGACAGTTGTGGCTGACATACTCCTGTGTAATACAGTATGTATGCCTTAGATCAGTGGTTCCCAAACTTTTTCAAAGGTACTTCTTTACTTTCACGGCGCCACTAGATAGGACAGATAGGATACTAGATAGGATACGATTTTGTATGCGATTTGACATAAGATATCGCATAAGATATAGGATAAGATTTACTATCCATTTCATTACCCCACTATCCACTAGGGCGTGGAGTCGATTTTATATAGCGTGGCGAGCGCAGCGAGCCCCGCGAGGGGACACGGAATGTATTTTATGGAATTGCATGCAAATGGCATGCAATATTGGGGACTTGCTTTGAAACAACATCCGTGTCCCCTCGCGGGGCTCGCTGCGCTCGCCACACTTCGGGCTCGGTGGCTCGCTGCGCTCGCCACGCTATATGAAATCAATTCCACGCCCTAGTGGATAGTGGGGTAATGAAATGGATAGTAAATCTTATCCTATATCTTATGCGATATCTTATGTCAAATCGCATACAAAATCGTATCCTATCTAGTATCCTATCTGTCCTATCTAGTGGCGCCGTGAAAGTAAAGAAGTACCTTTTCAAATTGCGGCACCCTAGAGCATCAGAATTTCTTACATGGCACCCCTAGGCCAAAAGTTTCTTATTCAAAAATAAAAAAAAAAAATGAAGTAAATTGTTTTATATGTCATACAAATGTTTAATTATGGATGAGGGACAGGATTAGCTTGTTTGTCCACATATTTTATTATTGACAGCCCACCAGCAATGTTTTTGCCTTTTAGATTGACCATAAATAATTTGAATTGATCCTGGACCACCAATCCAAGGCACCCCTGCAAGTGTCCCGAGGCACCCCAGGGAGCCATGGCACACAGTTTGGGAACCACTGCCTTAAGGTGCGTACACATGGGGGCGATTTTGTCCAAAATCGCGGGAAATATGGTCGCTGAGCGACCATATTGCCCGCAATGGGAGTGTGCACCGGCGATATATCGCCGGGTGCGCACTCCCGTTTTTGCCCCTGTGGTGATCGCTGGTCGCAGGAACATGCTCCTGCGACCAGCTGCAGTAGCGCACGCAGGGGGGGTTTCTGAGTACCCAGAAACGCCCCCAGGAGTCTAAGGGCCCTCTCCTAAAAGCTGAGGGTCCCCTCTTTCCATCGATACAAGAATTGTAAAAATCGGCCCTTGGGAACCGGAGATATCTGACTTCAAAGCAATGGTCCCCATCCAAGCCTGTTAATTGTTATTCCCAGTCAGATATTTCAGGTTCTGTCTAACAGAGTTTTTCTGAGGGTATATTCCAAAAGCTGGGATTCTCCCTCTTTGATGGATACTAGAAGCTTGTCTCTACTTTTCCCAGAACCAGAGATATCAGCCTTCCAACAGCTGGTTACTGCTCCAGCTCCACACACCTGGTATGTCATTTTATATATTCGTTGGCAGATTGCTCTTCCTCCTGAACTCTGATCCCCTAGTCCCCAATACCATTTGGTAGGTGGGATTCTATAGTTTTTAATTCCATTAAAATCTAAGAAATCTATTTCCGGGAACTGGAGATATCTGCAGTCAAGCAAGCTGTCCTCCCACCAGAAAATTATGAATAATGAGCCCACTCCACTATATACTCCTCCTCTGCATATTAAACATCCTCTACCACCCTGGAAGTTATGTATCAGGGCCCCTTCATTCAGCCCAATGCCCCCTTCTCCCGCTCCATCTCCCACCATCTGTGCAGTAAAGGGGTAATTAGTGGAAATTACTGATCCAGGCCCTACATGCTGAGCGGTTGATATAATACCCCCTAGCACCCGCAGGACATCAAAGCTTCCCCCACCCCTACTGCTGAAGGATCGGTAGGGGCCCCAATACATTGCTATGCCCAGGGGTCTACACTGCTGTTGATGCCCCTATATGTATGTATATTTATAATATATATACTGTATATATATATATATATATATATATATATTTATATTATTATTTATAAACATTTGGTCTATCTATAATACTTTAACTGACCCGGCATATACTGGGTCACCTAAGTGTCCATCTCAGTGCTTTGCTCCACCCTTCTGGAAACCCCCTTCTGAAAATCCTGCGTTTGACACTGGTAGGGTACTATAGTTACACACACAATGTGTCGGTAAGCCAGTGCTATACAGAGTAGGTTAATATAGCTACACACAATGCTTCTGTAAGCTAGTGTTATACAGGTTGGTCGTCTATATATATTTTTTGGGGCCTAGGGCAGGCATTCCCAACCACGGTCCTCAAGGCACGCCAACAGTGCAGGTTTTAGTGATATCCAGGCTTCAGTACAGATGGTTTACTCAGAATCCCTCAGATACTAATTAAGTCACCTGTGCTCAAGTCTGGATATCTACAAAACCTGCACTGTTGGTGTGCCTTGAGGACCGTGGTTGGCAATGCCTGCTCTAGGGTGCCGTGATTAAAAAAGATTGGGAACCCCTGGAGTAGGCTGATATAGTTACACACAATGCTTCAGTAAGCTAGTGCTATACAAAGTAGGATACTATAGTTACACATAATGCGTCAGTAAGCCAGTGCTATACAAGGTGAACTGCTATAGATACACACTGTGTCAGTAAGCCAGGGCTATACAGGGTGAGCTGCTATAGATACACACACTGTGTCAGTAAGCCAGGGCTATACAGGGTGAGCTGCTATAGATACACACACTGGGCGGGATGTACTAAAGGGAAAATGCGGTAAAACCCCCGTTTTACCGCATTTTCCTATGTACCATTACCCGGCCGCACGGATTTCGCTGGGCAGGGTAGCTACATATAGAAGCCTATGGGCTTCTTTTCGCCACCCGCCGCAACCCCACCACCTCACCGACCCCCCCTTTCCCCCTCCCTTGGGCCTACCCTTCTTGCAGGTCCTCCTGGACCCCGGAAGGTAAGCCCTTCCTCCCCCTATCAACGCAGCCGGACGTCCTTCCAGCTGCAGGGGGGAGGAGGAGGCGTCGGGGACAGCCTGCTTAGCTGTCCCCAGCGTGTAGGCATCAGGAGGCGGCAGGCAGGGTCTCCGTCACTGCATCGCGATGCCAGCCGCATATGTTAGTACATATGCGCTGGCATCGCGGCGGACAGCGGCGAAGGGCGGCGATGTATATTATTACATCCCGCCCACTGTGTCAGTAAGCCAGTTGTTATACAGGGTGAGCTGCTATAGTTACACACAATGCGTCAGTAAGCCAATGCTATACAGGGTAGGCTACTATAATTAAATGCAATGTGTCAGTAAGTCAGTGCTATTACAGGGTGAGCTGCTAAATTTACATTAAATGTGTCAGTAAACCAGTGCTATACAGAGTAGGCTACTATAGTTACACACAATGCGTCAGCAAGCCAGTGCTATACAGGGTGAACTGCCATAGCAGTGGCAAACGCAGGATTTTCAGAAGGGGGTTTCCAGAGGGGCGGAGCAAAGCACGGAGATGGACACTTAGGTGACCCAGTATATGCCGGGTCAGTTAAAGTATTATAGATAGACCAAATGTATATAAATAATAATAATTATATATATGTATATACAGGTCGAGTATCCCGTATCCGAATATCCGTTATCCAAATTATTCCGAAATACGGACTTTCCAGAAAGTGAAAAATTTTTTTTTTTTTGCTAAAAACTCACTGGGGACATTTGTAACAGCATCACTGGGGACATGATATGTAACTGGCACTATATATGTGCAAGACAATGATTGCTTGGCATTCAAATTCAGTGCTGAGATAGTACACAAATTTTGTTTCACGTTTTGAAACCTTGTTTTTTGAACAATTAAAATATATTTGTGTGTATTTTATGTGGTAATAAAATATATTTGTGTGTATATTATGTGTTTATACAGCATAAATGCAAGATACTTCAAAATACATCATTGAAATATAAAAATATTCCGAAATACGGAATAATCCGTTATCCAAAATTCTCCTGGTCCCGAGCATTTTGGATACGGGATACTCAACCTGTATATATAAATATATATATATATATATATATATATATATATACACACACACACACACATATATATATATATATATATATATATATATATATACAGGGGCGTCAACAGCAGTGTAGACCCCTGGGTATAGCAATGTATTGGGGCACCTACCGATCCTCCAGCGGTAAGGGTGGGGGAAGCTTTGATGTCCCCCAGGTGGTAGGGGGTATTATATCAACCGCTCAGCATGTAGGGCCTGGATCAGTAATTTCCACTAATTACACCTTTACTGCACAGATGGTGGTAGATTGGGTGGGAGAAGGGGGCATTGGGCTGAATGAAGGGGCCCTGATACATAACTTCCAGGGTGGTAGAGGATGTTTAATATGCAGAGGAGGGGTGTATAGTGGACTGGGCTTATTATTCATAATTTTCTGGTGGGAGGACAGCTTGCTTGACTGCAGATATCTCCAGTTTCCAGGAATTGAAAACTAGAGAATCCCACCTACCAAACGATATTGGTGACTAGGGGATCAGAGTTCAGTAGGCAGAGCAATCTGCCAACGAGTATATAAAACTACATACCAGGTGTGTGGAGCTGGAGCAGTAACCAGCTGCTGGAAGGCTGATATCTCTGGTTTTGGGAACAGTAGAGACAAGCTACTAGTGTCCATCAAAGGGGGAGAATCCCAGCTTTTGAAATATACCCTCATAAAAACTCTTAATCAGACAGAACCTGAAATATCTGACTGGGAAGAGCAATTAACAGGCTTGGATGGGGACCACTGCTTTGAAGTCAGATATCTCCGGTTCCCAAGGGCCGATTTTTTAAATTCTTGAACCCATGGAAAGAGGGGACCTCAGCTTTCAGTCTAGGGCCCTTAGACTCCTGGGGGGAGGGGTTTCTGGGTACTCAGAAACCCCCCCCCCTGCGTGCGCTACTGCATAGTTACTCACAAAGAGTCAGTAAGCCAGTGCCATACAGATAGGCTGCCATAGATACACACGATGTGTCAGTAAGCCAGTTCTATACAGGGTAGGCTGCTATAGATACATGTAATGTGTCAGCAAGTCAGTGCTATACAGGGTAGTAGTGTTCCCGCTAGGCTTATTTCACAGGGCGCTGCGCCCTGCCCCTTTTATAGCTGCCGATTTCCGCCCTGCCTGTTTCTGCCCGCCCTGCATAGTTAATAGCCGCTGCCGCGCTAGAAGTCTCCTCCCACTGACAGTGTAAGCTGCTAGCGCGGCAGCGTGTGGACACTCCCCCCTCAGCCCTGACATGCCGCAGCAGCGGGGGGGACAGTGAGCACCAGGAGATCACTGGGCAGAGGCTGCTCTGTGCGTGACAGTGCGTCCCCTTGAAGGCACCGGCCCAGAAGCCTGCTGGTGGTGACACCTGCTGGCTGGAGTCAGTGCTTGGCCCCCGGGGCCGGTGATGGACAGCTGGGCACCCTGGGATATGCAGCCCTCCCGCTCCCCGCCGCCGCGCACTTGTTAATGCGCCCGAGTGCAGCGTGTAGGGGGGTCCCGGCTCATCTGCCCCCTCTCCGCAGGCCACACGCACTCCTCAGCGCTGCCTCTGGGGGACTTTATGGGGGATATAACCCGCTCCGGAGAGTTACCCCTGCCAGAGGGCTGGGAGCAGGCCAGGGACATGGATGGCAAAGTTGATTATATTGATCACAGATAAGTGTCAAAGGTCTGTTTCATATGTGCAAGTTTATTTACATGTGCAATGCTAATAACCACCATTGTTGGCCATATAATATTGTCCAGTATACATAGGGAAGTTGCAGGAACCCAACTTTAACGTTTCAATTCCGGGCGCATTGTTTGCATTATATTGATCCACTCACATTTTCTGTAATCACAGTATGCATATTGCCAATCAAAACATTGTCCATAATAAATACAGGATGTGGCCAGGGGGTCTCAGGTGGTCAGAAGTAATGTACTCAAAGCTCAAAGCAGTATTCATAAATTTCTCAGGTTTACATGGCTAAACTCAAGGAATTTGTGCTTGAAATAGGCAATACTTAATGGGTGCCAACAACACTATTGCCCATTCTCCATCACTGACATTATGATGTCAAAGTATGACCGATGTCACAGACCCATACTATTCATTCGCAGTACGAGTGCAGTGCACATGCAAATTGATGGTGTGACGCTCAGGTGTCACAAGATGGTTATATAGCATAAATGTGCCGATGGTGTGATGCTCAGGTGTCACAAGATGGATTATATACAGTAGCATAAATGTGCTGTTGGTGTGACGCTCACATACCTCCCAACTTTTGACGTTAACAAATAGGGACACGAAAAGGGGGCGGGCGTATGCAAATGAGGGTGCGGCTTATGATAATTAGCCGCGACCTCATTTTCATACGAGAACAGACGCTGCACAGCGTCTATTCTACTAGATTGGGGGGTCTCCCAACTGCCACCCCCCGCAGCGGGACAATGCCTGCCGCGGGTGGGACAGCGGGACAGGACCCGAAAATCGTGACTGTCCCTCTAAAATCGTGACAGTTGGGAGGTATGCGCTCAGGTGTCACAAGATGGTTATATAGCATAAATGTGCTGATGGTGTGACACTCAGGTGTCACAGGATGGGTTATATAGCATAAATGTGCTGATGGTGTGACGCTCCGGTGTCACAAGATGGGTTATATAGCATAAATGTGCCGATGGTGTGACACTCAGGTGTCACAAGATGGTTATATAGCTATAGCATAAATGTGCCGATGGTGTGACGCTCCGATGTCACAAGACGGTTATATAGCATAAATGTGCCGATGGTGTGACGCTCCGATGTCACAAGACGGTTATATAGCATAAATGTGCCGATGGTGTGACGCTCCGATGTCACAAGACGGTTATATAGCATAAATGTGCCGATGGTATGACGCTCGGGTGTCACAAGGTGGATTATATACTGTAGCAATAACGTGCTGATGCAGAGCCGGCCTTAGGCATAGGCAAACTAGGCAATTGCCTAGGGCATTTGGAATGCATAGGGGCATCAGCAGCTTCTGCTGATTAAAATGATATGCAGCATGCCTATATTCTGTGTGTGAGTGAGGCTGTATCTGCATATGAAATAGTGTATTCATGAAAATCACTGTAACATAGCATTTCGTATGCAGGTACAGCCACAGTCGCACACAGAATATAGGCATGCCGCATATCATTTTAATCATTGGAAGCTCCTTGTGCGTGCTGGTCATAACAATGCAAATAAGATGAATTTTCAGCAAAAAGGCACACAACGTTAGCAGAACTTGGCAGGAGCTGCATGGCTTATTGAGTCAAGATGTATGAGGAAACATCTGTATCCAAGTAGAGGCAGAGGTCACAGTGTTAGCGGCCAGTGCGAGTGCTGTCTGCAGGTGGGTTGCTTGTGCAATAGTGTTCGGCATATGTGTAAGGGGCATTATGGGCGAGATTACTAAAGGGAAAATGCGGTAAAACCCCCGTTTTACCGCATTTTCCTATGTACTATTACCCGACCGCCACGTCACCGCAGTGTAGGGTATCGCCACCTTTGGGTGGCGATACCCTATAGAAACCTATGGGCTTCTTTTCGCCGCCCGACGCCTCCGCCGAAAAACCCGCCGACCCCCCTCTCCCCCTCCCTCTCTTACCTGGTCCAGGTCAGGGCCGGATTTGTGCCTAGGCCCGTGAGGCACCGGCCTCAGGGCGGCACTAATTAAGGGCGGCAGGCAGGCTGACATTCTGTTAAATGGCACAGCGGGTGGGCAGTGGCGAGTGACGAGCGCCGCCGTCGCAAATTATCCTATGTCGGCGGCAGCGCCGCTCATCACCCGCCACTGCCCACCACTCTGCCATGCATTACATCACCGCTTAGTGGCTGGATCCGACGGTCCCCCTGCGTGTCCGAAAATGGCTCATTGCTGCCGGCTCCCGCCCATTGGCTACTCCACACACACAGTCTATTGGCTGCTGTGTATCCAGCAGCTGAGCTGATTGGCGCGCAGATCCTTCCTGCGCTCAGTCAGTCACAGTGTGTGAGCCGGAGAGAGACTGATGCTAATCACTGTACTAATAAGTGCCTCCCTCCGGGTCCTCCGTACAGTGAGCAGTCCAGAGTGCTTAAAAAAATATGAAGGTGGGCTACAGTTAAATTTTTATGAAATATATAAATAACAAAATATATATACATTTATGATTACATTAAAACAGGGTTGCCATCCCTCCCGGAATTACCGGGAGGATCCCGAAAATCTGGTCCTCCTCCCGGCCCCCCGGAAAGGTGGGCAACCCTCCCGGATTCTGGGGGACCCCCACGCCACCCCCCGATTGCGGCGTCTTCCCCATACCTTTGGATTGAAATCCATCAATCCGCGGGTCTCAGAGGAGGGGGCGGAGCTAAAATCGTGTCATTTTAGCCCCGCGCCCTCCACGTAGATCTGTGAATTGGGGTTTTTACCATCCTGGGGGCGGGGCTTAATGATGTATAGCTCAAGCCCCGCCCCTGAACTGCAGCTGGAAGTCTCCTCTCCGACAGAAAAAGTCAGCAACCCTGCATTAAAATAGGGGGGGCAAAAAATGTTGTGCCTAGGGGCGGCCTGGCCCCTAAATTCGCCCCTGGTCCAGGTCCTCCTGGACCCGGAAGGTAACACCTTCCTCCCCCTAGTGACGCAGCCGGACGTCCTTCCGGCTGCAGGGGGGAGGAAGAGGCGCCGGGGACAGCTTGCATAGCTGTCCCCGGCATGAGGGATGCAGAAGGGGGCAGAGAGGTGACGGAGCCCCCCCGCACACCACATTCCAGGTATCGCGGGGGGCCTCCGTCACCGCATCGCGATGCCAGCCGCATATGTTAGTACATATGCGGCGGCATCGCGGCGGGGGGGCCGCGATGGGCGGCGATGTATTTTAATACATCCCGCCCTATGTGTGTCATGTATAAATGCTTTAATAATGTGCGACATGTGTAACAGGCATTATGTGTGTCATGTGTATAAGTGCATTAATAATGTGCAACATATGTGTAATGGGCATTATGTGTGTCATGTGTATGAAGGGCACTAATAAAGGTTGGCATAATGTGTAAGGGGCATTATGGTTATAAGGACATTAATAATGTGTGTCATGTGTAAGGGGCATTACTGTGTGGTATTAGTGGTACAGAGAGAAAGGGGTAGGGGGTACAAATTACCCAGGCCAAAGTCTGATGGAAGGGCCCAGCACACACTGCTTTGTGCTGGGTTGCAGTGTGGCCATGGAGGTGCTTAAAATACAATGTTTCTCAGGATTTTTTTCTAAGGGTATAATGGCCTTTATTCTGGTTGGTGCGGTCAGAGCCGCACACGGGGCTCTGACCGCACAAACCAGTCCCCGCCCACCCGACGGATCGCCACGGCCGTCCGTACACGGACGGCTGGCGATCCGTACAAAAATGGTGGAGGCGTACGCCTCCACCATGGTGGGAGCTGCCCCCTGCATTCGATGGTCGTCGACCATCGAAGGCAGGACCGCACGCCGCGGCAGCTCCCGCAAGCTCAGACCACACGGACAATCGTCCGTGTGGGAGCTTGAAAGGGGGCTGAAAGCTGACATCCGGCGACGTCAGCTTTCCGCCCCCATGTCATGGTAATGAGGGCGTCATGCCCTCATTACCATGCACACGCCCCGCGTTTGCATGGGAACGCCCATGAAACGCGGGGCGTACACATAGGGAAATGAGGGGCTGAAGCCCCTCACGCCCCTATACGCCCCCTTTGCGGCGGACGAAATCCGTCTGCGGCGAAGGGGGCTGCACATGCGCAGAATGACCTCTGCGCATGTGCAGTTTCAAAACATCGGCGGTACGGCCGCACGCGGGCCGTACCGCATAGATTAGAATAAGGGCCAATGTGAGGAGTAATGTACATAAGGTAAAGTGGTTCTACTGTGTGATGTAACGTGAATAAGGGACACCATCGCATGATATAATGTGAACAAAGTTGCACTACTGTGTGGCAAAATTTGAATTGGGGGTACTATTGTGTGACCATGCCCCTTCCCAGCAAGAACACACCCCTGTTTGAGCTGAGCACTGAATGTGTGCACTGTTTCTATTTAAAATATTGCGGGTAGGAGCTCCAAAATGATGACTGCTATGATGAGGGTTGATGGTGCTGGGAAGGGGGAGCAGGGTCAGGGCGGAACTAGTGGCGGTGCTAGGGGGCACCAGCTAAAATCTTGCCTAGGGCGTCATTTAGGCTAGGGCCGGCTCTGTGCTGATGGTTTGAAGATCAGGTGTCACCATTTTGACCTTTTAAATTAAAATATGCCCTCGCGAATGAAAAATGTGCCCTCGCGAATGAAAAATGTGCCCTTCCCGTGATCAGCACCCTGCCCTAAAAAACTTCTAGAGTGAACACTAGGTAGGCTACTATAGTTGGAAGCGGTACATCTGTCAGAACAGATTTAGGTCTACAGTCATTAGGTCGACCCCGGAAGGTCGACTGTCCCCAAGGTCGACAGGGTTAAAGGTCGACATGGCTCAAGGTCGACATGACTTAAGGTCGACATGGGCCAAGGTCGACATAGTTTTAGGTCGATAGTCATTAGGTCGACATGAGTTTTTCACTTTTTTTTTACCCGAATGTCGACACAGTTGGAGTCGAACCGCAGCCCCTCGCATCGCTCGCTGCGCTCGGCACACTATTTTATTCTCCCACCACGCCCTAGTGGATGGTAGGGCATGAAATAACGCCTGTCGGCACATGTCGGCTCAAAGAACAGTGAAAAACTCATGTCGACCTAATGACTGTCGACCTAAAAACATGTCGACATTGGCCCATGTCGACCTTAAGTCATGTCGACCTTGAGCCATGTCGACCTTTAACCCTGAAACCCGACCTAATGACTGTCGACCTAAAAACATGTTGACATTGGCCCATGTCGACCTTAAGTCATGTCGACCTTGAGCCATGTCGACCTTTAACCCTGTCGACCTTGGGGACAGTCGACCTTCCGGGGTGGACCTAATGACTGTCGACCTAAGTCTGGTCTGACAGATGACCGTTTCCCCTATAGTTACACACAATTTGTCAGTAAAACGTTATATACTGTACAGTTACACAATGTGTCAGTAAGCCAGTGATATACAGGGTAGGTAGATGTTACACTGACGGTCAGAGAGCAGTGATTCACTCCTAACATTCCGCTTATAAATCGTTAATGGTATCATTCAGTGTTTAAGACCTAGATCGTTTGCCCACCAGGTGAAGCGATATCTTTATCAATATCTCGTTTGCTAACAATATTGCATAGAGGTGATTCAGTATATCCAATCAGCCTTCCGCAGCTATCTATCCTATGGCTTACAGGTAACTCCACTATTGAGCCCTTCTGTCTAGGCCACACACAGTAACCTATCACTGTTACCATAACAACACAGGTGTTCCGCCAATGCGCATTTCACTTTAATGGCTTTATCTGGGTCGCACATGACCAGTAGCGGTGCCCGAACAGACCCCCACAGAGGCTGAAGCAGCACTGACAGACCCCTACCCAAACTTTAGTATGGTACTTGGCAAGGCCTGATACACTTGACAGCATTAAGACATGTTATATTGGTATAAAAAACCCTGCCCCAATCTGCAAAGCGCCTCCCACTTTGGTAATATATTTGCCCCTTTCAGGGTTGTAAATTGAGGCAGGTAGGAGATATGCTATTCTGCCCTTGCTTATACATACACATAGTCTAAATGTGGCCATACACACGCAGATTTATCTTCAGATCTGGCTGCTTGAAACAAAAAAATGGTTATGGATGAGAGCAAATGACAGTTGATCCTTTGCTTGGAAATGTTGGAAAACAGACAAACTGTCACTCATCCATAACCATGTTTTTGTTCCAACCAGCCAGATCTGAAGATAACTCTTACTAGTGTATGGGCACCACTTTATTTGTATACATATATTTGCCTGTATGGCTGCTGCTAATACCTGTGTGATGACATCACAATGGCCCTGTGATGACATAACAGTGATTCTATGATGTCACAATGCCTGGTGAGCCAGGACGGAACACTAGGAGTCATAAATTCACCATCGGTACTCTCATGCTTAAACCCTTAACACTTAACTATAACTTATCTACAAATAACGACACGGACACAAGTGCTGGCGTTTCAAATAACGAATGTCAAATTTATTTCGACAACTGACTAATGACTATAAATATTGGTGGCGGCACTAAAGAACGGTCAGATTAAAGAGAAAGGGGGTGGGGTAGGATCACCATACCATTCACACACCGCTGGTGACCAACTCTCCCAGCCAACCACCCAGGTCGGTGGTGGCAGCCATCTTCCGTGCATAGAAGTATGGCTCGTGACAATCGATGCCTGGAGAGCTCACCCACTAACCTACACACATTCCATCTACACAATTGACCGTTCTTTACCGCCGCCTAATGAAGAAAAATAGAGACAGAAGAATAGGGATGGGAGGGTGGGAAAATTCTCCAAGAGAGGCTGAACTCCCTGGTCACAAGACCCTTCTAACCCTCTACTCCTCCCCTTGCACCCATTGGCTGCCAGACGCAGCACACTGTCCCTTCATTAACTGTTTCCTAGCCTGCAGCATGATAGCCCTTCGGTAATTTATGTCACCTCCTGCCTAATCAGCCATCGGTGTTACTTAAATTCACCATCGGTACTCTCATGCTTAAACCCTTAACACTTAACTATAACTTATCTACAAATAACGACACGGACACAAGTGCTGGCGTTTCAAATAACGAATGTCAAATTTATTTCGACAACTGACTAATGACTATAAATATTGGTGGCGGCACTAAAGAACGGTCAGATTAAAGAGAAAGGGGGTGGGGTAGGATCACCATACCATTCACACACCGCTGGTGACCAACTCTCCCAGCCAACCACCCAGGTCGGTGGTGGCAGCCATCTTCCGTGCATAGAAGTATGGCTCGTGACAATCGATGCCTGGAGAGCTCACCCACTAACCTACACACATTCCATCTACACAATTGACCGTTCTTTACCGCCAAGCTAGGCCCTAAGCCGCAGCACCGCCACCAACCAGAAAAAATCCTAGCACCAGCACCTTAACCCTGCGCCACAATATGCAGATCCCGGATGATAAGGGACCGCAACTCCAGTGTCGAAGACTGTCCGACATCATTGCCACCTAGATGTACTATCAGCACTCTGGGGGTGCCGAATCTCCGCATTGCCCCCGACAGTTGCTCCCGCAATGCACACCAACGCATCCCTCTCACACCTAGCCACCGCACCGTCCCTGCTTCCGGATACATGCACACGTCTGAGGCCAAGGGTGACATCGAGGCCCAATGGACGAACGAATGTCCCAAGACCCACACGCTCCTGACATCCTGCCGACCTGCAACAGGTTGCAATGATCACGACCCATACCAACAAATACAACTTGAACAATCATACAAGGGAAAGAGAAAAAGTTGTTTGGACCATGGCACCAGATCTTGAGGCACAAAACACACAAACCCCCGGAGTAATCTATCAAGTACGCCATGACAAATTAGAGATCAGCCGAATTGTGCCCCCGGGGGAAATGTGAACACACCTCAAGACCCCCACAGTAGGTTGACGAGTGCTTATGCATCCAGTGAACCATGATCCGGCAAAGTGACAGAGAGAGTTGGCCGAATGTACCTGCGAAAGACTGCGGAGCGCCATCGGCCCAGAGACTGAATCTCTGCGTCGGAGCGGCCCCCCGCAGCTGCAGACGTAGCAGCCCCGATCCGAAAGGAATGAGACCCAAAATCCTTTGGATCGAGGCCCAAGGCCCCCAGCGCCCGGCCCAGGACATGACAGAACTGGTATCTGGTAAGCGGGGACCCGTCTTCGTGCATCAACCATGCGCCCGGGCGGTCGGGGCGTACCGGTTGGAAGGCCAGTGCCAACTCCACCGGGCACGCCCCTTCCACTGCACATGGGAGCAGAGACAGCCACCGCCCCCTTCCAGCCTGATCGGTCTTGGACCGTCGCATATGACACAACACAGCATCCCCTTGGACCACCACATCGGTCACGTCCAAAGGCGACGGGGCAGACCTGGACGGTGCCACCAGCTCTCCGATCCTAAAGGCCCCGTGATATGCCATTGCGTAAGCCAACCGGAATAGCAGCACCTCGTAACGAGGGTAGCATATTTCCCGGAGGGCACCCAGCAGCGGTGGGAGCAGTGCGATATCGATCGGACGCCTTCGGTCAGATACTGCCGGAGTGGCCCGCTGCCAGCCCCTCAATGCCCTAGAAACCAAAAATGACTTAGACGGGTCAGCACGACCATACAGCGAAGAAAAGAACGAGACCCCAGACAATATCCGCCTAACCGCGGCAACAGAAAAATTAAGTGAATACATGTGCCAGACAAAGGCCAACATAGCCGCCCCAGGCGTCTTACCTGCCTGCTCGGAGGATAGCCTGAATTCCTCCCACTCATGCCACCCTGCTTGGTAGCATCGCAGAGTCCTGGGCGCGATGGCCCGCATGGCTAAACCCTCCATGCCGGCCTGATCATCTGCCAAACATAAGGGGGACAGGGTTCACCAATCACACTCGCATTAGGGGCCAAGGTACGAAACCGGGCCCAATCTCCCCTAGAGAGCGCATCAGCAATGGAATTCTCAACCCCAGGTACATGCTTCGCAACAAACTGGATGTTCAGCAGCAAGCAACGCAAAACTAAACGCGAAAGCAAACGCAGCACTGGGATAGAGGACGAGCCCTGACGATTTATCGCCTGTACCACCCCTAGATTGTCACACCAGAAAACTATGCAGGAATCCTTCAGGCTATCCCCCCACAGTTCAAGAGCTACCACTATGGGGAATAACTCCAGCAGTAGCAGATTTTTCGTAAGGCCTTCAGCCGCCCAGTCCACGGGCCATGGGGCGGCGCACCATGACCCGTGGAGGTATGCTCCAAAACCCGCTCCGCCAGCAGCATCCGTGAACAGTTCCAATTGAGCACTGCTACGCCGAGGAGCCGGCCATATCAGTACCCCATTGAAGTGTTCCAAAAAGGAGCTCCAAATCCGGAGATCCCTTTTTAATTCCGCAGATAATCGCACAAAATGCAACGGATGTCGGATCCCGGCCATAGCGCGCTCGAGCTTTCTGCAGAAAACTCGTCCCATGGGGATCACCCTGCAAGCAAAGTGTAGTAATCCGAGCAGCGACTGCAGCTGGCGCAATCTAAGCTTGCCTGCGCACAAAGCCACCGAGACAGCCCCTTGTAGCCGTTCGAGCTTATCAAGGGGGAGCCTGCAGCAGCCGCATAACGTGTCGATCTCTATGCCCAGAAATGAAAGACAAGTAACCGGTCCTTCTGTCTTTTCGGCGGCTATGGGCACCCCGAAAAAACCAAACAGCCTCTGTAACACCCCAAGTAGCGCTGCGCAACGCGGAGAACCAGCCGGTCCCACGCACAAAAAGTCGTCCAGATAATGCGCCAAACCCCGCTCACCCGACTCCCTCTGCGCGCACCAGTGCAAGAAAGTGCTAAATTGTTCGAAATAAGCGCAGGATATCGAACAGCCCATGGGCAAGCACCTATCCACGTAATAACCCGTGGGTAGCCGAAAGCCCATGAAACGGAACGAGTCCGGGTGCAGCGGCATCAGCCTAAATGCCGATTCTATATCAATCTTTGCCAGCAACGCCCCTGCGCCGAAACTTCGCACAATGGCCAAAGCCTGCTCGAATGACTGATAAGTGACCCGGCACAACTCCTCGGGAATTGCGTCGTTCACCGATGAGCCCGGAGGGTGGGATAAGTGCTGGATAAGCCGAAACTTACCCGCCTCCTTTTTCGGGACTACCCCCACCGGGGAGAGCACAAGCTCCGCGACAGGGGGAGCCGCGAAAGGTCCCACCATCCTCCCCAAACCTACTTCCTTGGACACTTTCTCGAGCACTACCAGGGGCATTTCCATAGCCGACTTTAAATTCCTGGGGGACGCCGTGTTCACCAAGCCTCTAATAGGGAGGCGGAAGCCAACACGGAATCCCTCCTCCAGGAAAATTGCGCTGGGTCTATCCGGGTACTCGCTCAACCATCCGGTCATGCGATCCACCCGAACTGGGGAGGGGGCCTTACTGAGGAGCGGCCCCGGCACCGGGCCTGGGGGGAGCCCCTCCCTGCCTACCGCGGTTGCAATCCTTGACGGGGTGTGGACCCCAACAGCGGGCGCAGGCGTGTTTAAATCTGCAGCGCATCCCCAAGTTACAGCCGACCCCGTTAAAACCAAAGCATCTACCCGCGGGTGCTCCACCCGCGCCTCCTCGAAAGGGGGGAGTGGCCCGTCTAGCCACCACACCAGCCGCTGGCGGCGGAGGTGTAGGTGCAGGAGGGGGGGGGGGTGTTGGGGTGGAGGACACGGGCCTTTTTCCCACCCACAATTCTACATCCTTACACCCGAAGTCCATGATGGCGGACCCCGACTGCTTATGACGGAAATCCTCATCATATGACTTCCATGCTGTGCCGCCATCTGACATGAACATTTCGTGTAACATGTGCATATAGCGCACCATGTTCATGTGCTCTTGCGGCCTGGTTTCAAGGTAGCAGGCGGCAAACATGAACAACCCTGACTGCCAACGCTGATAAGTGCAATAAGCCGCCTCCCCTATACCCCCTTTTCTTTTCGCCGCGCGATAGTCTTTCTCCGCTTGAGCTGTCATCGTGAAGAAACTCACGTATTTGCCCTCGATGATCCGCTCCCGCACACTCTGACGCAAACCCCTGCACACAGCTGTATAATCGCAGCGGACAACATTACCTTTGGGGTAAAGCGGCGAGCCAGAGCTCCCGCTGGTCGACCGCGAGTAGCGGCGTCGCCGCCTCGAATGTCTATGCCTACGGCGCGACCTATGCCCCCCTTCCTCCCCTGACGTCACTGAATTGGACCCGGAAGAGGATGTGCGTGACCTACGCCTGCGACGCTTAGCCTTACGCGCGGACCCACCTGATGTTCCTGCCACAGCGACCGCCATCGTCTGGACCAACGGGCTGGACGTGCTTCCGGAACCGACCTGCAGACCGGACGTCGATGCCTCCTCGACCATGGGAACCACTTGCACTGCCGCGGACGGCGCAGGAACCACACCTTGTTGAAATGACACACCGGGGAGACGCGCCGGGGAGCTAACCGCTGGAGGGGAGCGCTGTGAAGGCTGGCCTAGCAGGGGAACTAATACCGAGACCAATTGTCTCCACCTATCCTCTGCCTGCATAGCCTCCTCCGGATGCCGTGTCGGCGTAGCAGAAGCCCCTGACGCTGTAACACCCGTGGGACCTGTCCCTCCCCCGAGCCTAGGCAGTAGCCTGGCCCTCCTCAGCCGTTGACGTCTGGCTGCATGCCAAGGGAACATACCCAGCCTAATAGGGGGTGGGGGGGGATTCACCACCTCCCCACTAACCCCTATGGATTGCCTAATCCTAGGCCCTCTATTGGCAACAATGGCAGCAGGTGGAGCACTGCTCCTTATGCCTGCTCTGCCCCCAGTTAGCCGGCTAGCCAGCAGGGGAATGCCGGAGGGGCGCCCTGCTCCTCCCCCCGGGCCCCCGCCATATGTACTAACCCTGCCAGCTCGCCCCCTACCGCTGGCCGTCTGCCCTGCAGCCCCAGCCACCGGCTGTGTAACATGCTGCGCCTGTCCCACCGCGGGCCTAGCGCCCGCAGCAGCATCTCTCCCAGCCCTATCGGCTGTAGCTCTGCCCCGCGCAGCACTGCTGCGAACCCCCCTTGCCCCGCGTCCCCGCCTGGACGCCGCCGCCGGGTGTCCGACCGCGCCGTTCGCATCAGAACACCCGGCCGCGTCATCAGCGGGGGACGCGCGCGCACGTGTCGCACCCGCGGCAGCCCGCCCGGCACCCGCCCGACCTCTCCGGCCACCGCGCCGGGAGCCTGAAGAAGCCCCGGCAGCGGGTGAGGCCGGCATCGTGCACCCCACACCAGCAGCATCGCTGAGTCGGGCGGGGGGACGCGTCACACGCGCGGGACGCGGCATCTGTGAGCCTAAAGGTCGCAGCAAAACACAGGTGAGAGAAGGGATAGCTACAAGAAGGAGGGACAGAGTAGGTAGATAAGAAGGGGAAAATAGATGTTATAAGAAGCTAAAATAGAAAAACCCAGGAGCCAGCAAGTGATTGCGACTTACCAGTCCTAAAAATTCTCCAAGAGAGGCTGAACTCCCTGGTCACAAGACCCTTCTAACCCTCTACTCCTCCCCTTGCACCCATTGGCTGCCAGACGCAGCACACTGTCCCTTCATTAACTGTTTCCTAGCCTGCAGCATGATAGCCCTTCGGTAATTTATGTCACCTCCTGCCTAATCAGCCATCGGTGTTACTTTCTGTTGCCTGGTCCCGACTTGTGCAGTCAGAGCTTTTGAACGTGTCTGATTATTCAGCATTTTCAGTTCATATATTGTGTTTGGAGAGGAGCAAGGAGAGAGAGGAGAGAGAGGAGGAAGGAGGAGATAAACGGGAGCAGCCCCGCGCTGCGTCCCGTTCTATAGTGGCAAGGTAAGTGCGCTCTTATTTCTATTCATACTTTTTTGTTTGAGCAATTGGGGTTCTTCATTGATTTCTTAAGGGGCGAGGCTCACCTGAAAGTGAGCGTGTCATAGCATAGAAGGCGGTTATGTCCCAATTTAGTGGGTGTTTCAGGGGGTCTTTGCCCAAACCTGTGGGGTTATTTATTATTTATATCAGTGCCGGTTGCCAATGACCCCCAACATTTTTGGCGTTCAATATGAGCTAAAATGGTTATTCGATTCCAGTGGGTTCGTGTCCCCCACACACACACAAACACTTTTTTATTTTGGTTTAAACCCTTTTTTTTTTGTTGGTGGTTAAATAATCACAATTTGCATGTGACAATGGGCACCGATATTATGCCCACATTTCACTGCAAATGAGGTTGCTGATAAATGGACTTTAAATAATAAAGCCCTTTATTTCCCCCATTACTCCATTATGGTATTGCATTCGCTGATACCTGCATATCTGTGGTCAGCTGTGTAACACATATTTATACTGATCCTACTAGCGGAGCATTGTGATTCCGGATTATAATCGTATGAATATAAAATGAATTGTGACAGGAGATCGGGGACCATATTCACTTTTTGCTTTTCATGGCGCCCAGAGAGGTCGCGTATAGTAGCGTAAAGGGCTTGCTTGGCTGCCTATTTCCGCTGCCTATCAAGCAGGTAAACTCCATCCCGCCAAAGGCACGCCCACCCCGCCACACAAATACCCGCACTATGTTGCAACGCGTACGCTTACACATTCACGCGTAAGCACCCGCATCGAATGATTTTTCCTCTGTTTGTTGTGTTTCCGTCCATTATGACTAGAAGGGATATTTATGTATAGCTTATTTATTATTTAATATTTCTATTTTATCTTTAATTAAGGTGACGCAGTGAGTCAAACTTGCTACAAGAGGGGAAATGGCCCAATTGCCGACAGAGAGCCAAGCCAAACAAGAACCCCGGGAGAGGCAGATGCCCCCGGCACCGCGGGTAAGACAGGCCCCACCGCCTCCCCGCGAGAAAAAGGCACCACCACCTCCCCGCGAGAGAAAGGCACCACCGCCTCCCCGCGAGAGAAAGGCCCCACCACCTCCCTGCGAGAGAAAGGCCCCACCGCCTCCCCGCGAGAAACAGGCCCCACCGGCACCGAGGGAGAGACAGGCCCCACCGGCACCGAGGGAGAGACAGGCCCCACCGGCACCAAGGGAGAGACAGGCCCCATCGGCACCAAGGGAGAGACAGGCCCCACCGGCACCAAGGGAGAGACAGGCCCCACCGGCACCAAGGGAGAGACAGGCTTCCTCACCACTGAGGAATTCGCCCCCGTCAATATCCACGGTGTGGCAAGAGCCAGCGCCACGATCAACGGAATGGTATACGCCCCCATCACCATCCATGGAGAGGCAAGAGACCCCGTTTCAATTCACAGAGTGGCATGAGAACCCATTCTCAATGGACTGGTATTCAGAGATCCCGGAAACATCCACGGAGTGGCAAGAGTCTCAGGAAGCATCCACGGAGTGGCAAGAGTCCCAGGAAGCATCCACGGTGTGGCAAGAGTCCCAAGAAGCATCCATGGTGTGGCAAGAGTCACAGGAAACCTACACGGAGCGGCAAGAGACCCAGGAAACATCTATGGAGTGGCCCCCCGTCACCACCCACAGAGTGGTATACGCCCCCGTCACCATTCACGGAGTGGTATGCACCCCCGCCGCCATCCACGGAGTGGCATGCGCCCCCGTCACCATTTACGGAGTGGCAAGCGTCCCTGTCACTGGAGTGGCATGCACCCCCTACACCATCCAAGGAGTGGTATGCACCCCTGTCACCATCACGGAGTGGCATGCACTCCCAATGTAGAGGCGTCCCACTACATTTAAACTACTGTTAAATATGGAATATTGCACATAACAACCAATCAGACTGTATCTATTATCTCCTATACGATACTAAATAAATGAGTAGTCTAGATAATAGACAAATTATTTATTTAGTATTGTCTAGGATATACTAGATAGAATCTGATTGGTTGTTATGGGCAACATCCCATCTTCAACAGAATTCCCATCTTATACCCCATCATGTGTTATTTCCAACAACAATTTGGGTAATAAAATGAGTGGTGAATAATACTGTATCTCTGTGGTTATTTCCTCATTTGGAGCGTCTCCATGCTGAGTGAATGCTTTTTTAAATATGTCTACACACATCTCAGAGGGTTCCTTGGTCTATGAGAAGACCTAGCCATTACCCGATAATTCTGTCTGCACACATCTCAGAGGGCTCCTTGGTCTATGAGAAGGACCTAGCCATTACCCTTCATTCTCCTGTCTACACACATCTCAGAGGGTTCCTTGGTCTATGAGGAGACATAGCCATTACCCATGATTCTTCTATCTACATACATCTCAGAGGGTTCCTTGGTTCCTTTCTCCTATCTACAGACATCTCAAAGGGTTTCTTGATCTATGAGGAGACATAGCCATTACCCCATCATTCTCCTGTCTACACACAACTCAGATGGGTTCCTTGGTCTATGAGGAGATGCAGCCATTACCTCATCATTATTGTGTCTATATACAGGACATCTCAGAGGGTTCCTTGGTCTAGGAGGAGACCCCTTGGTCTAGGAGGAGACCCCATCATTCTCCTCAACAGGTTTAGTGTATAGATACACAGATTGAGGAGATCCCTTCACCGGCGCACACCAATAGATAAAGGAATGTTACGTCCCTAGTGAGTGGACAACGTTCCTCTTCTCCGCCTCCGAATCGGGGATAGGGTCACTGTTCCCGGATTACCCCTTAGCTAAATTTCGGACACCTTTTTTCCTCTTTTCCTGTGTAGACAAATCTGCTTCCTCGGTATTAACCATGGGTTTGCAGACCAGGATAAAAGGCACAAAGATATCCAATAGTGAAGTAAGTTCTTTTTAATAAGTAATCCAATATCATATAATATAAAACATGCAAACACAAATAACACACCAAAACAATAATGGGCCAAGTACTGGTGGGATGCAGGTGGATAATTACCCTCTAAGTAGAGAACTGAGTTTAGGCAGCTCTCATCGATCGCATAAGGTATCCAAGGACTCTAAGCAGGTACCGGTACACCTCCGTTGAGATCCAGGGACAAGGGTAAAGATATCCACGATGCTCACCAAACAGAAACTTTCTGGGCCCCTCCGACGCGTTTCCACCTCTACTGAGGTCTTTATCATTCTCCTGTTTACACACATCTCAGAGGGTTCCTTGCTTTGGTCCTTGCAGTATTTAAAACAGCCATTAAAATCCTGTAATTTCAGTAATGTTAAAAATGCCTGGGGTGTTCATACAGTAGGTTGCGGCACATTCAAAATGTTACCTCAGGAAACAAAATGGCCACTTCACAAAAGCGCTGCAGTGAGGCCCCTTGTTCACAGTGACTGATATTTTGCATCTTCCTAACAAGTTTGTGCTAAAATAATACACACAATGCAATATTAGCATTTCTGTCTGTCAAAAAGTGTATTAGTAGGTCGACGATAACTAGGTCAATGGTCATTAGGTCAATCACTATTGGTCGACAGTAAAAAGGTCTACATGCACTATGGTTGACATGGACTAAAGTTTGAGACAAGCAAAAGGTCGACATGACTTTTTAAGATTTTTAGTGCCTAGGTCAACAACAGTCGACATAGACCCTCAATTAGTGTACCAAGTACCCTCGTATGGTGCCTCCCTCGCCATACTTTACCATTACCAATTGTAGGCCACGTGGATAATAAATTATAACAAGTTATCCAAGTGAAAAAGGTTGGAAAGAGATAAAAACAGCCAACCCGCTTCTAACTGCCATGTTACGGCCTGTGTTTCAAAAATGTCAGCTAAGAGCTGATTGGTTGGTAACTTAGCTCTCTCCAATCTTTGATAAATATCCTCCTTACAGACACAGCAGGCTTCTTCCGAACACTTCAAGTCCAGAGATTATTTGGTGCAGACAAGGAAATGGGTAATTATGTCCTGACAATACAGTGTACAGCATACAAAAAGACCGACAAGCCTTGATGAACAGCAAACGTGGCACACTTATCTCTCTCCTTATGTACACACCACTGGAGAGTGGTATAGTCAGATGATTATCGATTTTGGCCACACTTTATTTCATACAAACGGAGAAGAGGAGACGCCCAATCCACATGTGGTAGGGAATATGGATTGTACGCTCCACTGGGGCAGGGACTGATGTGAATGTTCAAATATTCTCTGTAAAGTGCAGTGGAATCTGTGTGCGCTATATAAGAAACTGCTAATAAATAAATTAATAATATAGGGATGTATGGTATTTTCTCCCCACTCAGGCAGGCATCTTCGGTGATGGGTATCCATATATAACAAGAATCCCTTTCAATACTGCGGTCATCTCTACTGTATAGACCAGTTTGAGGCGGAGAAGAGGAGACTAATATACCTTCATAGGGATGTATTATCTATTGATAGCGCTGATGAACGAGACACGATTTCATATGGTCTTGCATATGATCTTTTTCTTTCATGTGTTTATATGGTGTGGGGACACCATCCCTGTGTCTTCATCCACCAAGATGCATTCTAAGCACGATTTGAACACCTTTATATTACTTTCATACTATAGAGTAGGCTACTATAGTTACACACAATGTGTCAGTAAGCCAGTGCAATTACAGGGTGACCTGCTAAACTTACACACAATATGTCAGTAAATTAGTGCTATACAGGGTAGGCTGCTATAGCTATACACAATATGTCAGTAAGACGTGCTATACAGGGTAGGCTGCTATAGATACATGTAATGCGTCAGTAAGCCAGTGCTATTACAGGGTGACCTGCTAAACTTACACACAATATGTCAGTAAGTCAGTGCTATACAGGGTAGGCTGCTATAGCTATACACAATATGTCAGTAAGACGTGCTATACAGGGTAGGCTGCTATAGATACATGTAATGCGTCAGTAAGCCAGTGCTATTACAGGGTGACCTGCTAAACTTACACACAATATGTCAGTAAGTCAGTGCTATACAGGGTAGGCTGCTATAGCTATACACAATATGTCAGTAAGACGTGCTATACAGGGTAGGCTGCTATAGATACATGTAATGCGTCAGTAAGCCAGTGCTATTACAGGGTGACCTGCTAAACTTACACACAATATGTCAGTAAGTCAGTGCTATACAGGGTAGGCTGCTATAGCTATACACAATATGTCAGTAAGACATGCTATACAGGGTAGGCTGCTATAGATACATGTAATGCGTCAGTAAGCCAGTGCTATTACAGGGTAGGCTACTATAGTTACACACAATGTGTCAGTAAGCCAGTGCTATACAGAGTAGGCTACTATAGTTATACACAATGTGTCAGTAAGCCAGTGCTATACAGGGTAGGCTACTATAGTTACACACAATGCGTCAGTAAGCCAGTGCTATACAGGGTGAACTGCTATAGACACACACAATGTGTCAGTAAGCCAATGCTCTACAGGGTAGGGTACTATAGTTACACAAACAATGTGTCAGTAAGCCAGTGCTATACAAAGTAGGCTATTATAGTTACACACAATGTGTCAGTAAGCCAGTGCTATACAGGGTTGGCTACTATAGTTACACACAATGTGTCAGTAAGCCAGTGCTATACAGGGTAGGCTACTATAGTTACACACAATGCGTCAGTAAGCCAGTGCTATACAGGGTGGACTGCTATAGACACACACAATGTGTCAGTAAGCCAGTGCTCTACAGGGTAGGGTACTATAGTTACACACACAATGTGTCAGTAAGCCAGTGCTATACAAAGTAGGCTATTATAGTTACACACAATGTGTCAGTAAGCCAGTGCTATACAGGGTTGGCTACTATAGTTACACACAATGCGTCAGTAAGCCAGTGCTATACAGGGTGAACTGCTATAGACACACACAATGTGTCAGTAAGCCAGTGCTCTACAGGGTAGGGTACTATAGTTACACACACAATGTGTCAGTAAGCCAGTGCATACAAAGTAGGCTATTATAGTTACACACAATGTGTCAGTAAGCCAGTGCTATACAGGGTAGGCTACTATAGTTACACACAATGCATCAGTAAGCCAGTGCTATACAGGGTGAACTGCTATAGATACATACAATGTGTCAGTAAGCCAGTGCTATACAGGGTAGGGTACTATAGTTACACACACAATGTGTCGGTAAGCCAGTGCTATACAGAGTAGGTTAATATAGCTACACACAATGCTTCTGTAAGCTAGTGTTATACAGGTTGGTCGTCTATATATATTTTTGGGGGCCTAGGGCAGGCATTCCCAACCACGGTCCTCAAGGCACGCCAACAGTGCAGGTTTTAGTGATATCCAGGCTTCAGTACAGATGGTTTACTCAGAATCCCTCAGATACTAATTAAGTCACCTGTGCTCAAGTCTGGATATCTACAAAACCTGCACTGTTGGTGTGCCTTGAGGACCGTGGTTGGCCTGCTCGAGGGTGCAGTGATTAAAAAAGATTGGGAACCCCTGAAGTAGGCTGATATAGTTACACACAATGCTTCAGTAAGCTAGTGCTATACAAAGTAGGATACTATAGTTACACATAATGCGTCAGTAAGCCAGTGCTATACAAGGTGAGCTGCTATAGATACACACTGTGTCAGTAAGCCAGGGCTATACAGGGTGAGCTGCTATAGATACACACACTGTGTCAGTAAGCCAGGGCTATACAGGGTGAGCTGCTATAGATACACACACTGGGCGGGATGTACTAAAGGGAAAATGCGGTAAAACCCCCGTTTTACCGCATTTTCCTATGTACCATTACCCGGCCGCACGGATTTCGCTGGGCAGGGTAGCTACATATAGAAGCCTATGGGCTTCTTTTCGCCACCCGCCGCAACCCCACCACCTCACCGACCCCCCCCTTTCCCCCTCCCTTGGGCCTACCCTTCTTGCAGGTCCTCCTGGACCACGGAAGGTAAGCCCTTCCTCCCCCTATCAACGCAGCCGGACGTCCTTCCAGCTGCAGGGGGGAGGAGGAGGCGTCGGGGACAGCCTGCTTAGCTGTCCCCAGCGTGTAGGCATCAGGAGGCGGCAGGCAGGGTCTCCGTCACTGCATCGCGATGCCAGCCGCATCGCGGCGGACAGCGGCGAAGGGCGGCAATGTATATTAATACATCCCGCCCACTGTGTCAGTAAGCCAGTTGTTATACAGGGTGAGCTGCTATAGTTACACACAATGCGTCAGTAAGCCAATGCTATACAGGGTAGGCTACTATAATTAAATGCAATGTGTCAGTAAGTCAGTGCTATTACAGGGTGAGCTGCTAAATTTACATTAAATGTGTCAGGAAACCAGTGCTATACAGAGTAGGCTACTATAGTTACACACAATGCGTCAGCAAGCCAGTGCTATACAGGGTGAACTGCCATAGCAGTGGCAAACGCAGGATTTTCAGAAGGGGGTTTCCAGAGGGGCGGAGCAAAGCACGGAGATGGACACTTAGGTGACCCAGTATATGCCGGGTCAGTTAAAGTATTATAGATAGACCAAATGTATATAAATAATAATAATTATATATATGTATATATATATAAATATATATATATATATATATATACACACACACAAACACACACACACACACACATATATATATATATATATATATATATATATACAGGGGCGTCAACAGCAGTGTAGACCCCTGGGCATAGCAATGTATTGGGGCACCTACCGATCCTCCAGCGGTAAGGGTGGGGGAAGCTTTGATGTCCCCCAGGTGGTAGGGGGTATTATATCAACCGCTCAGCATGTAGGGCCTGGATCAGTAATTACACCTTTACTGCACAGATGGTGGGAGATTGGGTGGGAGAAGGGGGCATTGGGCTGAATGAAGGGGCCCTGATACATAACTTCCAGGGTGGTAGAGGATGTTTAATATGCAGAGGAGGGGTGTATAGTGGACTGGGCTTATTATTCATAATTTTCTGGTGGGAGGACAGCTTGCTTGACTGCAGATATCTCCAGTTTCCAGGAATTGAAAACTAGAGAATCCCACCTACCAAACGATATTGGTGACTAGGGGATCAGAGTTCAGTAGGCAGAGCAATCTGCCAACGAGTATATAAAACTACATACCAGGTGTGTGGAGCTGGAGCAGTAACCAGCTGCTGGAAGGCTGATATCTCTGGTTTTGGGAACAGTAGAGACAAGCTACTAGTGTCCATCAAAGGGGGAGAATCCCAGCTTTTGAAATATACCCTCATAAAAACTCTTAATCAGACAGAACCTGAAATATCTGACTGGGAAGAGCAATTAACAGGCTTGGATGGGGACCACTGCTTTGAAGTCAGATATCTCCGGTTCCCAAGGGCCGATTTTTTAAATTCTTGAACCCATGGAAAGAGGGGACCCTCAGCTTTCAGTCTAGAGCCCTTAGACTCCTGGGGGGAGGGGTTTCTGGGTACTCAGAAACCCCCCCCCCCCTGCGTGCGCTACTGCATAGTTACTCACAAAGAGTCAGTAAGCCAGTGCCATACAGATAGGCTGCCATAGATACACACGATGTGTCAGTAAGCCAGTTCTATACAGGGTAGGCTGCTATAGATACATGTAATGTGTCAGCAAGTCAGTGCTATACAGGGTAGTAGTGTTCCCGCTAGGCTTATTTCACAGGGCGCTGCGCCCTGCCCCTTTTATAGCTGCCGATTTCCGCCCTGCCTGTTTCTGCCCGCCCTGCATAGTTAATAGCCGCTGCCGCACTAGAAGTCTCCTCCCACTGACAGTGTAAGCTGCTAGCGCGGCAGCGTGTGGACACTCCCCCCTCAGCCCTGACATGCCGCAGCAGCGGGGGGGACAGTGAGCACCAGGAGATCACGGGGCAGAGGCTGCTCTGTGCGTGACAGTGCGTCCCCTTGAAGGCACCGGCCCAGAAGCCTGCTGGTGGTGACACCTGCTGGCTGGAGTCAGTGCTTGGCCCCCGGGGCCGGTGATGGACAGCTGGGCACCCTGGGATATGCAGCCCTCCCGCTCCCCGCCGCCACGCACTTGTTAATGCGCCCGAGTGCAGCGTGTAGGGGGGTCCCGGCTCATCTGCCCCCTCTCCGCAGGCCACACGGACTCCTCAGCGCTGCCTCTGGGGGACTTTATGGGGGATATAACCCGCTCCGGAGAGTTACCCCTGCCAGAGGGCTGGGAGCAGGCCAGGGACATGGATGGCAAAGTTGATTATATTGATCACAGATAAGTGTCAAAGGTCTGTTTCATATGTGCAAGTTTATTTACATGTGCAATGCTAATAACCACCATTGTTGGCCATATAATATTGTCCAGTATACATAGGGAAGTTGCAGGAACCCAACTTTAACGTTTCAATTCCGGGCGCATTATTTGCATTATATTGATCCACTCACATTTTCTGTAATCACAGTATGCATATTGCCAATCAAAACATTGTCCATAATAAATACAGGATGTGGCCAGGGGGTCTCAGGTGGTCAGAAGTAATGTACTCAAAGCCCAGCAGTATTCATAAATTTATCAGGTTTACATGGCTAAACTCAAGGAATTTGTGCTTGAAATAGGCAATACTTAATGGGTGCCAACAACACTATTGCCCATTCTCCATCACTGACATTATGATGTCAAAGTATGACCGATGTCACAGACCCATACTATTCATTCGCAGTACGAGTGCAGTGCACATGCAAATTGATGGTGTGACGCTCAGGTGTCACAAGATGGATTATATACAGTAGCATAAATGTGCTGTTGGTGTGACGCTCACATACCTCCCAACTTTTGACGTTAACAAATAGGGACACGAAAAGGGGGCGGGCGTATGCAAATGAGGGTGCGGCTTATGCTAATTAGCCGCGACCTCATTTTCATACGAGAACAGACGCTGCACAGCGTCTATTCTACTAGATTGGGGGGTCTCCCAACTGCCACCCCCCGCAGCGGGACAATGCCTGCCGCGGGTGGGACAGCGGGACAGGACCCGAAAATCGTGACTGTCCCTCTAAAATCGTGACAGTTGGGAGGTATGCGCTCAGGTGTCACAAGATGGTTATATAGCATAAATGTGCTGATGGTGTGACACTCAGGTGTCACAGGATGGGTTATATAGCATAAATGTGCTGATGGTGTGACGCTCCGGTGTCACAAGATGGGTTATATAGCATAAATGTGCCGATGGTGTGACACTCAGGTGTCACAAGATGGTTATATAGCTATAGCATAAATGTGCCGATGGTGTGACGCTCCGATGTCACAAGACGGTTATATAGCATAAATGTGCCGATGGTGTGACGCTCCGATGTCACAAGACGGTTATATAGCATAAATGTGCCGATGGTGTGACGCTCCGATGTCACAAGACGGTTATATAGCATAAATGTGCCGATGGTATGACGCTCGGGTGTCACAAGGTGGATTATATACTGTAGCAATAACGTGCTGATGGTTTGAAGATCAGGTGTCACCATTTTGACCTTTTAAATTAAAATATGCCCTCGCGAATGAAAAATGTGCCCTCGCGAATGAAAAATGTGCCCTTCCCGTGATCAGCACCCTGCCCTAAAAAACTTCTAGAGTGAACACTAGGTAGGCTACTATAGTTGGAAGCGGTACATCTGTCAGAACAGATTTAGGTCTACAGTCATTAGGTCGACCCCGGAAGGTCGACTGTCCCCAAGGTCGACAGGGTTAAAGGTCGACATGGCTCAAGGTCGACATGACTTAAGGTCGACATGGGCCAAGGTCGACATAGTTTTAGGTCGATAGTCATTAGGTCGACATGAGTTTTTCACTTTTTTTTTACCCGAATGTCGACACAGTTGGAGTCGAACCGCAGCCCCTCGCATCGCTCGCTGCGCTCGGCACACTATTTTATTCTCCCACCACGCCCTAGTGGATGGTAGGGCATGAAATAACGCCTGTCGGCACATGTCGGCTCAAAGAACAGTGAAAAACTCATGTCGACCTAATGACTGTCGACCTAAAAACATGTCGACATTGGCCCATGTCGACCTTAAGTCATGTCGACCTTGAGCCATGTCGACCTTTAACCCTGAAACCCGACCTAATGACTGTCGACCTAAAAACATGTCGACATTGGCCCATGTCAACCTTAAGTCATGTCGACCTTGAGCCATGTCGACCTTTAACCCTGTCGACCTTGGGGACAGTCGACCTTCCGGGGTGGACCTAATGACTGTCGACCTAAGTCTGGTCTGACAGATGACCGTTTCCCCTATAGTTACACACAATTTGTCAGTAAAACGTTATATACTGTACAGTTACACAATGTGTCAGTAAGCCAGTGATATACAGGGTAGGTAGATGTTACACTGACGGTCAGAGAGCAGTGATTCACTCCTAACATTCCGCTTATAAATCGTTAATGGTATCATTCAGTGTTTAAGACCTAGATCGTTTGCCCACCAGGTGAAGCGATATCTTTATCAATATCTCGTTTGCTAACAATATTGCATAGAGGTGATTCAGTATATCCAATCAGCCTTCCGCAGCTATCTATCCTATGGCTTACAGGTAACTCCACTATTGAGCCCTTCTGTCTAGGCCACACGCAGTAACCTATCACTGTTACCATAACAACACAGGTGTTCCGCCAATGCGCATTTCACTTTAATGGCTTTATCTGGGTCGCACATGACCAGTAGCGGTGCCCGAACAGACCCCCACAGAGGCTGAAGCAGCACTGACAGACCCCTACCCAAACTTTAGTATGGTACTTGGCAAGGCCTGATACACTTGACAGCATTAAGACATGTTATATTGGTATAAAAAACCCTGCCCCAATCTGCAAAGCGCCTCCCACTTTGGTAATATATTTGCCCCTTTCAGGGTTGTAAATTGAGGCAGGTAGGAGATATGCTATTCTGCCCTTGCTTATACATACACATAGTCTAAATGTGGCCATACACACGCAGATTTATCTTCAGATCTGGCTGCTTGAAACAAAAAAATGGTTATGGATGAGAGCAAATGACAGTTGATCCGTTGCTTGGAAATGTTGGAAAACAGACAAACTGTCACTCATCCATAACCATGTTTTTGTTCCAACCAGCCAGATCTGAAGATAACTCTTACTAGTGTATGGGCACCACTTTATTTGTATACATATATTTGCCTGTATGGCTGCTGCTAATACCTGTGTGATGACATCACAATGGCCCTGTGATGACATAACAGTGATTCTATGATGTCACAATGCCTGGTGAGCCAGGACGGAACACTAGGAGTCATTCTGTTGCCTGGTCCCGACTTGTGCAGTCAGAGCTTTTGAACGTGTCTGATTATTCAGCATTTTCAGTTCATATATTGTGTTTGGAGAGGAGCAAGGAGAGAGAGGAGAGAGAGGAGGAAGGAGGAGATAAACGGGAGCAGCCCCGCGCTGCGTCCCGTTCTATAGTGGCAAGGTAAGTGCGCTCTTATTTCTATTCATACTTTTTTGTTTGAGCTTCATGGATTTCTTAAGGGGCGAGGCTCACCTGAAAGTGGGCGTGTCATAGCATAGAAGGCGGTTATGTCCCAATTTAGTGGGTGTTTCAGGGGGTCTTTGCCCAAACCTGTGGGGTTATTTATTATTTATATCAGTGCCGGTTGCCAATGACCCCCAACATTTTTGGCGTTCAATATGAGCTAAAATGGTTATTCGATTCCAGTGGGTTCGTGTCCCCCACACACACACAAACACTTTTTTATTTTGGTTTAAACCCTTTTTTTTTTGTTGGTGGTTAAATAATCACAATTTGCATGTGACAATGGGCACCGATATTATGCCCACATTTCACTGCAAATGAGGTTGCTGATAAATGGACTTTAAATAATAAAGCCCTTTATTTCCCCCATTACTCCATTATGGTATTGCATTCGCTGATACCTGCATATCTGTGGTCAGCTGTGTAACACATATTTATACTGATCCTACTAGCGGAGCATTGTGATTCCGGATTATAATCGTATGAATATAAAATGAATTGTGACAGGAGATCGGGGACCATATTCACTTTTTGCTTTTCATGGCGCCCAGAGAGGTCGCGTATAGTAGCGTAAAGGGCTTGCTTGGCTGCCTATTTCCGCTGCCTATCAAGCAGGTAAACTCCATCCCGCCAAAGGCACGCCCACCCCGCCACACAAATACCCGCACTATGTTGCAACGCGTACGCTTACACATTCACACGTAAGCACCCGCATCGAATGATTTTTCCTCTGTTTGTTGTGTTTCCGTCCATTATGACTAGAAGGGATATTTATGTATAGCTTATTTATTATTTAATATTTCTATTTTATCTTTAATTAAGGTGACGCAGTGAGTCAAACTTGCTACAAGAGGGGAAATGGCCCAATTGCCGACAGAGAGCCAAGCCAAACAAGAACCCCGGGAGAGGCAGATGCCCCCGGCACCGCGGGTAAGACAGGCCCCACCGCCTCCCCGCGAGAAAAAGGCACCACCACCTCCCCGTGAGAGAAAGGCACCACCGCCTCCCCGCGAGAGAAAGGCCCCACCACCTCCCCGCGAGAAACAGGCCCCACCGGCACCGAGGGAGAGACAGGCCCCACCGGCACCGAGGGAGAGACAGGCCCCACCGGCACCAAGGGAGAGACAGGCCCCATCGGCACCAAGGGAGAGACAGGCCCCACCGGCACCAAGGGAGAGACAGGCCCCACCGGCACCAAGGGAGAGACAGGCTTCCTCACCACTGAGGAATTCGCCCCCGTCAATATCCACGGTGTGGCAAGAGCCAGCGCCACGATCAACGGAATGGTATACGCCCCCATCACCATCCATGGAGAGGCAAGAGACCCCGTTTCAATTCACAGAGTGGCATGAGAACCCATTCTCAATGGACTGGTATTCAGAGATCCCGGAAACATCCACGGAGTGGCAAGAGTCTCAGGAAGCATCCACGGAGTGGCAAGAGTCCCAGGAAGCATCCACGGTGTGGCAAGAGTCCCAGGAAGCATCCATGGTGTGGCAAGAGTCCCAGGAAACCTACACGGAGCGGCAAGAGACCCAGGAAACATCTATGGAGTGGCCCCCCGTCACCACCCACAGAGTGGTATACGCCCCCGTCACCATTCACGGAGTGGTATGCACCCCCGCCGCCATCCACGGAGTGGCATGCGCCCCCGTCACCATTTACGGAGTGGCAAGCGTCCCTGTCACTGGAGTGGCATGCACCCCCTACACCATCCAAGGAGTGGTATGCACCCCTGTCACCATCACGGAGTGGCATGCACTCCCAATGTAGAGGCGTCCCACTACATTTAAACTACTGTTAAATATGGAATATTGCACATAACAACCAATCAGACTGTATCTATTATCTCCTATACGATACTAAATAAATGAGTAGTCTAGATAATAGACAAATTATTTATTTAGTATTGTCTAGGATATACTAGATAGAATCTGATTGGTTGTTATGGGCAACATCCCATCTTCAACAGAATTCCCATCTTATACCCCATCATGTGTTATTTCCAACAACAATTTGGGTAATAAAATGAGTGGTGAATAATACTGTATCTCTGTGGTTATTTCCTCATTTGGAGCGTCTCCATGCTGAGTGAATGCTTTTTTAAATATGTCTACACACATCTCAGAGGGTTCCTTGGTCTATGAGAAGACCTAGCCATTACCCGATAATTCTGTCTGCACACATCTCAGAGGGCTCCTTGGTCTATGAGAAGGACCTAGCCATTACCCTTCATTCTCCTGTCTACACACATCTCAGAGGGTTCCTTGGTCTATGAGGAGACATAGCCATTACCCATGATTCTTCTATCTACATACATCTCAGAGGGTTCCTTGGTTCCTTTCTCCTATCTACAGACATCTCAAAGGGTTTCTTGATCTATGAGGAGACATAGCCATTACCCCATCATTCTCCTGTCTACACACAACTCAGATGGGTTCCTTGGTCTATGAGGAGATGCAGCCATTACCTCATCATTATTGTGTCTATATACAGGACATCTCAGAGGGTTCCTTGGTCTAGGAGGAGACCCCTTGGTCTAGGAGGAGACCCCATCATTCTCCTCAACAGGTTTAGTGTATAGATACACAGATTGAGGAGATCCCTTCACCGGCGCACACCAATAGATAAAGGAATGTTACGTCCCTAGTGAGTGGACAACGTTCCTCTTCTCCGCCTCCGAATCGGGGATAGGGTCACTGTTCCCGGATTACCCCTTAGCTAAATTTCGGACACCTTTTTTCCTCTTTTCCTGTGTAGACAAATCTGCTTCCTCGGTATTAACCGTGGGTTTGCAGACCAGGATAAAAGGCACAAAGATATCCAATAGTGAAGTAAGTTCTTTTTAATAAGTAATCCAATATCATATAATATAAAACATGCAAACACAAATAACACACCAAAACAATAATGGGCCAAGTACTGGTGGGATGCAGGTGGATAATTACCTTCTAAGTAGAGAACTGAGTTTAGGCAGCTCTCATCGATCGCATAAGGTATCCAAGGACTCTAAGCAGGTACCGGTACACCTCCGTTGAGATCCAGGGACACGGGTAAAGATATCCACGATGCTCACCAAACAGAAACTTTCTGGGCCCCTCCGACGCGTTTCCACCTCTACTGAGGTCTTTATCATTCTCCTGTTTACACACATCTCAGAGGGTTCCTTGCTTTGGTCCTTGCAGTATTTAAAACAGCCATTAAAATCCTGTAATTTCAGTAATGTTACAAATGCCTGGGGTGTTCATACAGTAGGTTGCGGCACATTCAAAATGTTACCTCAGGAAACAAAATGGCCACTTCACAAAAGCGCTGCAGTGAGGCCCCTTGTTCACAGTGACTGATATTTTGCATCTTCCTAACAAGTTTGTGCTAAAATAATACACACAATGCAATATTAGCATTTCTGTCTGTCAAAAAGTGTATTAGTAGGTCGACGATAACTAGGTCAATGGTCATTAGGTCAATCACTATTGGTCGACAGTAAAAAGGTCTACATGCACTATGGTTGACATGGACTAAAGTTTGAGACAAGCAAAAGGTCGACATGACTTTTTAAGATTTTTAGTGCCTAGGTCAACAACAGTCGACATAGACCCTCAATTAGTGTACCAAGTACCCTCGTATGGTGCCTCCCTCGCCATACTTTACCATTACCAATTGTAGGCCACGTGGATAATAAATTATAACAAGTTATCCAAGTGAAAAAGGTTGGAAAGAGATAAAAACAGCCAACCCGCTTCTAACTGCCATGTTACGGCCTGTGTTTCAAAAATGTCAGCTAAGAGCTGATTGGTTGGTAACTTAGCTCTCTCCAATCTTTGATAAATATCCTCCTTACAGACACAGCAGGCTTCTTCCGAACACTTCAAGTCCAGAGATTATTTGGTGCAGACAAGGAAATGGGTAATTATGTCCTGACAATACAGTGTACAGCATACAAAAAGACCAACAAGCCTTGATGAACAGCACACGTGGCACACTTATCTCTCTCCTTATGTACACACCACTGGAGAGTGGTATAGTCAGATGATTATCGATTTTGGCCACACTTTATTTCATACAAACGGAGAAGAGGAGACGCCCAATCCACATGTGGTAGGGAATATGGATTGTACGCTCCACTGGGGCAGGGACTGATGTGAATGTTTAAATATTCTCTGTAAAGTGCAGTGGAATCTGTGTGCGCTATATAAGAAACTGCTAATAAATAAATTAATAATATAGGGATGTATGGTATTTTCTCCCCACTCAGGCAGGCATCTTCGGTGATGGGTATCCATATATAACAAGAATCCCTTTCAATACTGCGGTCATCTCTACTGTATAGACCAGTTTGAGGCGGAGAAGAGGAGACTAATATACCTTCATAGGGATGTATTATCTATTGATAGCGCTGATGAACGAGACACGATTTCATATGGTCTTGCATATGATCTTTTTCTTTCATGTGTTTATATGGTGTGGGGACACCATCCCTGTGTCTTCATCCACCAAGATGCATTCTAAGCACGATTTGAACACCTTTATATTACTTTCATACTATAGAGTAGGCTACTATAGTTACACACAATGTGTCAGTAAGCCAGTGCTATTACAGGGTGACCTGCTAAACTTACACACAATATGTCAGTAAGTCAGTGCTATACAGGGTAGGCTGCTATAGCTATACACAATATGTCAGTAAGACGTGCTATACAGGGTAGGCTGCTATAGATACATGTAATGCGTCAGTAAGCCAGTGCTATTACAGGGTAGGCTACTATAGTTACACACAATGTGTCAGTAAGCCAGTGCTATACAGAGTAGGCTACTATAGTTATACACAATGTGTCAGTAAGCCAGTGCTATACAGGGTAGGCTACTATAGTTACACACAATGCGTCAGTAAGCCAGTGCTATACAGGGTGAACTGCTATAGACACACACAATGTGTCAGTAAGCCAATGCTCTACAGGGTAGGGTACTATAGTTACACAAACAATGTGTCAGTAAGCCAGTGTTATACAAAGTAGGCTATTATAGTTACACACAATGTGTCAGTAAGCCAGTGCTATACAGGGTTGGCTACTATAGTTACACACAATGCGTCAGTAAGCCAGTGCTATACAGGGTGAACTGCTATAGACACACACAATGTGTCAGTAAGCCAGTGCTCTACAGGGTAGGGTACTATAGTTACACACACAATGTGTCAGTAAGCCAGTGCTATACAAAGTAGGCTATTATAGTTACACACAATGTGTCAGTAAGCCAGTGCTATACAGGGTTGGCTACTATAGTTACACACAATGCGTCAGTAAGCCAGTGCTATACAGGGTGAACTGCTATAGACACACACAATGTGTCAGTAAGCCAGTGCTCTACAGGGTAGGGTACTATAGTTACACACACAATGTGTCAGTAAGCCAGTGCATACAAAGTAGGCTATTATAGTTACACACAATGTGTCAGTAAGCCAGTGCTATACAGGGTAGGCTACTATAGTTACACACAATGCATCAGTAAGCCAGTGCTATACAGGGTGAACTGCTATAGATACATACAATGTGTCAGTAAGCCAGTGCTATACAGGGTAGGGTACTATAGTTACACACACAATGTGTCGGTAAGCCAGTGCTATACAGAGTAGGTTAATATAGCTACACACAATGCTTCTGTAAGCTAGTGTTATACAGGTTGGTCGTCTATATATATTTTTGGGGGCCTAGGGCAGGCATTCCCAACCACGGTCCTCAAGGCACGCCAACAGTGCAGGTTTTAGTGATATCCAGGCTTCAGTACAGATGGTTTACTCAGAATCCCTCAGATACTAATTAAGTCACCTGTGCTCAAGTCTGGATATCTACAAAACCTGCACTGTTGGTGTGCCTTGAGGACCGTGGTTGGCCTGCTCGAGGGTGCAGTGATTAAAAAAGATTGGGAACCCCTGAAGTAGGCTGATATAGTTACACACAATGCTTCAGTAAGCTAGTGCTATACAAAGTAGGATACTATAGTTACACATAATGCGTCAGTAAGCCAGTGCTATACAAGGTGAACTGCTATAGATACACACTGTGTCAGTAAGCCAGGGCTATACAGGGTGAGCTGCTATAGATACACACACTGTGTCAGTAAGCCAGGGCTATACAGGGTGAGCTGCTATAGATACACACACTGGGCGGGATGTACTAAAGGGAAAATGCGGTAAAACCCCCGTTTTACCGCATTTTCCTATGTACCATTACCCGGCCGCACGGATTTCGCTGGGCAGGGTAGCTACATATAGAAGCCTATGGGCTTCTTTTCGCCACCTGCCGCAACCCCACCACCTCACCGACCCCCCCTTTCCCCCTCCCTTGGGCCTACCCTTCTTGCAGGTCCTCCTGGACCACGGAAGGTAAGCCCTTCCTCCCCCTATCAACGCAGCCGGACGTCCTTCCAGCTGCAGGGGGGAGGAGGAGGCGTCGGGGACAGCCTGCTTAGCTGTCCCCAGCGTGTAGGCATCAGGAGGCGGCAGGCAGGGTCTCCGTCACTGCATCGCGATGCCAGCCGCATATGTTAGTACATATGCGCTGGCATCGCGGCGGACAGCGGCGAAGGGCGGCGATGTATATTAATACATCCCGCCCACTGTGTCAGTAAGCCAGTTGTTATACAGGGTGAGCTGCTATAGTTACACACAATGCGTCAGTAAGCCAATGCTATACAGGGTAGGCTACTATAATTAAATGCAATGTGTCAGTAAGTCAGTGCTATTACAGGGTGAGCTGCTAAATTTACATTAAATGTGTCAGTAAACCAGTGCTATACAGAGTAGGCTACTATAGTTACACACAATGCGTCAGCAAGCCAGTGCTATACAGGGTGAACTGCCATAGCAGTGGCAAACGCAGGATTTTCAGAAGGGGGTTTCCAGAGGGGCGGAGCAAAGCACGGAGATGGACACTTAGGTGACCCAGTATATGCCGGGTCAGTTAAAGTATTATAGATAGACCAAATGTATATAAATAATAATAATTATATATATGTATATATATATATAAATATATATATATATATATATATATATATATATGTATATACACACACACAAACACACACACACACACATATATATATATATATATATATATATATATATATATATATATATATATATACAGGGGCGTCAACAGCAGTGTAGACCCCTGGGCATAGCAATGTATTGGGGCACCTACCGATCCTCCAGCGGTAAGGGTGGGGGAAGCTTTGATGTCCCCCAGGTGGTAGGGGGTATTATATCAACCGCTCAGCATGTAGGGCCTGGATCAGTAATTTCCACTAATTACACCTTTACTGCACAGATGGTGGGAGATTGGGTGGGAGAAGGGGGCATTGGGCTGAATGAAGGGGCCCTGATACATAACTTCCAGGGTGGTAGAGGATGTTTAATATGCAGAGGAGGGGTGTATAGTGGACTGGGCTTATTATTCATAATTTTCTGGTGGGAGGACAGCTTGCTTGACTGCAGATATCTCCAGTTTCCAGGAATTGAAAACTAGAGAATCCCACCTACCAAACGATATTGGTGACTAGGGGATCAGAGTTCAGTAGGCAGAGCAATCTGCCAACGAGTATATAAAACTACATACCAGGTGTGTGGAGCTGGAGCAGTAACCAGCTGCTGGAAGGCTGATATCTCTGGTTTTGGGAACAGTAGAGACAAGCTACTAGTGTCCATCAAAGGGGGAGAATCCCAGCTTTTGAAATATACCCTCATAAAAACTCTTAATCAGACAGAACCTGAAATATCTGACTGGGAAGAGCAATTAACAGGCTTGGATGGGGACCACTGCTTTGAAGTCAGATATCTCCGGTTCCCAAGGGCCGATTTTTTAAATTCTTGAACCCATGGAAAGAGGGGACCCTCAGCTTTCAGTCTAGGGCCCTTAGACTCCTGGGGGGAGGGGTTTCTGGGTACTCAGAACCCCCCCCCCCCTGCGTGCGCTACTGCATAGTTACTCACAAAGAGTCAGTAAGCCAGTGCCATACAGATAGGCTGCCATAGATACACACGATGTGTCAGTAAGCCAGTTCTATACAGGGTAGGCTGCTATAGATACATGTAATGTGTCAGCAAGTCAGTGCTATACAGGGTAGTAGTGTTCCCGCTAGGCTTATTTCACAGGGCGCTGCGCCCTGCCCCTTTTATAGCTGCCGATTTCCGCCCTGCCTGTTTCTGCCCGCCCTGCATAGTTAATAGCCGCTGCCGCACTAGAAGTCTCCTCCCACTGACAGTGTAAGCTGCTAGCGCGGCAGCGTGTGGACACTCCCCCCTCAGCCCTGACATGCCGCAGCAGCGGGGGGGACAGTGAGCACCAGGAGATCACGGGGCAGAGGCTGCTCTGTGCGTGACAGTGCGTCCCCTTGAAGGCACCGGCCCAGAAGCCTGCTGGTGGTGACACCTGCTGGCTGGAGTCAGTGCTTGGCCCCCGGGGCCGGTGATGGACAGCTGGGCACCCTGGGATATGCAGCCCTCCCGCTCCCCGCCGCCGCGCACTTGTTAATGCGCCCGAGTGCAGCGTGTAGGGGGGTCCCGGCTCATCTGCCCCCTCTCCGCAGGCCACACGGACTCCTCAGCGCTGCCTCTGGGGGACTTTATGGGGGATATAACCCGCTCCGGAGAGTTACCCCTGCCAGAGGGCTGGGAGCAGGCCAGGGACATGGATGGCAAAGTTGATTATATTGATCACAGATAAGTGTCAAAGGTCTGTTTCATATGTGCAAGTTTATTTACATGTGCAATGCTAATAACCACCATTGTTGGCCATATAATATTGTCCAGTATACATAGGGAAGTTGCAGGAACCCAACTTTAACGTTTCAATTCCGGGCGCATTGTTTGCATTATATTGATCCACTCACATTTTCTGTAATCACAGTATGCATATTGCCAATCAAAACATTGTCCATAATAAATACAGGATGTGGCCAGGGGGTCTCAGGTGGTCAGAAGTAATGTACTCAAAGCTCAAAGCAGTATTCATAAATTTATCAGGTTTACATGGCTAAACTCAAGGAATTTGTGCTTGAAATAGGCAATACTTAATGGGTGCCAACAACACTATTGCCCATTCTCCATCACTGACATTATGATGTCAAAGTATGACCGATGTCACAGACCCATACTATTCATTCGCAGTACGAGTGCAGTGCACATGCAAATTGATGGTGTGATGCTCAGGTGTCACAAGATGGTTATATAGCATAAATGTGCCGATGGTGTGATGCTCAGGTGTCACAAGATGGATTATATACAGTAGCATAAATGTGCTGTTGGTGTGACGCTCACATACCTCCCAACTTTTGACGTTAACAAATAGGGACACGAAAAGGGGGCGGGCGTATGCAAATGAGGGTGCGGCTTATGCTAATTAGCCGCGACCTCATTTTCATACGAGAACAGACGCTGCACAGCGTCTATTCTACTAGATTGGGGGGTCTCCCAACTGCCACCCCCGCAGCGGGACAATGCCTGCCGCGGGTGGGACAGCGGGACAGGACCCGAAAATCGTGACTGTCCCTCTAAAATCGTGACAGTTGGGAGGTATGCGCTCAGGTGTCACAAGATGGTTATATAGCATAAATGTGCTGATGGTGTGACACTCAGGTGTCACAGGATGGGTTATATAGCATAAATGTGCTGATGGTGTGATGCTCCGGTGTCACAAGATGGGTTATATAGCATAAATGTGCCGATGGTGTGACACTCAGGTGTCACAAGATGGTTATATAGCTATAGCATAAATGTGCCGATGGTGTGACGCTCCGATGTCACAAGACGGTTATATAGCATAAATGTGCCGATGGTGTGACGCTCCGATGTCACAAGACGGTTATATAGCATAAATGTGCCGATGGTGTGACGCTCCGATGTCACAAGACGGTTATATAGCATAAATGTGCCGATGGTATGACGCTCGGGTGTCACAAGGTGGATTATATACTGTAGCAATAACGTGCTGATGGTTTGAAGATCAGGTGTCACCATTTTGACCTTTTAAATTAAAATATGCCCTCGCGAATGAAAAATGTGCCCTCGCGAATGAAAAATGTGCCCTTCCCGTGATCAGCACCCTGCCCTAAAAAACTTCTAGAGTGAACACTAGGTAGGCTACTATAGTTGGAAGCGGTACATCTGTCAGAACAGATTTAGGTCTACAGTCATTAGGTCGACCCCGGAAGGTCGACTGTCCCCAAGGTCGACAGGGTTAAAGGTCGACATGGCTCAAGGTCGACATGACTTAAGGTCGACATGGGCCAAGGTCGACATAGTTTTAGGTCGATAGTCATTAGGTCGACATGAGTTTTTCACTTTTTTTTTACCCGAATGTCGACACAGTTGGAGTCGAACCGCAGCCCCTCTCATCGCTCGCTGCGCTCGGCACACTATTTTATTCTCCCACCACGCCCTAGTGGATGGTAGGGCATGAAATAACGCCTGTCGGCACATGTCGGCTCAAAGAACAGTGAAAAACTCATGTCGACCTAATGACTGTCGACCTAAAAACATGTCGACATTGGCCCATGTCGACCTTAAGTCATGTCGACCTTGAGCCATGTCGACCTTTAACCCTGAAACCCGACCTAATGACTGTCGACCTAAAAACATGTCGACATTGGCCCATGTCGACCTTAAGTCATGTCGACCTTGAGCCATGTCGACCTTTAACCCTGTCGACCTTGGGGACAGTCGACCTTCCGGGGTGGACCTAATGACTGTCGACCTAAGTCTGGTCTGACAGATGACCGTTTCCCCTATAGTTACACACAATTTGTCAGTAAAACGTTATATACTGTACAGTTACACAATGTGTCAGTAAGCCAGTGATATACAGGGTAGGTAGATGTTACACTGACGGTCAGAGAGCAGTGATTCACTCCTAACATTCCGCTTATAAATCGTTAATGGTATCATTCAGTGTTTAAGACCTAGATCGTTTGCCCACCAGGTGAAGCGATATCTTTATCAATATCTCGTTTGCTAACAATATTGCATAGAGGTGATTCAGTATATCCAATCAGCCTTCCGCAGCTATCTATCCTATGGCTTACAGGTAACTCCACTATTGAGCCCTTCTGTCTAGGCCACACACAGTAACCTATCACTGTTACCATAACAACACAGGTGTTCCGCCAATGCGCATTTCACTTTAATGGCTTTATCTGGGTCGCACATGACCAGTAGCGGTGCCCGAACAGACCCCCACAGAGGCTGAAGCAGCACTGACAGACCCCTACCCAAACTTTAGTATGGTACTTGGCAAGGCCTGATACACTTGACAGCATTAAGACATGTTATATTGGTATAAAAAACCCTGCCCCAATCTGCAAAGCGCCTCCCACTTTGGTAATATATTTGCCCCTTTCAGGGTTGTAAATTGAGGCAGGTAGGAGATATGCTATTCTGCCCTTGCTTATACATACACATAGTCTAAATGTGGCCATACACACGCAGATTTATCTTCAGATCTGGCTGTTTGAAACAAAAAAATGGTTATGGATGAGAGCAAATGACAGTTGATCCTTTGCTTGGAAATGTTGGAAAACAGACAAACTGTCACTCATCCATAACCATGTTTTTGTTCCAACCAGCCAGATCTGAAGATAACTCTTACTAGTGTATGGGCACCACTTTATTTGTATACATATATTTGCCTGTATGGCTGCTGCTAATACCTGTGTGATGACATCACAATGGCCCTGTGATGACATAACAGTGATTCTATGATGTCACAATGCCTGGTGAGCCAGGACGGAACACTAGGAGTCATTCTGTTGCCTGGTCCCGACTTGTGCAGTCAGAGCTTTTGAACGTGTCTGATTATTCAGCATTTTCAGTTCATATATTGTGTTTGGAGAGGAGCAAGGAGAGAGAGGAGAGAGAGGAGGAAGGAGGAGATAAACGGGAGCAGCCCCGCGCTGCGTCCCGTTCTATAGTGGCAAGGTAAGTGCGCTCTTATTTCTATTCATAATTTTTTGTTTGAGCAATTGGGGTTCTTCATGGATTTCTTAAGGGGCGAGGCTCACCTGAAAGTGGGCGTGTCATAGCATAGAAGGCGGTTATGTCCCAATTTAGTGGGTGTTTCAGGGGGTCTTTGCCCAAACCTGTGGGGTTATTTATTATTTATATCAGTGCCGGTTGCCAATGAGCCCCAACATTTTTGGCGTTCAATATGAGCTAAAATGGTTATTCGATTCCAGTGGGTTCGTGTCCCCCACACACACACAAACACTTTTTTATTTTGGTTTAAACCCTTTTTTTTTTGTTGGTGGTTAAATAATCACAATTTGCATGTGACAATGGGCACCGATATTATGCCCACATTTCACTGCAAATGAGGTTGCTGATAAATGGACTTTAAATAATAAAGCCCTTTATTTCCCCCATTACTCCATTATGGTATTGCATTCGCTGATACCTGCATATCTGTGGTCAGCTGTGTAACACATATTTATACTGATCCTACTAGCGGAGCATTGTGATTCCGGATTATAATCGTATGAATATAAAATGAATTGTGACAGGAGATCGGGGACCATATTCACTTTTTGCTTTTCATGGCGCCCAGAGAGGTCGCGTATAGTAGCGTAAAGGGCTTGCTTGGCTGCCTATTTCCGCTGCCTATCAAGCAGGTAAACTCCATCCCGCCAAAGGCACGCCCACCCCGCCACACAAATACCCGCACTATGTTGCAACGCGTACGCTTACACATTCACGCGTAAGCACCCGCATCGAATGATTTTTCCTCTGTTTGTTGTGTTTCCGTCCATTATGACTAGAAGGGATATTTATGTATAGCTTATTTATTATTTAATATTTCTATTTTATCTTTAATTAAGGTGACGCAGTGAGTCAAACTTGCTACAAGAGGGGAAATGGCCCAATTGCCGACAGAGAGCCAAGCCAAACAAGAACCCCGGGAGAGGCAGATGCCCCCGGCACCGCGGGTAAGACAGGCCCCACCGCCTCCCCGCGAGAAAAAGGCACCACCACCTCCCCGCGAGAGAAAGGCACCACCGCCTCCCCGCGAGAGAAAGGCCCCACCACCTCCCTGCGAGAGAAAGGCCCCACCGCCTCCCCGCGAGAAACAGGCCCCACCGGCACCGAGGGAGAGACAGGCCCCACCGGCACCGAGGGAGAGACAGGCCCCACCGGCACCAAGGGAGAGACAGGCCCCATCGGCACCAAGAGAGAGACAGGCCCCACCGGCACCAAGGGAGAGACAGGCCCCACCGGCACCAAGGGAGAGACAGGCTTCCTCACCACTGAGGAATTCGCCCCCGTCAATATCCACGGTGTGGCAAGAGCCAGCGCCACGATCAACGGAATGGTATACGCCCCCATCACCATCCATGGAGAGGCAAGAGACCCCGTTTCAATTCACAGAGTGGCATGAGAACCCATTCTCAATGGACTGGTATTCAGAGATCCCGGAAACATCCACGGAGTGGCAAGAGTCTCAGGAAGCATCCACGGAGTGGCAAGAGTCCCAGGAAGCATCCACGGTGTGGCAAGAGTCCCAGGAAGCATCCATGGTGTGGCAAGAGTCACAGGAAACCTACACGGAGCGGCAAGAGACCCAGGAAACATCTATGGAGTGGCCCCCCGTCACCACCCACAGAGTGGTATACGCCCCCGTCACCATTCACGGAGTGGTATGCACCCCCGCCGCCATCCACGGAGTGGCATGCGCCCCCGTCACCATTTACGGAGTGGCAAGCGTCCCTGTCACTGGAGTGGCATGCACCCCCTACACCATCCAAGGAGTGGTATGCACCTCTGTCACCATCACGGAGTGGCATGCACTCCCAATGTAGAGGCGTCCCACTACATTTAAACTACTGTTAAATATGGAATATTGCACATAACAACCAATCAGACTGTATCTATTATCTCCTATACGATACTAAATAAATGAGTAGTCTAGATAATAGACAAATTATTTATTTAGTATTGTCTAGGATATACTAGATAGAATCTGATTGGTTGTTATGGGCAACATCCCATCTTCAACAGAATTCCCATCTTATACCCCATCATGTGTTATTTCCAACAACAATTTGGGTAATAAAATGAGTGGTGAATAATACTGTATCTCTGTGGTTATTTCCTCATTTGGAGCGTCTCCATGCTGAGTGAATGCTTTTTTAAATATGTCTACACACATCTCAGAGGGTTCCTTGGTCTATGAGAAGACCTAGCCATTACCCGATAATTCTGTCTGCACACATCTCAGAGGGCTCCTTGGTCTATGAGAAGGACCTAGCCATTACCCTTCATTCTCCTGTCTACACACATCTCAGAGGGTTCCTTGGTCTATGAGGAGACATAGCCATTACCCATGATTCTTCTATCTACATACATCTCAGAGGGTTCCTTGGTTCCTTTCTCCTATCTACAGACATCTCAAAGGGTTTCTTGATCTATGAGGAGACATAGCCATTACCCCATCATTCTCCTGTCTACACACAACTCAGATGGGTTCCTTGGTCTATGAGGAGATGCAGCCATTACCTCATCATTATTGTGTCTATATACAGGACATCTCAGAGGGTTCCTTGGTCTAGGAGGAGACCCCTTGGTCTAGGAGGAGACCCCATCATTCTCCTCAACAGGTTTAGTGTATAGATACACAGATTGAGGAGATCCCTTCACCGGCGCACACCAATAGATAAAGGAATGTTACGTCCCTAGTGAGTGGACAACGTTCCTCTTCTCCGCCTCCGAATCGGGGATAGGGTCACTGTTCCCGGATTACCCCTTAGCTAAATTTCGGACACATTTTTTCCTCTTTTCCTGTGTAGACAAATCTGCTTCCTCGGTATTAACCGTGGGTTTGCAGACCAGGATAAAAGGCACAAAGATATCCAATAGTGAAGTAAGTTCTTTTTAATAAGTAATCCAATATCATATAATATAAAACATGCAAACACAAATAACACACCAAAACAATAATGGGCCAAGTACTGGTGGGATGCAGGTGGATAATTACCTTCTAAGTAGAGAACTGAGTTTAGGCAGCTCTCATCGATCGCATAAGGTATCCAAGGACTCTAAGCAGGTACCGGTACACCTCCGTTGAGATCCAGGGACACGGGTAAAGATATCCACGATGCTCACCAAACAGAAACTTTCTGGGCCCCTCCGACGCGTTTCCACCTCTACTGAGGTCTTTATCATTCTCCTGTTTACACACATCTCAGAGGGTTCCTTGCTTTGGTCCTTGCAGTATTTAAAACAGCCATTAAAATCCTGTAATTTCAGTAATGTTACAAATGCCTGGGGTGTTCATACAGTAGGTTGCGGCACATTCAAAATGTTACCTCAGGAAACAAAATGGCCACTTCACAAAAGCGCTGCAGTGAGGCCCCTTGTTCACAGTGACTGATATTTTGCATCTTCCTAACAAGTTTGTGCTAAAATAATACACACAATGCAATATTAGCATTTCTGTCTGTCAAAAAGTGTATTAGTAGGTCGACGATAACTAGGTCAATGGTCATTAGGTCAATCACTATTGGTCGACAGTAAAAAGGTCTACATGCACTATGGTTGACATGGACTAAAGTTTGAGACAAGCAAAAGGTCGACATGACTTTTTAAGATTTTTAGTGCCTAGGTCAACAACAGTCGACATAGACCCTCAATTAGTGTACCAAGTACCCTCGTATGGTGCCTCCCTCGCCATACTTTACCATTACCAATTGTAGGCCACGTGGATAATAAATTATAACAAGTTATCCAAGTGAAAAAGGTTGGAAAGAGATAAAAACAGCCAACCCGCTTCTAACTGCCATGTTACGGCCTGTGTTTCAAAAATGTCAGCTAAGAGCTGATTGGTTGGTAACTTAGCTCTCTCCAATCTTTGATAAATATCCTCCTTACAGACACAGCAGGCTTCTTCCGAACACTTCAAGTCCAGAGATTATTTGGTGCAGACAAGGAAATGGGTAATTATGTCCTGACAATACAGTGTACAGCATACAAAAAGAGTGTACAGCATACAAAAAGACCAACAAGCCTTGATGAACAGCACACGTGGCACACTTATCTCTCTCCTTATGTACACACCACTGGAGAGTGGTATAGTCAGATGATTATCGATTTTGGCCACACTTTATTTCATACAAACGGAGAAGAGGAGACGCCCAATCCACATGTGGTAGGGAACAGGGGCGGATCCAGGATAAAATGACAGGGGGGGCACCATGATAAAAGAGGGTTTAGGTGAGTGAGGGCCAGTGTTAGTGGTGCCAGTGTACATGCTAAGAGAGCGGCAGAGAGAGGGTGGCAATGGGATTAAAAATAGGCCCACCATGGCAACAAAAGTGAAGGATGTAGTTGTGCGCGCGCCGAAGGCGCGCTCTGGAAAAGGGGGTGTGGCCACTCAACAGGGGGCATGTCCTTGAGTGGAGTGTACAACACCATATACAACTTCTACACATTATGCTACAAAATACTAGACCCCATTATACTTGCCCCTTACACATGATGCCAAATGGAATGAGCCAAAATTCAAACAATGCCACATGGATTGTGTCAAAATTCACACAATGCCACACAGATTGAGCCAAAATTTACATAATAACACACAGATTGAGCCAAAATTCACAAAATGCCAAATGGATTGAGCCAAAATTCACATAATGCCAAATGGATTGAGCCAAAATTCACATAATGCCACATGGATTGTGTCAAAATTCACATAATGCCACACGGATTGAGCCAAATTCATAAGATGCCATATGGATTGAGCCAAAATTCACATAATGCCACATGGATTGAGCCAAAATTCACATAATGCCACACGTATTGAGCCAAAATTCACATAATGCCACACGGATTGAGACAAAATTCACATAATGCCACACGGATTGAGCCAGAATTCACATAATGCCACACAGATTAAGACAAAATTCACAATACGCTTCATAAACAGGGACATTGTCCACCAAAGGCGCGCATTAAACATTGACACCATAATGTCCATTGCACGTTATTATGCCAAACACCATAATGCCTATTAAAAATTATGCTACATACAGTAAGTGCTGCTTATCTACATGCTCATTGCCAAGGGTTCCATGCTCATTGCCAGAGGTTCCATGCTCGTTGCCATGTGGGATTACATGCTCATTGCCAATGGGGAATACATGCTGGTGGTAAGTGGGGGACAGCCGCCGCCAGGCAGAAGTGATAGCCACTGACAGTGGCAGAGCCTGGCTGAATTTCGAGCACTGCAGGTCCCAGCTATTTGAAATAATACCCATTTCACACCAGAAAATGCATTCCCAGGTTGGCCCCTTTTACACCAGCCTAGTCCCTGCATTTTCTGGTGTGAGGGGGAGAGAAAACCACCCCTCCCCCCCTTTAACCAGTTATCTCATTTATATATCTTCGGAACTAACTGACCCATTTACATGAGACAAGTATCATATTGAAGAACTTTTGAGTGGGCTTTGAATGATTTTGGTCCAGTGAGTTTGGTTCCAGAGTAATCTGCCCTCAAAGAACATGAACAGCCATGAAATTACATTTCAAAAAAAATAATAATCGATTTACACGCTATATCTCTGGAACCGATTGACCGATATGGACCATCTTGGTATCATATTGAAGGCCCAGCGATTTGGAATTAAATTACATCAACCACAAGCTCCTGTGATGGCAGGGGGGGAACTGGCAGCCGTCGGAACCGGGTGGGGGTCGGAATTGACGGGTCCCATATTATTATGGGGAAAAATGTTACAGCTTTGCCAGGCGATATCTCCGGTTCCCGGGGGGCTAGAGACATGGGGCTGGGCTCGTTGGAAAGCTCTGGTCCTCATCTACAAAATGACAGGGGGGGCACGTGCCCGGGTGCCCCCCCCCCTGAATCCGCCACTGGTAGGGAATATGGATTGTACGCTCCACTGGGGCAGGGACTGATGTGAATGTTTAAATATTCTCTGTAAAGTGCAGTGGAATCTGTGTGCGCTATATAAGAAACTGCTAATAAATAAATTAATAATATAGGGATGTATGGTATTTTCTCCCCACTCAGGCAGGCATCTTCGGTGATGGGTATCCATATATAACAAGAATCCCTTTCAATACTGCGGTCATCTCTACTGTATAGACCAGTTTGAGGCGGAGAAGAGGAGACTAATATACCTTCATAGGGATGTATTATCTATTGATAGCGCTGATGAACGAGACACGATTTCATATGGTCTTGCATATGATATTTTTCTTTCATGTGTTTATATGGTGTGGGGACACCATCCCTGTGTCTTCATCCACCAAGATGCATTCTAAGCACGATTTGAACACCTTTATATTACTTTCATACTATAGAGTAGGCTACTATAGTTACACACAATGTGTCAGTAAGCCAGTGCTATTACAGGGTGACCTGCTAAACTTACACACAATATGTCAGTAAGTCAGTGCTATACAGGGTAGGCTGCTATAGCTATACACAATATGTCAGTAAGACGTGCTATACAGGGTAGGCTGCTATAGATACATGTAATGCGTCAGTAAGCCAGTGCTATTACAGGGTAGGCTACTATAGTTACACACAATGTGTCAGTAAGCCAGTGCTATACAGAGTAGGCTACTATAGTTATACACAATGTGTCAGTAAGCCAGTGCTATACAGGGTAGGCTACTATAGTTACACACAATGCGTCAGTAAGCCAGTGCTATACAGGGTGAACTGCTATAGACACACACAATGTGTCAGTAAGCCAATGCTCTACAGGGTAGGGTACTATAGTTACACAAACAATGTGTCAGTAAGCCAGTGCTATACAAAGTAGGCTATTATAGTTACACACAATGTGTCAGTAAGCCAGTGCTATACAGGGTTGGCTACTATAGTTACACACAATGCGTCAGTAAGCCAGTGCTATACAGGGTGAACTGCTATAGACACACACAATGTGTCAGTAAGCCAGTGCTCTACAGGGTAGGGTACTATAGTTACACACACAATGTGTCAGTAAGCCAGTGCTATACAAAGTAGGCTATTATAGTTACACACAATGTGTCAGTAAGCCAGTGCTATACAGGGTTGGCTACTATAGTTACACACAATGCGTCAGTAAGCCAGTGCTATACAGGGTGAACTGCTATAGACACACACAATGTGTCAGTAAGCCAGTGCTCTACAGGGTAGGGTACTATAGTTACACACACAATGTGTCAGTAAGCCAGTGCATACAAAGTAGGCTATTATAGTTACACACAATGTGTCAGTAAGCCAGTGCTATACAGGGTAGGCTACTATAGTTACACACAATGCATCAGTAAGCCAGTGCTATACAGGGTGAACTGCTATAGATACATACAATGTGTCAGTAAGCCAGTGCTATACAGGGTAGGGTACTATAGTTACACACACAATGTGTCGGTAAGCCAGTGCTATACAGAGTAGGTTAATATAGCTACACACAATGCTTCTGTAAGCTAGTGTTATACAGGTTGGTCGTCTATATATATATTTTTGGGGGCCTAGGGCAGGCATTCCCAACCACGGTCCTCAAGGCACGCCAACAGTGCAGGTTTTAGTGATATCCAGGCTTCAGTACAGATGGTTTACTCAGAATCCCTCAGATACTAATTAAGTCACCTGTGCTCAAGTCTGGATATCTACAAAACCTGCACTGTTGGTGTGCCTTGAGGACCGTGGTTGGCCTGCTCGAGGGTGCAGTGATTAAAAAAGATTGGGAACCCCTGAAGTAGGCTGATATAGTTACACACAATGCTTCAGTAAGCTAGTGCTATACAAAGTAGGATACTATAGTTACACATAATGCGTCAGTAAGCCAGTGCTATACAAGGTGAACTGCTATAGATACACACTGTGTCAGTAAGCCAGGGCTATACAGGGTGAGCTGCTATAGATACACACACTGTGTCAGTAAGCCAGGGCTATACAGGGTGAGCTGCTATAGATACACACACTGGGCGGGATGTACTAAAGGGAAAATGCGGTAAAACCCCCGTTTTACCGCATTTTCCTATGTACCATTACCCGGCCGCACGGATTTCGCTGGGCAGGGTAGCTACATATAGAAGCCTATGGGCTTCTTTTCGCCACCTGCCGCAACCCCACCACCTCACCGACCCCCCCTTTCCCCCTCCCTTGGGCCTACCCTTCTTGCAGGTCCTCCTGGACCACGGAAGGTAAGCCCTTCCTCCCCCTATCAACGCAGCCGGACGTCCTTCCAGCTGCAGGGGGGAGGAGGAGGCGTCGGGGACAGCCTGCTTAGCTGTCCCCAGCGTGTAGGCATCAGGAGGCGGCAGGCAGGGTCTCCGTCACTGCATCGCGATGCCAGCCGCATATGTTAGTACATATGCGCTGGCATCGCGGCGGACAGCGGCGAAGGGCGGCGATGTATATTAATACATCCCGCCCACTGTGTCAGTAAGCCAGTTGTTATACAGGGTGAGCTGCTATAGTTACACACAATGCGTCAGTAAGCCAATGCTATACAGGGTAGGCTACTATAATTAAATGCAATGTGTCAGTAAGTCAGTGCTATTACAGGGTGAGCTGCTAAATTTACATTAAATGTGTCAGTAAACCAGTGCTATACAGAGTAGGCTACTATAGTTACACACAATGCGTCAGCAAGCCAGTGCTATACAGGGTGAACTGCCATAGCAGTGGCAAACGCAGGATTTTCAGAAGGGGGTTTCCAGAGGGGCGGAGCAAAGCACGGAGATGGACACTTAGGTGACCCAGTATATGCCGGGTCAGTTAAAGTATTATAGATAGACCAAATGTATATAAATAATAATAATTATATATATGTATATATATATATAAATATATATATATATATATATATATATATATGTATATACACACACACAAACACACACACACACACACACATATATATATATATATATATATATATATATATATATATATATACAGGGGCGTCAACAGCAGTGTAGACCCCTGGGCATAGCAATGTATTGGGGCACCTACCGATCCTCCAGCGGTAAGGGTGGGGGAAGCTTTGATGTCCCCCAGGTGGTAGGGGGTATTATATCAACCGCTCAGCATGTAGGGCCTGGATCAGTAATTTCCACTAATTACACCTTTACTGCACAGATGGTGGGAGATTGGGTGGGAGAAGGGGGCATTGGGCTGAATGAAGGGGCCCTGATACATAACTTCCAGGGTGGTAGAGGATGTTTAATATGCAGAGGAGGGGTGTATAGTGGACTGGGCTTATTATTCATAATTTTCTGGTGGGAGGACAGCTTGCTTGACTGCAGATATCTCCAGTTTCCAGGAATTGAAAACTAGAGAATCCCACCTACCAAACGATATTGGTGACTAGGGGATCAGAGTTCAGTAGGCAGAGCAATCTGCCAACGAGTATATAAAACTACATACCAGGTGTGTGGAGCTGGAGCAGTAACCAGCTGCTGGAAGGCTGATATCTCTGGTTTTGGGAACAGTAGAGACAAGCTACTAGTGTCCATCAAAGGGGGAGAATCCCAGCTTTTGAAATATACCCTCATAAAAACTCTTAATCAGACAGAACCTGAAATATCTGACTGGGAAGAGCAATTAACAGGCTTGGATGGGGACCACTGCTTTGAAGTCAGATATCTCCGGTTCCCAAGGGCCGATTTTTTAAATTCTTGAACCCATGGAAAGAGGGGACCCTCAGCTTTCAGTCTAGGGCCCTTAGACTCCTGGGGGGAGGGGTTTCTGGGTACTCAGAACCCCCCCTGCGTGCGCTACTGCATAGTTACTCACAAAGAGTCAGTAAGCCAGTGCCATACAGATAGGCTGCCATAGATACACACGATGTGTCAGTAAGCCAGTTCTATACAGGGTAGGCTGCTATAGATACATGTAATGTGTCAGCAAGTCAGTGCTATACAGGGTAGTAGTGTTCCCGCTAGGCTTATTTCACAGGGCGCTGCGCCCTGCCCCTTTTATAGCTGCCGATTTCCGCCCTGCCTGTTTCTGCCCGCCCTGCATAGTTAATAGCCGCTGCCGCACTAGAAGTCTCCTCCCACTGACAGTGTAAGCTGCTAGCGCGGCAGCGTGTGGACACTCCCCCCTCAGCCCTGACATGCCGCAGCAGCGGGGAGGACAGTGAGCACCAGGAGATCACGGGGCAGAGGCTGCTCTGTGCGTGACAGTGCGTCCCCTTGAAGGCACCGGCCCAGAAGCCTGCTGGTGGTGACACCTGCTGGCTGGAGTCAGTGCTTGGCCCCCGGGGCCGGTGATGGACAGCTGGGCACCCTGGGATATGCAGCCCTCCCGCTCCCCGCCGCCGCGCACTTGTTAATGCGCCCGAGTGCAGCGTGTAGGGGGGTCCCGGCTCATCTGCCCCCTCTCCGCAGGCCACACGGACTCCTCAGCGCTGCCTCTGGGGGACTTTATGGGGGATATAACCCGCTCCGGAGAGTTACCCCTGCCAGAGGGCTGGGAGCAGGCCAGGGACATGGATGGCAAAGTTGATTATATTGATCACAGATAAGTGTCAAAGGTCTGTTTCATATGTGCAAGTTTATTTACATGTGCAATGCTAATAACCACCATTGTTGGCCATATAATATTGTCCAGTATACATAGGGAAGTTGCAGGAACCCAACTTTAACGTTTCAATTCCGGGCGCATTGTTTGCATTATATTGATCCACTCACATTTTCTGTAATCACAGTATGCATATTGCCAATCAAAACATTGTCCATAATAAATACAGGATGTGGCCAGGGGGTCTCAGGTGGTCAGAAGTAATGTACTCAAAGCTCAAAGCAGTATTCATAAATTTATCAGGTTTACATGGCTAAACTCAAGGAATTTGTGCTTGAAATAGGCAATACTTAATGGGTGCCAACAACACTATTGCCCATTCTCCATCACTGACATTATGATGTCAAAGTATGACCGATGTCACAGACCCATACTATTCATTCGCAGTACGAGTGCAGTGCACATGCAAATTGATGGTGTGACGCTCAGGTGTCACAAGATGGTTATATAGCATAAATGTGCCGATGGTGTGATGCTCAGGTGTCACAAGATGGATTATATACAGTAGCATAAATGTGCTGTTGGTGTGACGCTCACATACCTCCCAACTTTTGACGTTAACAAATAGGGACACGAAAAGGGGGCGGGCGTATGCAAATGAGGGTGCGGCTTATGCTAATTAGCCGCGACCTCATTTTCATACGAGAACAGACGCTGCACAGCGTCTATTCTACTAGATTGGGGGGTCTCCCAACTGCCACCCCCGCAGCGGGACAATGCCTGCCGCGGGTGGGACAGCGGGACAGGACCCGAAAATCGTGACTGTCCCTCTAAAATCGTGACAGTTGGGAGGTATGCGCTCAGGTGTCACAAGATGGTTATATAGCATAAATGTGCTGATGGTGTGACACTCAGGTGTCACAGGATGGGTTATATAGCATAAATGTGCTGATGGTGTGACGCTCCGGTGTCACAAGATGGGTTATATAGCATAAATGTGCCGATGGTGTGACACTCAGGTGTCACAAGATGGTTATATAGCTATAGCATAAATGTGCCGATGGTGTGACGCTCCGATGTCACAAGACGGTTATATAGCATAAATGTGCCGATGGTGTGACGCTCCGATGTCACAAGACGGTTATATAGCATAAATGTGCCGATGGTGTGACGCTCCGATGTCACAAGACGGTTATATAGCATAAATGTGCCGATGGTATGACGCTCGGGTGTCACAAGGTGGATTATATACTGTAGCAATAACGTGCTGATGGTTTGAAGATCAGGTGTCACCATTTTGACCTTTTAAATTAAAATATGCCCTCGCGAATGAAAAATGTGCCCTCGCGAATGAAAAATGTGCCCTTCCCGTGATCAGCACCCTGCCCTAAAAAACTTCTAGAGTGAACACTAGGTAGGCTACTATAGTTGGAAGCGGTACATCTGTCAGAACAGATTTAGGTCTACAGTCATTAGGTCGACCCCGGAAGGTCGACTGTCCCCAAGGTCGACAGGGTTAAAGGTCGACATGGCTCAAGGTCGACATGACTTAAGGTCGACATGGGCCAAGGTCGACATAGTTTTAGGTCGATAGTCATTAGGTCGACATGAGTTTTTCACTTTTTTTTTACCCGAATGTCGACACAGTTGGAGTCGAACCGCAGCCCCTCTCATCGCTCGCTGCGCTCGGCACACTATTTTATTCTCCCACCACGCCCTAGTGGATGGTAGGGCATGAAATAACGCCTGTCGGCACATGTCGGCTCAAAGAACAGTGAAAAACTCATGTCGACCTAATGACTGTCGACCTAAAAACATGTCGACATTGGCCCATGTCGACCTTAAGTCATGTCGACCTTGAGCCATGTCGACCTTTAACCCTGAAACCCGACCTAATGACTGTCGACCTAAAAACATGTCGACATTGGCCCATGTCGACCTTAAGTCATGTCGACCTTGAGCCATGTCGACCTTTAACCCTGTCGACCTTGGGGACAGTCGACCTTCCGGGGTGGACCTAATGACTGTCGACCTAAGTCTGGTCTGACAGATGACCGTTTCCCCTATAGTTACACACAATTTGTCAGTAAAACGTTATATACTGTACAGTTACACAATGTGTCAGTAAGCCAGTGATATACAGGGTAGGTAGATGTTACACTGACGGTCAGAGAGCAGTGATTCACTCCTAACATTCCGCTTATAAATCGTTAATGGTATCATTCAGTGTTTAAGACCTAGATCGTTTGCCCACCAGGTGAAGCGATATCTTTATCAATATCTCGTTTGCTAACAATATTGCATAGAGGTGATTCAGTATATCCAATCAGCCTTCCGCAGCTATCTATCCTATGGCTTACAGGTAACTCCACTATTGAGCCCTTCTGTCTAGGCCACACACAGTAACCTATCACTGTTACCATAACAACACAGGTGTTCCGCCAATGCGCATTTCACTTTAATGGCTTTATCTGGGTCGCACATGACCAGTAGCGGTGCCCGAACAGACCCCCACAGAGGCTGAAGCAGCACTGACAGACCCCTACCCAAACTTTAGTATGGTACTTGGCAAGGCCTGATACACTTGACAGCATTAAGACATGTTATATTGGTATAAAAAACCCTGCCCCAATCTGCAAAGCGCCTCCCACTTTGGTAATATATTTGCCCCTTTCAGGGTTGTAAATTGAGGCAGGTAGGAGATATGCTATTCTGCCCTTGCTTATACATACACATAGTCTAAATGTGGCCATACACACGCAGATTTATCTTCAGATCTGGCTGTTTGAAACAAAAAAATGGTTATGGATGAGAGCAAATGACAGTTGATCCTTTGCTTGGAAATGTTGGAAAACAGACAAACTGTCACTCATCCATAACCATGTTTTTGTTCCAACCAGCCAGATCTGAAGATAACTCTTACTAGTGTATGGGCACCACTTTATTTGTATACATATATTTGCCTGTATGGCTGCTGCTAATACCTGTGTGATGACATCACAATGGCCCTGTGATGACATAACAGTGATTCTATGATGTCACAATGCCTGGTGAGCCAGGACGGAACACTAGGAGTCATTCTGTTGCCTGGTCCCGACTTGTGCAGTCAGAGCTTTTGAACGTGTCTGATTATTCAGCATTTTCAGTTCATATATTGTGTTTGGAGAGGAGCAAGGAGAGAGAGGAGAGAGAGGAGGAAGGAGGAGATAAACGGGAGCAGCCCCGCGCTGCGTCCCGTTCTATAGTGGCAAGGTAAGTGCGCTCTTATTTCTATTCATAATTTTTTGTTTGAGCAATTGGGGTTCTTCATGGATTTCTTAAGGGGCGAGGCTCACCTGAAAGTGGGCGTGTCATAGCATAGAAGGCGGTTATGTCCCAATTTAGTGGGTGTTTCAGGGGGTCTTTGCCCAAACCTGTGGGGTTATTTATTATTTATATCAGTGCCGGTTGCCAATGAGCCCCAACATTTTTGGCGTTCAATATGAGCTAAAATGGTTATTCGATTCCAGTGGGTTCGTGTCCCCCACACACACACAAACACTTTTTTATTTTGGTTTAAACCCTTTTTTTTTTGTTGGTGGTTAAATAATCACAATTTGCATGTGACAATGGGCACCGATATTATGCCCACATTTCACTGCAAATGAGGTTGCTGATAAATGGACTTTAAATAATAAAGCCCTTTATTTCCCCCATTACTCCATTATGGTATTGCATTCGCTGATACCTGCATATCTGTGGTCAGCTGTGTAACACATATTTATACTGATCCTACTAGCGGAGCATTGTGATTCCGGATTATAATCGTATGAATATAAAATGAATTGTGACAGGAGATCGGGGACCATATTCACTTTTTGCTTTTCATGGCGCCCAGAGAGGTCGCGTATAGTAGCGTAAAGGGCTTGCTTGGCTGCCTATTTCCGCTGCCTATCAAGCAGGTAAACTCCATCCCGCCAAAGGCACGCCCACCCCGCCACACAAATACCCGCACTATGTTGCAACGCGTACGCTTACACATTCACGCGTAAGCACCCGCATCGAATGATTTTTCCTCTGTTTGTTGTGTTTCCGTCCATTATGACTAGAAGGGATATTTATGTATAGCTTATTTATTATTTAATATTTCTATTTTATCTTTAATTAAGGTGACGCAGTGAGTCAAACTTGCTACAAGAGGGGAAATGGCCCAATTGCCGACAGAGAGCCAAGCCAAACAAGAACCCCGGGAGAGGCAGATGCCCCCGGCACCGCGGGTAAGACAGGCCCCACCGCCTCCCCGCGAGAAAAAGGCACCACCACCTCCCCGCGAGAGAAAGGCACCACCGCCTCCCCGCGAGAGAAAGGCCCCACCACCTCCCTGCGAGAGAAAGGCCCCACCGCCTCCCCGCGAGAAACAGGCCCCACCGGCACCGAGGGAGAGACAGGCCCCACCGGCACCGAGGGAGAGACAGGCCCCACCGGCACCAAGGGAGAGACAGGCCCCATCGGCACCAAGAGAGAGACAGGCCCCACCGGCACCAAGGGAGAGACAGGCCCCACCGGCACCAAGGGAGAGACAGGCTTCCTCACCACTGAGGAATTCGCCCCCGTCAATATCCACGGTGTGGCAAGAGCCAGCGCCACGATCAACGGAATGGTATACGCCCCCATCACCATCCATGGAGAGGCAAGAGACCCCGTTTCAATTCACAGAGTGGCATGAGAACCCATTCTCAATGGACTGGTATTCAGAGATCCCGGAAACATCCACGGAGTGGCAAGAGTCTCAGGAAGCATCCACGGAGTGGCAAGAGTCCCAGGAAGCATCCACGGTGTGGCAAGAGTCCCAGGAAGCATCCATGGTGTGGCAAGAGTCACAGGAAACCTACACGGAGCGGCAAGAGACCCAGGAAACATCTATGGAGTGGCCCCCCGTCACCACCCACAGAGTGGTATACGCCCCCGTCACCATTCACGGAGTGGTATGCACCCCCGCCGCCATCCACGGAGTGGCATGCGCCCCCGTCACCATTTACGGAGTGGCAAGCGTCCCTGTCACTGGAGTGGCATGCACCCCCTACACCATCCAAGGAGTGGTATGCACCCCTGTCACCATCACGGAGTGGCATGCACTCCCAATGTAGAGGCGTCCCACTACATTTAAACTACTGTTAAATATGGAATATTGCACATAACAACCAATCAGACTGTATCTATTATCTCCTATACGATACTAAATAAATGAGTAGTCTAGATAATAGACAAATTATTTATTTAGTATTGTCTAGGATATACTAGATAGAATCTGATTGGTTGTTATGGGCAACATCCCATCTTCAACAGAATTCCCATCTTATACCCCATCATGTGTTATTTCCAACAACAATTTGGGTAATAAAATGAGTGGTGAATAATACTGTATCTCTGTGGTTATTTCCTCATTTGGAGCGTCTCCATGCTGAGTGAATGCTTTTTTAAATATGTCTACACACATCTCAGAGGGTTCCTTGGTCTATGAGAAGACCTAGCCATTACCCGATAATTCTGTCTGCACACATCTCAGAGGGCTCCTTGGTCTATGAGAAGGACCTAGCCATTACCCTTCATTCTCCTGTCTACACACATCTCAGAGGGTTCCTTGGTCTATGAGGAGACATAGCCATTACCCATGATTCTTCTATCTACATACATCTCAGAGGGTTCCTTGGTTCCTTTCTCCTATCTACAGACATCTCAAAGGGTTTCTTGATCTATGAGGAGACATAGCCATTACCCCATCATTCTCCTGTCTACACACAACTCAGATGGGTTCCTTGGTCTATGAGGAGATGCAGCCATTACCTCATCATTATTGTGTCTATATACAGGACATCTCAGAGGGTTCCTTGGTCTAGGAGGAGACCCCTTGGTCTAGGAGGAGACCCCATCATTCTCCTCAACAGGTTTAGTGTATAGATACACAGATTGAGGAGATCCCTTCACCGGCGCACACCAATAGATAAAGGAATGTTACGTCCCTAGTGAGTGGACAACGTTCCTCTTCTCCGCCTCCGAATCGGGGATAGGGTCACTGTTCCCGGATTACCCCTTAGCTAAATTTCGGACACCTTTTTTCCTCTTTTCCTGTGTAGACAAATCTGCTTCCTCGGTATTAACCGTGGGTTTGCAGACCAGGATAAAAGGCACAAAGATATCCAATAGTGAAGTAAGTTCTTTTTAATAAGTAATCCAATATCATATAATATAAAACATGCAAACACAAATAACACACCAAAACAATAATGGGCCAAGTACTGGTGGGATGCAGGTGGATAATTACCCTCTAAGTAGAGAACTGAGTTTAGGCAGCTCTCATCGATCGCATAAGGTATCCAAGGACTCTAAGCAGGTACCGGTACACCTCCGTTGAGATCCAGGGACACGGGTAAAGATATCCACGATGCTCACCAAACAGAAACTTTCTGGGCCCCTCCGACGCGTTTCCACCTCTACTGAGGTCTTTATCATTCTCCTGTTTACACACATCTCAGAGGGTTCCTTGCTTTGGTCCTTGCAGTATTTAAAACAGCCATTAAAATCCTGTAATTTCAGTAATGTTACAAATGCCTGGGGTGTTCATACAGTAGGTTGCGGCACATTCAAAATGTTACCTCAGGAAACAAAATGGCCACTTCACAAAAGCGCTGCAGTGAGGCCCCTTGTTCACAGTGACTGATATTTTGCATCTTCCTAACAAGTTTGTGCTAAAATAATACACACAATGCAATATTAGCATTTCTGTCTGTCAAAAAGTGTATTAGTAGGTCGACGATAACTAGGTCAATGGTCATTAGGTCAATCACTATTGGTCGACAGTAAAAAGGTCTACATGCACTATGGTTGACATGGACTAAAGTTTGAGACAAGCAAAAGGTCGACATGACTTTTTAAGATTTTTAGTGCCTAGGTCAACAACAGTCGACATAGACCCTCAATTAGTGTACCAAGTAACAATGGGGGAAGGGTGATACCCGCACCAGTCTTTTAAATAAATGGGACTTTCGTATCTCCTCAGAAACTGGTATTTAATGGGAATAATATCCTTATCTGTATTAACAGTTGGAGGTGCTACCTACTACTTGTATATCTATACACAACACACACAGAGAAAGAAAGTATAATGTAGGTGCACTGGAAGTCCTTTAAATGTTACATAAAATATAACTTTTAATATTTTTTGCATTAAAATTCGGTGAAATATTAAAACAATAGAAAGAAATAAGAAGCAGAAATAAGATTAAAATGTAGTGGCCGCTGCTTGGCTCTATCTTTTATTTTCAGGTTTATAATATCCCTGTACGTTCCTAATATGGGCTGACAGTACTTGTAATTCTCCAATGTCTGTCACTTAGGCTCAATATGCCTCCCAAAAAAGGGGAAAGGTTTCAAGTGTATTATCAAGGTTCGTCGTAGCACAGATGTATCATTAAATTGTAAGTGATATTTCACTTGTATGATGTGGTTGTGGGTAAATGTGGGGCAGTTTTATGGGAAGACGTCAGTCTTTCTGTGTGGGTGGGGATCACACTATCGGGGTGATTGGACAGTGTGTACACGTGCCACCAATCGTCCAATGTATGGTTCCAATGATATTAGAGTCTATATACCATCCTATACATTATCATGCATGTTAAGAGCACACGATTTCGCCCAGCATAAAATTTATTGGACCGAGGATACAATGTTCCAATTATACCATATGTAACCTTGTTTGGGGTAGGGGAATATTTAAGATTATCCGCCGCTTTTTACTGTTCGGCTTTCACCCTCCTCAAAACAAAGTTTCCTGTTTATCTCGGTCTCTGATTTCAACACTGTGCGTGAGTTAAGGGATATTTAAATATCAGCTACTTTTTAATTTGTGAGCTGTTACCCCACTCTTACAGTGTTTGGAGGTGTTTGAATAGTGTCCCACCTTCAAATAGACTCTTATTGTGTTTCAAGCAGAAATTGCTGTTGAGCTAAGGGAAATATATCTAAGCCTTATATAAGCTTTTACCCCACTCTAAACAGCTTCCTATTGTTTTATGGTTGCTCTTAATATTGGACAGTGTGTATGGAGGGCACCCATTTTTCCAATCTCTGCTTAATTCAAAATTCAGAGATTCCTAGGTACACGAACAGGTGCTAGTATAATATTGGTGGCTTTGTACATCAGTATGTTGTTTTTCAGAGTTTGACAAGTTGTAACCACTTTATTATTGTAAGGCTATTAGTCCCGCATATAACATCTTTAGAGACTGCCGCAATTTATTGTGTGGCACCAGTCAGAAAAAAGTTTCTCTTTTTTTATTTTTTTATTTTTTATATTCTTAGTGTTTTTTACCCTCTTAGTGCATTTCCCACATACTTCATATTTATTCCATTAGTGGAGGCCGATAAGGGATAGAATAACGGTATTAGCAAAATATTAATGGGCTGCCTGAGATGGGGTTTAGTTAGATATATATAGTAGCCGCTAATTAGTGCTGGCTTTCACCCCCGCAAAGCCCTAATGCTGTTGCCGTGCTATCTGTTATAGTGTCCCTGTCCGTTAAGACGGACATACAGCGGCTGTTAGAGTCCGCACTGAAGATATAGTGAGGCGGCTGTACTGATAGCTGCTCGCCCGTTATCACGATGTGAGCGGCTTGTGTTGAAGCAGGAGCCGGCTATCTGATACAAGCTGTGCTTGTAATCGGCTGCGCTCCCACTTGCTGCCTGACCGTTTACCACCACATATAATTTTACCACATAATTGCTACAAACACATTATTATACATTTTAACACTTATTAGGAACATATTAGATAGAGGAGCTGCGGCCACTCGCTGCTATTGTTTTAATATTTCACCGAATTTTAATGCAAAAAATATTAAAAGTTATATTTTATGTAACATTTAAAGGACTTCCAGTGCACCTACATTATACTTTCTTTCTCTGTGTGTGTAGTGTACCAAGTACCCTCGTATGGTGCCTCCCTCGCCATACTTTACCATTACCAATTGTAGGCCACGTGGATAATAAATTATAACAAGTTATCCAAGTGAAAAAGGTTGGAAAGAGATAAAAACAGCCAACCCGCTTCTAACTGCCATGTTACGGCCTGTGTTTCAAAAATGTCAGCTAAGAGCTGATTGGTTGGTAACTTAGCTCTCTCCAATCTTTGATAAATATCCTCCTTACAGACACAGCAGGCTTCTTCCGAACACTTCAAGTCCAGAGATTATTTGGTGCAGACAAGGAAATGGGTAATTATGTCCTGACAATACAGTGTACAGCATACAAAAAGACCAACAAGCCTTGATGAACAGCACACGTGGCACACTTATCTCTCTCCTTATGTACACACCACTGGAGAGTGGTATAGTCAGATGATTATCGATTTTGGCCACACTTTATTTCATACAAACGGAGGTAGGGAATATGGATTGTACGCTCCACTGGGGCAGGGACTGATGTGAATGTTCAAATATTCTCTGTAAAGTGCAGTGGAATCTGTGTGCGCTATATAAGAAACTGCTAATAAATAAATTAATAATATAGGGATGTATGGTATTTTCTCCCCACTCAGGCAGGCATCTTCGGTGATGGGTATCCATATATAACAAGAATCCCTTTCAATACTGCGGTCATCTCTACTGTATAGACCAGTTTGAGGCGGAGAAGAGGAGACTAATATACCTTCATAGGGATGTATTATCTATTGATAGCGCTGATGAACGAGACACGATTTCATATGGTCTTGCATATGATCTTTTTCTTTCATGTGTTTATATGGTGTGGGGACACCATCCCTGTGTCTTCATCCACCAAGATGCATTCTAAGCACGATTTGAACACCTTTATATTACTTTCATACTATAGAGTAGGCTACTATAGTTACACACAATGCATACCTCCCAACTTGTGTCCGGATGAAATAGGGACACTCGCGCGGTGAAGCCGCGCGAGCGTCCGAAAAGGGGGCGGGGCGTATGCAAATGAGGGCGCGGCTTATGCTAATTAGCCGCGACCTCATTTTCATACGAGAATAGACGCTGTGCGCATGCGCACAGCGTCTATTCTACTAGATTGGGGGGTCTCCCAACTGCCACCCCCCGCAGCGGGACAATGCCTGCCGCGGGTGGGACGTCGGGACAGGACCCGAAAATCGGGACTGTCCCGACGGAATCGTGACAGTTGGGAGGTATGCACAATGTGTCAGTAAGCCAGTGCTATTACAGGGTGACCTGCTAAACTTACACACAATGGGCCAAATGTAATGGGTGAGAGTTTCAGAAAGTGAGAGATTTTGGGAGAGTTTTCCTATTTGTTTTAAAGTGGCAATCAATTACACTGCAAAACCAGGTTGATGTTGTCATGTTAATGATTGCTGCTTTAAAAAAATGGGAAAAACTCTCACAAAATCTCTCACTTTCTGAAACTCTCACCCTATTACATTTGGCCCAATATGTCAGTAAGTCAGTGCTATACAGGGTAGGCTGCTATAGCTATACACAATATGTCAGTAAGACGTGCTATACAGGGTAGGCTGCTATAGATACATGTAATGCGTCAGTAAGCCAGTGCTATTACAGGGTAGGCTACTATAGTTACACACAATGTGTCAGTAAGCCAGTGCTATACAGAGTAGGCTACTATAGTTATACACAATGTGTCAGTAAGCCAGTGCTATACAGGGTAGGCTACTATAGTTACACACAATGCGTCAGTAAGCCAGTGCTATACAGGGTGAACTGCTATAGACACACACAATGTGTCAGTAAGCCAATGCTCTACAGGGTAGGGTACTATAGTTACACAAACAATGTGTCAGTAAGCCAGTGCTATACAAAGTAGGCTATTATAGTTACACACAATGTGTCAGTAAGCCAGTGCTATACAGGGTTGGCTACTATAGTTACACACAATGCGTCAGTAAGCCAGTGCTATACAGGGTGAACTGCTATAGACACACACAATGTGTCAGTAAGCCAGTGCTCTACAGGGTAGGGTACTATAGTTACACACACAATGTGTCAGTAAGCCAGTGCTATACAAAGTAGGCTATTATAGTTACACACAATGTGTCAGTAAGCCAGTGCTATACAGGGTTGGCTACTATAGTTACACACAATGCGTCAGTAAGCCAGTGCTATACAGGGTGAACTGCTATAGACACACACAATGTGTCAGTAAGCCAGTGCTCTACAGGGTAGGGTACTATAGTTACACACACAATGTGTCAGTAAGCCAGTGCATACAAAGTAGGCTATTATAGTTACACACAATGTGTCAGTAAGCCAGTGCTATACAGGGTAGGCTACTATAGTTACACACAATGCATCAGTAAGCCAGTGCTATACAGGGTGAACTGCTATAGATACATACAATGTGTCAGTAAGCCAGTGCTATACAGGGTAGGGTACTATAGTTACACACACAATGTGTCGGTAAGCCAGTGCTATACAGAGTAGGTTAATATAGCTACACACAATGCTTCTGTAAGCTAGTGTTATACAGGTTGGTCGTCTATATATATTTTTGGGGGCCTAGGGCAGGCATTCCCAACCACGGTCCTCAAGGCACGCCAACAGTGCAGGTTTTAGTGATATCCAGGCTTCAGTACAGATGGTTTACTCAGAATCCCTCAGATACTAATTAAGTCACCTGTGCTCAAGTCTGGATATCTACAAAACCTGCACTGTTGGTGTGCCTTGAGGACCGTGGTTGGCCTGCTCGAGGGTGCAGTGATTAAAAAAGATTGGGAACCCCTGAAGTAGGCTGATATAGTTACACACAATGCTTTAGTAAGCTAGTGCTATACAAAGTAGGATACTATAGTTACACATAATGCGTCAGTAAGCCAGTGCTATACAAGGTGAGCTGCTATAGATACACACTGTGTCAGTAAGCCAGGGCTATACAGGGTGAGCTGCTATAGATACACACACTGTGTCAGTAAGCCAGGGCTATACAGGGTGAGCTGCTATAGATACACACACTGGGCGGGATGTACTAAAGGGAAAATGCGGTAAAACCCCCGTTTTACCGCATTTTCCTATGTACCATTACCCGGCCGCACGGGCTTCTTTTCGCCACCCGCCGCAACCCCACCACCTCACCGACCCCCCCTTTCCCCCTCCCTTGGGCCTACCCTTCTTGCAGGTCCTCCTGGACCACGGAAGGTAAGCCCTTCCTCCCCCTATCAACGCAGCCGGACGTCCTTCCAGCTGCAGGGGGGAGGAGGAGGCGTCGGGGACAGCCTGCTTAGCTGTCCCCAGCGTGTAGGCATCAGGAGGCGGCAGGCAGGGTCTCCGTCACTGCATCGCGATGCCAGCCGCATATGTTAGTACATATGCGCTGGCATCGCGGCGGACAGCGGCGAAGGGCGGCGATGTATATTAATACATCCCGCCCACTGTGTCAGTAAGCCAGTTGTTATACAGGGTGAGCTGCTATAGTTACACACAATGCGTCAGTAAGCCAATGCTATACAGGGTAGGCTACTATAATTAAATGCAATGTGTCAGTAAGTCAGTGCTATTACAGGGTGAGCTGCTAAATTTACATTAAATGTGTCAGTAAACCAGTGCTATACAGAGTAGGCTACTATAGTTACACACAATGCGTCAGCAAGCCAGTGCTATACAGGGTGAACTGCCATAGCAGTGGCAAACGCAGGATTTTCAGAAGGGGGTTTCCAGAGGGGCGGAGCAAAGCACGGAGATGGACACTTAGGTGACCCAGTATATGCCGGGTCAGTTAAAGTATTATAGATAGACCAAATGTATATAAATAATAATAATTATATATATGTATATATATATAAATATATATATATATACACACACACAAACACACACACACACACACACATATATATATATATATATATATATATATATATATATATATATATATATATATATATATATATACAGGGGCGTCAACAGCAGTGTAGACCCCTGGGCATAGCAATGTATTGGGGCACCTACCGATCCTCCAGCGGTAAGGGTGGGGGAAGCTTTGATGTCCCCCAGGTGGTAGGGGGTATTATATCAACCGCTCAGCATGTAGGGCCTGGATCAGTAATTTCCACTAATTACACCTTTACTGCACAGATGGTGGGAGATTGGGTGGGAGAAGGGGGCATTGGGCTGAATGAAGGGGCCCTGATACATAACTTCCAGGGTGGTAGAGGATGTTTAATATGCAGAGGAGGGGTGTATAGTGGACTGGGCTTATTATTCATAATTTTCTGGTGGGAGGACAGCTTGCTTGACTGCAGATATCTCCAGTTTCCAGGAATTGAAAACTAGAGAATCCCACCTACCAAACGATATTGGTGACTAGGGGATCAGAGTTCAGTAGGCAGAGCAATCTGCCAACGAGTATATAGAACCGCGAATGCTGATTAAGCACTGAGTGAGCATAAACCCCTGATGGTTCCCCAGGTTACGCTGGAAGGTCAGCTGATATGCTAATAGGATGGGCACAAGGCCTATCAGAGCTGTGGGAGGAGTATAGACAGGGAAGAAAAGGAACATACTCACAGGAAGTTCTTCCTCTGTCTGAAAAAGCGGCTGCAGGATCAGGCAAGGCTGCTCTGCAGCAATAAAATTTCCGTTTGTCTTTCAAAGCGTTTTTCTTCCTTCTCTAATACCACTCTGTCTCTCCTTTCTTCTCTTCATAGATCTGTCCCCCTTTTCTTTTACCTGTTCCTCTCTGTCAGCGATTATGGCCTACAGGCCGCGCAGAGCGATACGCCCGCCCGCCTTGCGGAAGCAGAGGCGGATTGGGAGGCGGCGGGGCCTAGTGGCGCGGTCCCTGGTGGTTCCAGTGGGGACCGGAGGGGATCGCGGCGCGGCCCTGCGGCTCCTGTGCCGCCCGCGCGTCTTGGCGCGATGGTCGCGGCGCCGGCTGATGACGCGGCCGGGCGCCGGACCTCGCGTAATGCGGGCAGAGGCCGCGGCGGGCGCGGCGGTGCTCGCGGCAGCCAGGGGGGGTCGGGCAGGGGTAGCGCCCGTGCAGCAAACACCCGTGCGAGCGGGCTAGGCCCCCGCACGTCGGGCAGTGACGCCAGGCCTGGATCGCGGCCTTCCGCCCGATCCAGCGCCCGAGGCGCTGTGGTACAGGCCGCACAAGTCGACCCCCAGCAATCACAGGGCGCCCATAGGCGCAGACAGGTTACCCGTGCCAGAGGCGCTGTGATACAGGCCACACAGGTCACCCCTCTGCAATCACAGGGCGCCCATAGGCGCAGACAGGTTACCCGCGCCAGAGGCGCTGTGATACAGGCCACACAGGTCACCCCTCTGCGATCACAGGGCGCCAATAGGGGCAGTCAGGCTACTCGCCCCTCATCCATTCCCATCCTGGCATCTAGATTGCCACAGAGGGGCCTCCCATCAGGAGTAACCACCCCCACCCCCAGTAGGTCGGGTAGGGGCCGCGGGAGGGCCAGAGGTGGTAGCCAGGGGCCGGCTAGGGCCCAGTTAGTGCCACCGGCCCCCTTGGAGACACCTAGGGGAACGAGGCCCCTAGGGATGAGATCCTCGCTGCACATAGCAAGGCGGCAGCTCCTTAGAAGGGCCAGATTGCTCCCCCTGCGCAGTACTCAGGCCTCTGCGCCTGCTGCACCAGTTCCCTTTGCAGCCCCCACTCCACCTGCGGCCGCAGATGGGGGGGTACAGCAGTTCCTGTCCCTACTCTCGGACTTTATGAGGCAGTCACCTGCTCCCGGGGGGGTTGCCCCGGCCCACAGTCAGGACCCTTCGGCATCCTCAGGGATCCCTTCCCCGGCCCCGGCAGTTAGGACCTCCTCAGCGGCAATGGCAAGACCTACGGCCCCCCTCACCGCGAGGGATATCGTTGCTTCTGGAACCCCCCCAGTGGGTTTGGTGGAGGATACCCCACAGATGAGCCTTGTACCAGTGGAAGGTACTTCAGGTGGGTCAGCGCCCAAGCGCAAGAGGCGCAAGCGTAGGGCGGCGCATACCTCCTCTTCCTCCGGCGGATCTGACTCGGGGTCGTCAGAGGAAGATGGGGGCAGAAAATCACGCAGGCGTCGCAGGCACAGGCGCAGAAGGCATTCTAGCTCCAGTGGCAGCTCGGGGTCCCCATTGTTCCCTAGGGGAAAAGTCGTCCAGTGTGAGAACACAGCAGTGCTCAGGGGGCTTAGGCGCAGCGTCCAGGAACGCATTAAGGACGGTAAATACGTCAGCTTCTTCACCATGACGGCGCAGGCAGAGAAAGAATATCGCGCGGCGAAGAGGCGAGGGGGTATTGGGGAGGAGGCCTACTGCACCTATCACCGGTGGCAGGCGGGCATGTTCATGTTCGCGGCTTGTTACCTGGAAACAAGACCGCAGGAACACATGAACATGGTGCGTTACATGCACATGATTCATCAGATGTTCCTGTCAGAGGCCGACTCCTCATGGCGCTCATATGATGAGAATTTTCGCCGCAAGCAGTCAGGGCTGGCCATTATGGCTTTGGGGTGCAAAGACGTGGAGATCTGGATGGGGCCAAAGCCGGCGGCTGCTCCTGCAGTTGCTGCTGCGGCCACGCCAGCCTCCAGCCCCGCCCCTCGCAAACAACAACAACCCTTTCGCGGTAGGGCGGGGGGGGCCCCCGCCGGGCGTTGCTTCGCATTTAACGGAGCTGGCTGCGCCCTGGGAGCCGCTTGCAAGTTCAAGCACGCATGCTCAAAATGCTGGGGCAATCACCCTTTTAGAGACTGCAGGAAGGGCAAGCAGGGAGGCACCTCCCAGGCCCCCACAGCCGGGGGCACACCTCAGTAAGGCCCCTTCTCCTGTACGGGTTGACCGCTTGGCCGGCTGGCTGGGACGGTACCCGTGTAGGGAGGAGGCAAAATTCTTAGAGCAAGGCTTCCTCCTGGGCTTCCGCCTACCAATCCAGGGGGAGGTGGTAGCACGTGCCCCCCGTAATTTAAAATCCGCAATACAGATGCCCGGGATAGTGTTGGAAAAGGTAGACAAAGAGGTGAGCTTGGGGAGAATGGTGGGCCCTTTTCCATTCCCCCCTATAGAGAACCTGGTTCTCTCCCCAGTGGGGGTAGTCCCCAAAAAAGCTAGCGGCAAGTTTAGGCTTATCCAACACTTGTCCCACCCACCGGGCGGTTCTGTTAATGATGCCATCCCTGAACACTTGTGTCGCGTGCGATACCAGTCGTTTGAACAGGCCCTTGATATAGTGCGCAGCCACGGACACGGGGCCCTGCTGGCCAAGGTGGACATTGAGTCAGCCTTTCGCCTTCTCCCTCTACATCCGGAATCATTCCGGTTCATGGGATTTCGCCTGCCCACGGGTTTTTACGTGGACAGGTGCTTACCGATGGGCTGCTCGATTTCCTGCGCCTACTTCGAGAGGTTTAGCAGTTTCTTGCATTGGTGCGTAGAAGTGGGTTCAGGCGAAACTAGTGTGGCCCACTACTTGGATGACTTCCTGTGTGTGGGCCCTGCCGATTCCCAGCGATGCAAGCTTCTGCTGACTTACCTGCAGAATCTGTTCAGGGAGTTTGGGGTCCCCATTGCGGAGGACAAGACGGAGGGCCCAGTGCAGCGCCTGTCCTTCTTGGGGATAGAAATAGACACAATGGCGGCCTGCTGCCGCCTCCCCCAGGACAAGCTGTCCCGGCTACGCGGAGCCATTAGCCTGGCATTGGCCACGGGCAAGCTACAGTTGCGCCAGCTTCAGTCTCTCCTGGGACTGCTTCACTTTGCTTGCAGGGTCATACCCATGGGTAGAGTTTTTTGTAGAAAGCTGGAGAGATCCATGTCAGGAGTCAGGCACCCACTCCACTACGTACGTCTCTCTGCAGAGATAAAGAGGGATTTACGCATTTGGCTCTCCTTCCTGGAGCAGTTCAATGGGGTCCTGATTTGGCCCGCCAGCCCGCGCACCAATGCGCAGTTACAATTGTATACTGACGCAGCGGGCGGGGTGGGTTTCGGAGCCTTCCTGCACGGGTCATGGTGCGCTGCGCCATGGCCAGTGGAATGGGTAGCGGAAGGACTTACAAAAAACTTACTGCTGTTGGAGCTGTTCCCCATTGTAGTGGCGCTGGAGCTATGGGCAGACAGGCTTCGCGACTCCAGCATCATATTTTGGTGCGATAATTTGGGAGTGGCAGGGCTCAGCTTCCATGCCTGTAGTTCGCCTGCTTGCGCGGTTGGTGCTGCGATGCCTGCTGTTCAACATACAGTTTGTGGCACAACATGTTCCCGGAGTAGAGAACTCTGTGGCAGACGCATTGTCCAGGGCCGATTGGGAGAAGTTTCGGGCCCTGGCTCCTGATGCATCTATTGTTGGTGAATGCTGTCCCTCTTATATTTGGCAGATGATCAGGCCGGAATGGAGGGGCTAGCCATGCGGGCTATCGCACCACGGACGCTCCACTGCTATCAGGCTGGATGGCAGGAGTGGGAGCAGTTCAGACTGTCTGCTCCTCAAGCAGGTAAGACACCTGAAGAGGCCATGGTGGCTTTTGTTTGGAGTGCATACTCCAATGGTCGCTCTGTCGCCTCCGTGCGCAGGGTCTTGGCAGGGGTGTCGTTTTTCTCCGCATTGCAGGGTAGGGCGGACCCGTCCCGGTCATTTCTGGTGTCTAGGGCGCTGCGTGGTTGGCGGCGGGCTACACCTGCCCCCACGGACTGTAGGCGTCCCATTGATATGTCGTTACTTCCAGCACTGCTGGACGCCCTGGGGGACATCTGCTGGCCTCACTATGAGGTACTCTTGTTCCGCACGGCGTACGTGATGGCATACCACGGGGCCTTCAGGATTGGGGAGCTGGTGGCACCGTCAAAACGAGCGCCCTCGCCTTTGACTGTGGACGACCTGGTGGTCCAAACTGACTCGGTGCTATGTCACCTGCGACGATCCAAGACGGACCAGGCTGGGAGGGGGCGGTGGCTGTCCTTGCTGCCGTGCACGGTGGAAAGGGCGTGCCCTGTGACGTTGGTCTCGGCCTTCGCCCAGGTGCGCCCGGACCTTCCAGGCGCATGGTTGATGCACGAGGATGGGTCACCGCTCACCAAATACCAATTTTGTCACGTCTTGGGATGGGCGCTGGAGGCCACGGGTCTCGATCCTAAGGAATTTGGGTCTCATTCCTTTAGGATTGGGGCTGCTACCTCGGCGGCTGCGGAGGGCCGCTCCGACGCAGAGATTCAATCTCTGGGTCGATGGCGCTCGGCAGCATTCCGGAGGTACATTCGGCCAGCTTTATCTGTCACTTTCCACCATGGTCAACTGGACGCATAAGCGCTCGCCAACTTCCAGTGGGGGCCTTGAGGTGTGTTTTCACATCCGTCTGGGGGCACAATTCGGCTATAATTACAATCTGGCATGGCGTACTTGTTAGTTTACTCCAGACGGTGTGTTTTGTGCCTCAAGAGCTGGTCGGCCACGGTTTTTCTCATTCCTCTCTCTAACAAGTGTGGTGAATGCTTGGTATGCAAGCTTGTCGACAGCCTTCTAACCTCTTATAAATATTTCAGGTCTACAGGACGTTAAGTCCATTTGGATGATTGGACATTCCTTTGTCTATTGGGCTTCCAGGGCAAACATAGCATCTGATGTAAGCGTGTTTGGTCGAGCTGGGGAGGTTAGGTGGCTGGGTGAGAGAGGCATGCTGTGGAAAGGGCTGCAGGCTGGGCTGATTCGAGCCCTGAGAAATTTTGGGGTCCCGAGGGTCATTATTTTCCACCTGGGTGGTAATGATTTAGGGCGGATGACCGCTCTCGAGCTACGCTCAGTGATTGTGCGGGACCTCTATTTTATTTCTTTGTATTTGCCTGCATGTAAGTTGGTGTGGTCATCCATTACATCAAGGATAGTGTGGAGAAATGCGATATCCTGCCCCCGCCTGGAGCGTTCACGGAAGACGGTGAACGCTGCAGTTGAGAAGTATCTGCTGACCAATGGCGGGGGTGTTATTCGCCATGACGCCATCAGCTTTCAGCGGAGTGCGCTGTATAGGAGCGATGGTGTTCATCTGAGCCCGGAGGGCGTGGCTCTGTTTTTGGGCGATGTCTTTAGTTGGTTAGATACACAGTGCTGAGCGTTTCCTACTTGGTGGCGGTGCTGCGGCTTAGGGCCTAGCTTTGGCGGTAAAGAACGGTCATCCTTGTAAGATCTTGATGTGTGTGTGTAGATAGTGGGGTGTCGCTCTCTCCTGACATCGATGGTCATCGGCCATGCTCCCGCCCGGGGGGTGGTCACCACTAGCACGAGTGGATGACCGGGGAGAGCGATCACCAGCGATGGTGTGTATGGTAACATCTTTAACCCCACTTTCCTATAATGACCGTTCTTTGGTGCCGCCACCATTATATATATAGTTAGTTTAATTGTCAAAATAAATTGACATTCATTTTGAAACGCCAGCACTTGTGTCTGTGTCTTTTTTATTATATAAGTTAGTGTTAAGGTTTAGGTTAAGTTTATGGTGAGATGGAAAGGTGTGGACCTGGGGATACCTGATGGGGAGTTTAAGAACCACGAATGCTGATTAAGCACTGAGTGAGCATAAACCCCTGATGGTTCCCCAGGTTACGCTGGAAGGTCAGCTGATATGCTAATAGGATGGGCACAAGGCCTATCAGAGCTGTGGGAGGAGTATAGACAGGGAAGAAAAGGAACATACTCACAGGAAGTTCTTCCTCTGTCTGAAAAAGCCCCGCCCACCCTTCCCTATTTCTTTTCTCTTCGGCGGCGGTAAAGAACGGTCATCCTTGTAAGATCTTGATGTGTGTGTGTAGATAGTGGGGTGTCGCTCTCTCCTGACATCGATGGTCATCGGCCATGCTCCCGCCCGGGGGGTGGTCACCACTAGCACGAGTGGATGACCGGGGAGAGCGATCACCAGCGATGGTGTGTATGGTAACATCTTTAACCCCACTTTCCTATAATGACCGTTCTTTGGTGCCGCCACCATTATATATATAGTTAGTTTAATTGTCAAAATAAATTGACATTCATTTTGAAACGCCAGCACTTGTGTCTGTGTCTTTTTTATTATATAAGTTAGTGTTAAGGTTTAGGTTAAGTTTATGGTGAGATGGAAAGGTGTGGCCCTGGGGATACCTGATGGGGAGTTTAAAAACTACATACCAGGTGTGTGGAGCTGGAGCAGTAACCAGCTGCTGGAAGGCTGATATCTCTGGTTTTGGGAACAGTAGAGACAAGCTACTAGTGTCCATCAAAGGGGGAGAATCCCAGCTTTTGAAATATACCCTCATAAAAACTCTTAATCAGACAGAACCTGAAATATCTGACTGGGAAGAGCAATTAACAGGCTTGGATGGGGACCACTGCTTTGAAGTCAGATATCTCCGGTTCCCAAGGGCCGATTTTTTAAATTCTTGAACCCATGGAAAGAGGGGACCCTCAGCTTTCAGTCTAGGGCCCTTAGACTCCTGGGGGGAGGGGTTTCTGGGTACTCAGAAACCCCCCCTGCGTGCGCTACTGCATAGTTACTCACAAAGAGTCAGTAAGCCAGTGCCATACAGATAGGCTGCCATAGATACACACGATGTGTCAGTAAGCCAGTTCTATACAGGGTAGGTTGCTATAGATACATGTAATGTGTCAGCAAGTCAGTGCTATACAGGGTAGTAGTGTTCCCGCTAGGCTTATTTCACAGGGCGCTGCGCCCTGCCCCTTTTATAGCTGCCGATTTCCGCCCTGCCTGTTTCTGCCCGCCCTGCATAGTTAATAGCCGCTGCCGCACTAGAAGTCTCCTCCCACTGACAGTGTAAGCTGCTAGCGCGGCAGCGTGTGGACACTCCCCCCTCAGCCCTGACATGCCGCAGCAGCGGGGGGGACAGTGAGCACCAGGAGATCACGGGGCAGAGGCTGCTCTGTGCGTGACAGTGCGTCCCCTTGAAGGCACCGGCCCAGAAGCCTGCTGGTGGTGACACCTGCTGGCTGGAGTCAGTGCTTGGCCCCCGGGGCCGGTGATGGACAGCTGGGCACCCTGGGATATGCAGCCCTCCCGCTCCCCGCCGCCGCGCACTTGTTAATGCGCCCGAGTGCAGTGTGTAGGGGGGTCCCGGCTCATCTGCCCCCTCTCCGCAGGCCACACGGACTCCTCAGCGCTGCCTCTGGGGGACTTTATGGGGGATATAACCCGCTCCGGAGAGTTACCCCTGCCAGAGGGCTGGGAGCAGGCCAGGGACATGGATGGCAAAGTTGATTATATTGATCACAGATAAGTGTCAAAGGTCTGTTTCATATGTGCAAGTTTATTTACATGTGCAATGCTAATAACCACCATTGTTGGCCATATAATATTGTCCAGTATACATAGGGAAGTTGCAGGAACCCAACTTTAACGTTTCAATTCCGGGCGCATTGTTTGCATTATATTGATCCACTCACATTTTCTGTAATCACAGTATGCATATTGCCAATCAAAACATTGTCCATAATAAATACAGGATGTGGCCAGGGGGTCTCAGGTGGTCAGAAGTAATGTACTCAAAGCTCAAAGCAGTATTCATAAATTTATCAGGTTTACATGGCTAAACTCAAGGAATTTGTGCTTGAAATAGGCAATACTTAATGGGTGCCAACAACACTATTGCCCATTCTCCATCACTGACATTATGATGTCAAAGTATGACCGATGTCACAGACCCATACTATTCATTCGCAGTACGAGTGCAGTGCACATGCAAATTGATGGTGTGACGCTCAGGTGTCACAAGATGGTTATATAGCATAAATGTGCCGATGGTGTGATGCTCAGGTGTCACAAGATGGATTATATACAGTAGCATAAATGTGCTGTTGGTGTGACGCTCACATACCTCCCAACTTTTGACGTTAACAAATAGGGACACGAAAAGGGGGTGGGCGTATGCAAATGAGGGTGCGGCTTATGCAAATTAGCCGCGACCTCATTTTCATACGAGAACAGACGCTGCACAGCGTCTATTCTACTAGATTGGGGGGTCTCCCAACTGCCACCCCCGCAGCGGGACAATGCCTGCCGCGGGTGGGACAGCGGGACAGGACCCGAAAATCGTGACTGTCCCTCTAAAATCGTGACAGTTGGGAGGTATGCGCTCAGGTGTCACAAGATGGTTATATAGCATAAATGTGCTGATGGTGTGACACTCAGGTGTCACAGGATGGGTTATATAGCATAAATGTGCTGATGGTGTGACGCTCCGGTGTCACAAGATGGGTTATATAGCATAAATGTGCCGATGGTGTGACACTCAGGTGTCACAAGATGGTTATATAGCTATAGCATAAATGTGCCGATGGTGTGACGCTCCGATGTCACAAGACGGTTATATAGCATAAATGTGCCGATGGTGTGACGCTCCGATGTCACAAGACGGTTATATAGCATAAATGTGCCGATGGTGTGACGCTCCGATGTCACAAGACGGTTATATAGCATAAATGTGCCGATGGTATGACGCTCGGGTGTCACAAGGTGGATTATATACTGTAGCAATAACGTGCTGATGGTTTGAAGATCAGGTGTCACCATTTTGACCTTTTAAATTAAAATATGCCCTCGCAAATGAAAAATGTGCCCTCGCGAATGAAAAATGTGCCCTTCCCGTGATCAGCACCCTGCCCTAAAAAACTTCTAGAGTGAACACTAGGTAGGCTACTATAGTTGGAAGCGGTACATCTGTCAGAACAGATTTAGGTCTACAGTCATTAGGTCGACCCCGGAAGGTCGACTGTCCCCAAGGTCGACAGGGTTAAAGGTCGACATGGCTCAAGGTCGACATGACTTAAGGTCGACATGGGCCAAGGTCGACATAGTTTTAGGTCGATAGTCATTAGGTCGACATGAGTTTTTCACTTTTTTTTTACCCGAATGTCGACACAGTTGGAGTCGAACCGCAGCCCCTCGCATCGCTCGCTGCGCTCGGCACACTATTTTATTCTCCCACCACGCCCTAGTGGATGGTAGGGCATGAAATAACGCCTGTCGGCACATGTCGGCTCAAAGAACAGTGAAAAACTCATGTCGACCTAATGACTGTCGACCTAAAAACATGTCGACATTGGCCCATGTCGACCTTAAGTCATGTCGACCTTGAGCCATGTCGACCTTTAACCCTGAAACCCGACCTAATGACTGTCGACCTAAAAACATGTCGACATTGGCCCATGTCGACCTTAAGTCATGTCGACCTTGAGCCATGTCGACCTTTAACCCTGTCGACCTTGGGGACAGTCGACCTTCCGGGGTGGACCTAATGACTGTCGACCTAAGTCTGGTCTGACAGATGACCGTTTCCCCTATAGTTACACACAATTTGTCAGTAAAACGTTATATACTGTACAGTTACACAATGTGTCAGTAAGCCAGTGATATACAGGGTAGGTAGATGTTACACTGACGGTCAGAGAGCAGTGATTCACTCCTAACATTCCGCTTATAAATCGTTAATGGTATCATTCAGTGTTTAAGACCTAGATCGTTTGCCCACCAGGTGAAGCGATATCTTTATCAATATCTCGTTTGCTAACAATATTGCATAGAGGTGATTCAGTATATCCAATCAGCCTTCCGCAGCTATCTATCCTATGGCTTACAGGTAACTCCACTATTGAGCCCTTCTGTCTAGGCCACACACAGTAACCTATCACTGTTACCATAACAACACAGGTGTTCCGCCAATGCGCATTTCACTTTAATGGCTTTATCTGGGTCGCACATGACCAGTAGCGGTGCCCGAACAGAACCCCACAGAGGCTGAAGCAGCACTGACAGACCCCTACCCAAACTTTAGTATGGTACTTGGCAAGGCCTGATACACTTGACAGCATTAAGACATGTTATATTGGTATAAAAAACCCTGCCCCAATCTGCAAAGCGCCTCCCACTTTGGTAATATATTTGCCCCTTTCAGGGTTGTAAATTGAGGCAGGTAGGAGATATGCTATTCTGCCCTTGCTTATACATACACATAGTCTAAATGTGGCCATACACACGCAGATTTATCTTCAGATCTGGCTGCTTGAAACAAAAAAATGGTTATGGATGAGAGCAAATGACAGTTGATCCTTTGCTTGGAAATGTTGGAAAACAGACAAACTGTCACTCATCCATAACCATGTTTTTGTTCCAACCAGCCAGATCTGAAGATAACTCTTACTAGTGTATGGGCACCACTTTATTTGTATACATATATTTGCCTGTATGGCTGCTGCTAATACCTGTGTGATGACATCACAATGGCCCTGTGATGACATAACAGTGATTCTATGATGTCACAATGCCTGGTGAGCCAGGACGGAACACTAGGAGTCATTCTGTTGCCTGGTCCCGACTTGTGCAGTCAGAGCTTTTGAACGTGTCTGATTATTCAGCATTTTCAGTTCATATATTGTGTTTGGAGAGGAGCAAGGAGAGAGAGGAGAGAGAGGAGGAAGGAGGAGATAAACGGGAGCAGCCCCGCGCTGCGTCCCGTTCTATAGTGGCAAGGTAAGTGCGCTCTTATTTCTATTCATACTTTTTTGTTTGAGCAATTGGGGTTCTTCATGGATTTCTTAAGGGGCGAGGCTCACCTGAAAGTGGGCGTGTCATAGCATAGAAGGCGGTTATGTCCCAATTTAGTGGGTGTTTCAGGGGGTCTTTGCCCAAACCTGTGGGGTTATTTATTATTTATATCAGTGCCGGTTGCCAATGACCCCCAACATTTTTGGCGTTCAATATGAGCTAAAATGGTTATTCGATTCCAGTGGGTTCGTGTCCCCCACACACACACAAACACTTTTTTATTTTGGTTTAAACCCTTTTTTTTTTGTTGGTGGTTAAATAATCACAATTTGCATGTGACAATGGGCACCGATATTATGCCCACATTTCACTGCAAATGAGGTTGCTGATAAATGGACTTTAAATAATAAAGCCCTTTATTTCCCCCATTACTCCATTATGGTATTGCATTCGCTGATACCTGCATATCTGTGGTCAGCTGTGTAACACATATTTATACTGATCCTACTAGCGGAGCATTGTGATTCCGGATTATAATCGTATGAATATAAAATGAATTGTGACAGGAGATCGGGGACCATATTCACTTTTTGCTTTTCATGGCGCCCAGAGAGGTCGCGTATAGTAGCGTAAAGGGCTTGCTTGGCTGCCTATTTCCGCTGCCTATCAAGCAGGTAAACTCCATCCCGCCAAAGGCACGCCCACCCCGCCACACAAATACCCGCACTATGTTGCAACGCGTACGCTTACACATTCACGCGTAAGCACCCGCATCGAATGATTTTTCCTCTGTTTGTTGTGTTTCCGTCCATTATGACTAGAAGGGATATTTATGTATAGCTTATTTATTATTTAATATTTCTATTTTATCTTTAATTAAGGTGACGCAGTGAGTCAAACTTGCTACAAGAGGGGAAATGGCCCAATTGCCGACAGAGAGCCAAGCCAAACAAGAACCCCGGGAGAGGCAGATGCCCCCGGCACCGCGGGTAAGACAGGCCCCACCGCCTCCCCGCGAGAAAAAGGCACCACCACCTCCCCGCGAGAGAAAGGCACCACCGCCTCCCCGCGAGAGAAAGGCCCCACCACCTCCCTGCGAGAGAAAGGCCCCACCGCCTCCCCGCGAGAAACAGGCCCCACCGGCACCGAGGGAGAGACAGGCCCCACCGGCACCGAGGGAGAGACAGGCCCCACCGGCACCAAGGGAGAGACAGGCCCCATCGGCACCAAGGGAGAGACAGGCCCCACCGGCACCAAGGGAGAGACAGGCCCCACCGGCACCAAGGGAGAGACAGGCTTCCTCACCACTGAGGAATTCGCCCCCGTCAATATCCACGGTGTGGCAAGAGCCAGCGCCACGATCAACGGAATGGTATACGCCCCCATCACCATCCATGGAGAGGCAAGAGACCCCGTTTCAATTCACAGAGTGGCATGAGAACCCATTCTCAATGGACTGGTATTCAGAGATCCCGGAAACATCCACGGAGTGGCAAGAGTCTCAGGAAGCATCCACGGAGTGGCAAGAGTCCCAGGAAGCATCCACGGTGTGGCAAGAGTCCCAGGAAGCATCCATGGTGTGGCAAGAGTCCCAGGAAACCTACACGGAGCGGCAAGAGACCCAGGAAACATCTATGGAGTGGCCCCCCGTCACCACCCACAGAGTGGTATACGCCCCCGTCACCATTCACGGAGTGGTATGCACCCCCGCCGCCATCCACGGAGTGGCATGCGCCCCCGTCACCATTTACGGAGTGGCAAGCGTCCCTGTCACTGGAGTGGCATGCACCCCCTACACCATCCAAGGAGTGGTATGCACCCCTGTCACCATCACGGAGTGGCATGCACTCCCAATGTAGAGGCGTCCCACTACATTTAAACTACTGTTAAATATGGAATATTGCACATAACAACCAATCAGACTGTATCTATTATCTCCTATACGATACTAAATAAATGAGTAGTCTAGATAATAGACAAATTATTTATTTAGTATTGTCTAGGATATACTAGATAGAATCTGATTGGTTGTTATGGGCAACATCCCATCTTCAACAGAATTCCCATCTTATACCCCATCATGTGTTATTTCCAACAACAATTTGGGTAATAAAATGAGTGGTGAATAATACTGTATCTCTGTGGTTATTTCCTCATTTGGAGCGTCTCCATGCTGAGTGAATGCTTTTTTAAATATGTCTACACACATCTCAGAGGGTTCCTTGGTCTATGAGAAGACCTAGCCATTACCCGATAATTCTGTCTGCACACATCTCAGAGGGCTCCTTGGTCTATGAGAAGGACCTAGCCATTACCCTTCATTCTCCTGTCTACACACATCTCAGAGGGTTCCTTGGTCTATGAGGAGACATAGCCATTACCCATGATTCTTCTATCTACATACATCTCAGAGGGTTCCTTGGTTCCTTTCTCCTATCTACAGACATCTCAAAGGGTTTCTTGATCTATGAGGAGACATAGCCATTACCCCATCATTCTCCTGTCTACACACAACTCAGATGGGTTCCTTGGTCTATGAGGAGATGCAGCCATTACCTCATCATTATTGTGTCTATATACAGGACATCTCAGAGGGTTCCTTGGTCTAGGAGGAGACCCCTTGGTCTAGGAGGAGACCCCATCATTCTCCTCAACAGGTTTAGTGTATAGATACACAGATTGAGGAGATCCCTTCACCGGCGCACACCAATAGATAAAGGAATGTTACGTCCCTAGTGAGTGGACAACGTTCCTCTTCTCCGCCTCCGAATCGGGGATAGGGTCACTGTTCCCGGATTACCCCTTAGCTAAATTTCGGACACCTTTTTTCCTCTTTTCCTGTGTAGACAAATCTGCTTCCTCGGTATTAACCGTGGGTTTGCAGACCAGGATAAAAGGCACAAAGATATCCAATAGTGAAGTAAGTTCTTTTTAATAAGTAATCCAATATCATATAATATAAAACATGCAAACACAAATAACACACCAAAACAATAATGGGCCAAGTACTGGTGGGATGCAGGTGGATAATTACCCTCTAAGTAGAGAACTGAGTTTAGGCAGCTCTCATCGATCGCATAAGGTATCCAAGGACTCTAAGCAGGTACCGGTACACCTCCGTTGAGATCCAGGGACACGGGTAAAGATATCCACGATGCTCACCAAACAGAAACTTTCTGGGCCCCTCCGACGCGTTTCCACCTCTACTGAGGTCTTTATCATTCTCCTGTTTACACACATCTCAGAGGGTTCCTTGCTTTGGTCCTTGTAGTATTTAAAACAGCCATTAAAATCCTGTAATTTCAGTAATGTTACAAATGCCTGGGGTGTTCATACAGTAGGTTGCGGCACATTCAAAATGTTACCTCAGGAAACAAAATGGCCACTTCACAAAAGCGCTGCAGTGAGGCCCCTTGTTCACAGTGACTGATATTTTGCATCTTCCTAACAAGTTTGTGCTAAAATAATACACACAATGCAATATTAGCATTTCTGTCTGTCAAAAAGTGTATTAGTAGGTCGACGATAACTAGGTCAATGGTCATTAGGTCAATCACTATTGGTCGACAGTAAAAAGGTCTACATGCACTATGGTTGACATGGACTAAAGTTTGAGAAAAGCAAAAGGTCGACATGACTTTTTAAGATTTTTAGTGCCTAGGTCAACAACAGTCGACATAGACCCTAAATTAGTGTACCAAGTACCCTCGTATGTTGCCTCCCTCGCCATACTTTACCATTACCAATTGTAGGCCACGTGGATAATAAATTATAACAAGTTATCCAAGTGAAAAAGGTTGGAAAGAGATAAAAACAGCCAACCCGCTTCTAACTGCCATGTTACGGCCTGTGTTTCAAAAATGTCAGCTAAGAGCTGATTGGATGGTAACTTAGCTCTCTCCAATCTTTGATAAATATCCTCCTTACAGACACAGCAGGCTTCTTCCGAACACTTCAAGTCCAGAGATTATTTGATGCAGACAAGGAAATGGGTAATTATGTCCTGACAATACAGTGTACAGCATACAAAAAGACCAACAAGCCTTGATGAACAGCACACGTGGCACACTTATCTCTCTCCTTATGTACACACCACTGGAGAGTGGTATAGTCAGATGATTATCGATTTTGGCCACACTTTATTTCATACAAACGGAGAAGAGGAGACGCCCAATCCACAATTGGTAGGGAATATGGATTGTACGCTCCACTGGGGCAGGGACTGATGTGAATGTTCAAATATTCTCTGTAAAGTGCAGTGGAATCTGTGTGCGCTATATAAGAAACTGCTAATAAATAAATTAATAATATAGGGATGTGTGGTATTTTCTCCCCACTCAGGCAGGCATCTTCGGTGATGGGTATCCATATATAACAAGAATCCCTTTCAATACTGCGGTCATCTCTACTGTATAGACCAGTTTGAGGCGGAGAAGAGGAGACTAATATACCTTCATAGGGATGTATTATCTATTGATAGCGCTGATGAACGAGACACGATTTCATATGGTCTTGCATATGATCTTTTTCTTTCATGTGTTTATATGGTGTGGGGACACCATCCCTGTGTCTTCATCCACCAAGATGCATTCTAAGCACGATTTGAACACCTTTATATTACTTTCATACTATAGAGTAGGCTACTATAGTTACACACAATGTGTCAGTAAGCCAGGGCTATTACAGGGTGACCTGCTAAACTTATACACAATATGTCAGTAAGTCAGTGCTATACAGGGGCGGATCCAGGATAAAATGACAGGGGGGGCACCATGATAAAAGAGGGTTTAGGTGGGGGAGGGGCGGTGTTAGTGGTGCCAGTGTACATGCTAAAAGAGCGGCAGAGAGAGGGTGGGAATGGGATTAAAAATAGGCCCTGGCATTTAAAGTACGCAGGCCCACCATGGTGACAAAAGTGAAGGATGTAGTTGTGCGCGCGCCGAAGGCGCGCTCCGGAAAATGGGGTGTGGCCACTCAACAGGGGGCGTGTCCTTGATACACCATATACAACTTCTACACATTATGCAACAAAATACTAGACCCCATTATACTTGCCCCTTACACATGATGCCAAATGGAATGAGCCAAAATTCACATAATGCCACACGGATTGAGCCAAAATTCAAATAATGCCACATGGATTGTGTCAAAATTCACATCAAGCCACACGGATTGAGCCAAAATTCACATAATGCCACATGGATTGAGCCAAAGTTTACATAATAACACACAGATTGAGCCAAAATAAACATAATGCCATATGGATTGTGTCAAAATTCACATAATGCCACATGGATTGAGCCAAAATTCACATAATGCCACACGGATTGAGACAAAATTCACATAATGCCACACATATTGAGCCAAAATTCACATAATGCCACACGGATTGTGACAAAATTCACATAATGCCACACGGATTGAGCCAAAATTCACATAATGCCACACGGATTGAGCCAGAATTCACTTAATGCCACACAGGTTAAGCCAAAATTCACAATACGTTTCATAAACAGGAACATTGTCCACCAAAGGCGCGCATTAAACATTTACACCATAATGTCCATTACACGTTAAGTTACACGCCATTATGTCCATTATGTATTATGTCAAACACCATAATGCCTATTAAAAATTATGCTACATAAGTGCTGCTTATCTACATGCTCATTGCCAAGGGTTCCATGCTCATTGCCAGAGGTTCCATGCTCATTGCCATGTGGGATTACATGCTCATTGCCAAGGGGAATACATGCTCGCGGTAAATGGGGGACAGCCGCCAGGCAGAAGTGATAGCCACTGACAGTGGCAGAGCCTGGCTGTATTCAGAGCACTGCAGGTCCCGGCTATTTGAAATAATACCCCTTTCACACCAGAAAATGCATTCCCAGGTTGGCCCCTTTTACACCAGCCTAGTCCCTGCATTTTCTGGTGTGAGGGGGAGAGAAAACCACCCCCCCCCCCCCCTTTAACCAGTTATCTTATTTAACCGGCTATATCTTCGGAACCAACTGATCCATTTACATGAGATAAGTATCATATTGAAGAACTTTTGAGTGGGCTTTGAATTATTTTGGTCCAGTGAAACTGGAACGTTTGGTTCCAGAGTAATCTGCCCTCAAAGAACAAGAACAGTCATGAAATTACATTCCAAAAATAAAAAAATAGTTTACACGTAATATCTCTAGAACCGATTGACCGATATGGACAAGCCTGGTATCATATTGAAGGCCCAGCGATTTGGAATTGAATGAGATCAACCAAAAGCTTCTGTGATGCCAGGGGGAGAACTGGCAGCCGTCGGAACCGGGTGGGGGTCGGAATTGACGGGTCCCATGTTATCCTATGGGGAAAAAACGTTACAGCTTTGCCAGGCGATATCTCTGGTTCCCGGGGGGCTAGAGACACAGGGCTGGGCTCGTTGGAAAGCCCTGGTCCTCAGCTACAAAAAAAATGACAGGGGGGGCACGTGCCCGGGTGCCCCCCCCTGAATCCGCCACTGGTGCTATACAGGGTAGGCTGCTATAGCTATACACAATATGTCAGTAAGACGTGCTATACAGGGTAGGCTGCTATAGATACATGTAATGCGTCAGTAAGCCAGTGCTATTACAGAGTAGGCTACTATAGTTACACACAATGTGTCAGTAAGCCAGTGCTATTACAGGGTAGGCTACTGTAGTTACACACAATGTGTCAGTAAGCCAGTGCTATTACAGGGTAGGCTACTATAGTTACACACAATGTGTCAGTAAGCCAGTGCTATACAGAGTAGGCTACTATAGTTACACACAATGCGTCAGTAAGCCAGTGCTATTACAGGGTGACCTGCTAAACTTACACACAATATGTCAGTAAGTCAGTGCTATACAGGGTAGGCTGCTATAGATACATGTAATGCGTCAGTAAGCCAGTGCTATTACAGGGTAGGCTACTATAGTTACACACAATGCGTCAGTAAGCCAGTGCTATTACAGGGTGACCTGCTAAACTTACACACAATATGTCAGTAAGTCAGTGCTATACAGGGTAGGCTGCTATAGATACATGTAATGCGTCAGTAAGCCAGTGCTCTACAGGGTAGGGTACTATAGTTACACACACAATGTGTCAGTAAGCCAGTGCTATACAAAGTAGGCTATTATAGTTACACACAATGTGTCAGTAAGCCAGTGCTATACAGGGTAGGCTACTATAGTTACACACAATGCGTCAGTAAGCCAGTGCTATATAGGGTGAACTGCTATAGACACCCACAATGTGTCAGTAAGCCAGTGCTCTACAGGGTAGGGTACTATAGTTACACACACAATGTGTCAGTAAGCCAGTGCTATACAAAGTAGGCTATTATAGTTACACACAATGGGCGAAATGTAATAGGCTGCGATTTTTGGACGAGTTCCAAACTCGCCAGAAATCGCACCTTTAAAAATCGCATTTTTTTTATGCTAATTCGCATATGTAATGAGATGCGAATTAGCGGCAAAAAATGCGATTTGCCGCGATTTAGGTCGATTTTTAGTCATGAAAATGTGCGCATTTTCAGTCCTGAAAATGTGCGCATTTTCATATATGCGATTTTGGTTGTAAAAAAAAAAAAAAAAAACGGCCTGCGGTCCCCCCCCCTAAGCATAACCAGCCCCGGGCTCAAAAAGCCGGTGCTGGTATCATAAAATCAAAGGAACAATCAAGTTGGGGTTCCCTGGATTTTATAAAACCAGCACCAGGCTCAAGGTCCGGCGCTGGTTCCCAAAATACGGGGGACAAAATGACTAGGGGTCCCCCGTATTTTAAGAACCAGCACCGGACACAACCAGCCAGCAGGGTAATGCCACAGCCGGGGGAAACTTATTATATAAGCTCCCGCGGCCAAAGCATTAACCCCCTGGCTGGTCAGCATGGGCAGGGGTCCTGGGGAAGTGGGGACCCCCCCAATGAAGGGGTCCCCCCCCTCCAGGACTTACCAGCCCATGCTGATAGTCCGGGGCTGTCCCCGATGCCCCTGGGCGGTGGGCATCGGGCTGATGACTTGTGTAAAAAAAAAGGATAAAAACTATTGTTCTTTACTGGTGAACTATGAGTCCCAGCAAGCCTACCCCACATGCTGGAACTTGGAGAACCACAAGTCCCAGCATGCGGGGCATTAAAGGGCCCGCTGGCACTTGTAGTTCTGCAGTGAAAAAAATAGTGCACAAAATCACACTGACACCCTGTAAAATAAAACTTTAATACACACAAAACACACACACACTGATACTTACCTACCTTGAGCCCGTAGGTCGGTCCCTGGATCCTGGGTCCGGGCTCCGGGGCTCCAGGGCAGAAGAGTCCGGTTCCGGGGCCTTGGTCCTGGTTCCGGGGCTGGTCCTGGGGTTCCGGGGCTCCTGGCGTGAAGAATCCGGGGTCCGGGATCCGTGGTAGTCCCCAGGGGTACCTAAGGAGGCAAATCCTACTCACCTGCTCCCCGGCGGCGACCTCCGGTGACAGCGCTGCTCCAGACTGGTACCCGGCTTGAAGGACTTTGCCCGGCGCTGAGATGTTTCCTCTTCGCCGTCTCTGCACAGAATGATTTCTCGGCCAATCAGGAGCCGAGAAAGTCGGCTCCTGATTGGCCAGAAATCATTCTAACTAGAGACGCCGACGAAGTAACATCTCAGCGCATCCAGAGCAGAGATGTTACTTCGTCGGCGTCTCTAGTTAGAATGATTTCTGGCCAATCAGGAGCCGTCTTTCTCGGCTCCTGATTGGCCGAGAAATCATTCTGTGCAGAGACGGCGAAGAGGAAACATCTCAGCGCCGGGCAAAGTCCTTCAAGCCGGGTACCAGTCTGGAGCAGAGCTGTCACCGGAGGTCGCCGCCGGGGAGCAGGTGAGTAGGATTTGCCTCCTTAGGTACCCCTGGGGACTACCACGGATCCCGGACCCCGGATTCTTCACGCCAGGAGCCCCGGAACCCCAGGACCAGCCCCGGAACCAGGACCAAGGCCCCGGAACCGGACTCTTCTGCCCTGGAGCCCCGGAGCCCGGACCCAGGATCCAGGGACCGACCTACGGGCTCAAGGTAGGTAAGTATCAGTGTGTGTGTGTTTTGTGTGTATTAAAGTTTTATTTTACAGGGTGTCAGTGTGATTTTTGTGCACTATTTTTTTCACTGCAGAACTACAAGTGCCAGCGGGCCCTTTAATGCCCCTCATGCTGGGACTTGTGGTTCTCCAAGTTCCAGCATGCGGGGTAGGCTTGCTGGGACTCATAGTTCGCCAGTAAAGAACAATAGTTTTTATCCTTTTTTTTACACAAGTCATCAGCCCGATGCCCACCGCCCAGGGGCATCGGGGACAGCCCCGGACTATCAGCATGGGCTGGTAAGTCCTGGAGGGGGGGACCCCTTCATTGGGGGGGTCCCCACTTCCCCAGGACCCCTGCCCATGCTGACCAGCCAGGGGGTTAATGCTTTGGCCGCGGGAGCTTATATAATAAGTTTCCCCCGGCTGTGGCATTACCCTGCTGGCTGGTTGTGTCCGGTGCTGGTTCTTAAAATACGGGGGACCCCTAGTCATTTTGTCCCCTGTATTTTGGGAACCAGCACCGGACCTTGAGCCTGGTGCTGGTTTTATAAAATCCAGGGAACCCCAACTTGATTGTTCCTTTGATTTTATGATACCAGCACCGGCTTTTTGAGCCCGGGGCTGGTTATGCTTAGGGGGGGGACCGCACGCCGTTTTTTTTTGTTTTAACTATTTTTTTACAACAGAACCATGCACAGATCTCAATGATCTGTGCATGTTTCTGATAAAAGCGCCAGGCAGAACCTGGTCTATTTTTTTTGCGATTTTTAGTAAGCTTTACTAAAATCGCAACCCATTAAATATGCGACTTCTATCCTTTTTAATGGGAAAACATCTGGATGCGATTTTTAGTCTAACTAAAAATCGCACCTTTAAAAAATGCGATTTTTCCCGCAAATCGCACCCTATAAAATATGCGATTTTCGGGAAATGGGCGAAAACGGCATATTTTGCGGGAAAAATCGCAAAAAAAAATCGCACCCTATTACATTTCGCCCAATGTGTCAGTAAGCCAGTGCTATACAGGGTAGGCTACTATAGTTACACACAATGCTTCAGTGAGCCAGTGCTATACAGGGTGAACTGCTATAGATACATACAATGTGTCAGTAAGCCAGTGCTATACAGTAGCGCACGCAGGGGGGGTTTCTGAGTACCCAGAACAGTAGCGCACGCAGGGGGGGTTTCTGAGTACCCAGAACCCCCCCCCAGGAGTCTAAGGGCCTCTCCTAAAAGCTGAGGGTCCCCTCTTTCCATCGATACAAGAATTGTAAAAATCGGCCCTTGGGAACCGGAGATATCTGACTTCAAAGCAATGGTCCCCATCCAAGCCTGTTAATTGTTATTCCCAGTCAGATATTTCAGGTTCTGTATAACTTAGAGTTTTTCTGAGGGTATATTCCAAAAGCTGGGATTCTCCCCCTTTGATGGACACTAGAAGCTTGTCTTTTCCCAGAACCAGAGATATCAGCCTTCCAACAGCTGGTTACTGCTCCAGCTCCACACACCTGGTATGTCGTTTTATATATTCGTTGGCAGATTGCTCTTCCTCCTGAACTCTGATCCCCTAGTCCCCAATACCATTTGGTAGGTGGGATTCTATAGTTTTTAATTCCATTAAAATCTAAGAAATCTATTTCCGGGAACTGGAGATATCTGCAGTCAAGCACGCTGTCCTCCCTCCAGAAAATTATGAATAATGAGCCCACTCCACTATATACTCCTCCTCTGCATATTAAACATCCTCTACCACCCTGGAAGTTATGTATCAGGGCCCCTTCATTCAGCCCAATGCCCCCTTCTCCCGCTCCATCTCCCACCATCTGTGCAGTAAAGGGGTATTTAGTGGAAATTACTGATCCAGGCCCTACATGCTGAGCGGTTGATATAATACCCCCTAGCACCCGCAGGACATCAAAGCTTCCCCCACCCCTACTGCTGAAGGATCGGTAGGGGCCCCAATACATTGCTATGCCCAGGGGTCTACACTGCTGTTGATGCCCCTATATGTATGTATATTTATAATATATATATATATATATATATATATATATATATATTTATATTATTATTTATAAACATTTGGTCTATCTATAATACTTTAACTGACCCGGCATATACTGGGTCACCTAAGTGTCCATCTCCGTGCTTTGCTCCACCCTTCTGGAAACCCCCTTCTGAAAATCCTGCGTTTGCCACTGAGCTGATTACCACTGCCGGGCTCCCCCTGGCAGTTTCTTTTTCATCAGCGACCATCTCTGGTCGCTGATGAACAGGAGAAACTGAGCAATATATTGCTCAGCCATATATTGCTCAGCAATATATGGCTGAGCAATATATCTCCCCGTGTGTACACAGCATTAGATATATAACTGGTAATACACAATACTGTTTCTAGGTTGAAGAATGGGATATATAACTGACAGTGACATCTTGTGGTAAAAGTGGAGAATGCATGGAATAAATAGTGGGCCTTATTCGGAGTGATCATATTTATTGCTTCCATAGGACACAAGGCATGGGAGGGAGGGAGCCCAATACCGCACAGAGACAATGAGGCACAGAAAAGCATTTTATGTAATACAGAGGCCACGGAGATACTGGTGGGATATTGAGTAGAGCAGAGGCGGATTGGCCCACGGGAAACCGGGCCGTTTCCCGGTGGGCCGGACCAGATTTCACTCAGGCTGGGCCGCTTACCTTTGTTAGAAGTGGCCGCAGCCCAGCCTGGTCACCAACGGCAGCAATGCCCAAAACAAATATGGCCGCCGCATATATGCATATATTAAATGCACAGATGCGGCGGCCATATTTGTTTTGGGCAATGCTGCACTGTCTGCGGCCGCTGGATGCCGACGGAAGCGCGGCGGCGGTGACTCGGTGAGTAATGTCCGCCACCCTTCTCACTGACCTGACTGTCAGTTAGTCCGCCCGGCGCCCACCCTCCCTGCCGCTTGCTGCTCCGCCTACTCCTGCCCGTCCAAACTCACCAGCCAGCTCACCTGCCCGCAGCAGCAGGGAACACACACACACATGCCTTGTGTCCTATGGAATACTTTGTATTCCGCGTCCCCTCGCGGGGCTCGCTGCGCTCGCCACGCTTCAGGCTCGGTGGCTCGCTACGCTCGCCACACTATCTAAAATCAACTCTGCGCTGACGTGGATAATGGGGGTATGAAAAGGTCGGAGGACGCGTACAGCCGCCTCTCGCGGGGTCTCTACGCTCGCCACGCTTCGGGTTGGCGTTGATAGTGGGGGTGGCGTTAACAATGGTGGTGCATTTAACATTGTAAGCACCTATCAGGGTGATTGTACAATTACAAATCGAATCGCTTCACATGAATCGCATGGCATTCATCACTACGATGGAAATCGGGGGTGTGCAAGGTGTGCAATGATGGAACAGCATGCAAATCGGCCGGAAAAAGTGAAAAATCAGTCGAGAATCGGCCAAAAATCGGCCGCAAAATCGCATCCGATTTTTCCATGCGATTTGCGGCCGATTTTGTGGGCGCCATGATAATACACAAGTACCGACAATTCCCCAGTGGAGGGGGCAGAGGATGTGTGTTATGTAGCTTGGATGGGGCCAGATGGGGTCATATAATGGCAGCTGCATTTTGTACCAGCTGTAAGCAGTGAATTTATTTTGCTGTGAGAACAGGGTAGATGGCATTGCAGTAGTCTGGGCATGATGATACAAATACATGTTTAATTGTTGTGCTGCCATTGGACAATGCCAAGACTACAGACCTGCACAAGGGAGACAGTCCAAATCAAGACCGCATGTCCCCCACATTGAGTCCACTAGAGGCACCGGACAGTTTTCAAAGGGTAAAGGTCATCTTAAGATTCATGCTTGCTGTCATTATTTTGCATGATTACTTGTCTATGGACATCTTAGGGAATATCGAAGAAAAAAACAGTGGGCGCTGTGTGTACACAAAAGACAATTTATTTTAATAAATAACAATAAAATTAATTAATTGCATGCATGCAAAAAAAGGGTACATTTAAAATGACCACAGGAAAAAACACATACAATTGAACATCCGTATTAGTTACCCGTATTTGCTATGTCCTGACTAGTACACGTCAAAATGCACAGATTTGTACAGTTTTCTATCAGTCCCAAAACGAAGAGTAAGTGTCCCAACAATTTTAAGGTTTTATGTCCTACCAATATATAATGGGTAAGTTAGTTGGTATGTACTCACACCTGGGTCTCCAATAATAGTAGTTTGGGGATGACAGCGGTATTCTGAAATCCACTGTTGGTAGACAGATCTCAGTAGATGTGGGAGCAGCCGTCACCGACTGTCAGACCTTCGTGCTGGGCTGCCGCTAATAGAAATGACCAGTTAATTGGTCACTGGAAACACGCACCACCGCTCACACCTTGCGGCGTCTGACGAGCTCCAAGCTGATGCACCGGCCAGTGGGCCGAATGGAAAGCAGGAACTGACTGTTCTCAGCGGGTACGTTCTGCGTTGGGGGGTGAGAGCACACTCCTGTTGTGACGGTGCCCGAATTGCTGGGCTGTGCGTTCACTCCTCCAGGTTAGCAGTAATTAGAAGAATGCTGTCTAAAAGCACAATCCAACAGTCTTCAATCCTTGAATCCTCACTTAAACAGCTTGCACAACCTGAAAGTTCATTTTGATAAGTGCGTACAGAGTGTGACACCTTCCTGCACCTAGCAAGGATCATCATCACTTCAGCCATCAGGAGCGAAGTTTCAGAAGTGGAAGAACTGAACAAGATCTTCCTCCAGTGTGGACTAACCCACTGGGGATTACAAAAATTTGCATTTATCGTGAGGATACCAGAAATAATCGTGAATAAGAACATCCTCCAGCAAAATTTCTTTATCCGGTACGGCATTCCAAGTGACATACCCCCAAGTGATTCAAGGAGTCACCACCTCCCTGGGAACAATACAAATCAAGCAGTGTTCCAGACATAATAAGTATTAACCTTTATTGTCCATTTTCGCGATTGATACACATTTCAATTTATTATTGTCATTGCTACTCATGTATTTTTATCTTCTTTTAATAAATTAACATTGTAATATTCAATTGATCCGAACTAGCGCTCCACATTTTTCTGGTTTCTATATACATATTTTTAGAGGGGTGAAACCCCTTAGTTGGAGCAGCTTGGCACAACACCCCACTAGGCGCCTGTTTCTACTCTGAGTACCCCATCTCGAGTATACTCACCCTTCCTTGTAATTAGAAGAAACACTCTCTGTGCCGTCTCCACCAACTTTGCCGGGACCGTAGTTGGATGGGACATGCAAGTTGACAATTGCAAATATGTGCTTGTCCCTCCAGTCCTCGCTCTGTGGTGCTCAGGAACTCCTCAAAAACGCGTTTCGCCGCGCTCAGTGTGGCTTTTTCAATTCGGAATGCGAATCTTAGGGAATATGTAATCTGTGGTGAAAGATGAGGAGGGTCAGAGGAACCCGGTGTGGCAGGTTTCCCTCTCTTTGTGAAGCACCAACCCTTAACTCAGATGTTGTATTTGGGAGGGGTGCAGTGATGATGCTGAAGTGAAGATCCGGAACATGTCTCCCAGCGCCCTGTGCCAGTGTCAAGGATCTCTCTTATAACTAAGCCCATTGGTGGATGATTACACAAAGTCCTATAAGAAATGCCCATCTACCCCTCTCTCTAAAGCTCATCTGTTATAATACAGCAGTTGGTGACAGGTCACTCTCAGCAGCAGAGCTTTTGCCTCTACCCCTGGATAGGGAAACCTGTAGAATAAAGGAAATAATTATCACAACAGGAGGAATAATACACAGAGGGAATCGATAGCAGATCAGATGGAGACAAAGCAATAGCAGATGATCAAAGTTATTATTTTTGCATATTCACTACAGAAGGAGTGAAATTGGGTAACTACAAGAACATTTACAGAGGAGAAGGTCCTACCAGAACTCTCAAAATGGAAAGTGGATAAATCAAATGATCCTAAAAGAGATTAAAGGTGTGCTGGTAGCTACATTAAACTATATAGTCAACCAGTTTCCATCTACAGGTACAATTCCAGAGGACTGGAATAGAGGGAATGTAATACCACTGCACAAAAGTGGAAGCAGGGAAGAAGCAAATACTGTAACTATCAAACAGTGTACCTTACACCAGTAGTAGAATGGTTGATGGAGCCACAAGTATTTATAGAATATCACAAACCCAGCAATAAGATCCCAAAGACCATGGATCTACTTGGGGTAGATCATGTAAAAAAATCATGCTGCCTGGCTCACTGAATTAATAGATCAATATTTCAGGTTTACAGGTAAGCAATATACAAAAAGCAATAAGGAAGGCAGATGCTTGGTGCCTTAGGAGAGGAATCAGAGGAAGAAAGAAAGAAAGAATAAAGCCATTGTATAGGTCATTGAAACGTCCTCATCTAGATACTGTGTACAGTTCTGTATACTGTAGGTCATTGGCACAACCTCATCTAGATACTGTGTCAAGTTCTGTATACTGTAGGTCACTGGTGCGGCCTCATCTAGATACTGTGTCCAGTTCTGTATAGGGGTGTGGTATAGGGTTCCGACAGTCGGGATCCCGACAGTCATTAGCCCGACATCGGGATCCCGACTGGCCAGACTCAGACAGCATGGCGAGCACGCTGCGGGCACGGTGGCTCGCTATGCTCGCCGCCGCCTATTCTATTCTCACTCTATGGGGGTCGTGGACCCCCACGAGGGAGAATAGCCGGTGGCCGTCGGGAACCCGTCTGTCTTTGTTTTAACAGTCGGATCCCGACTGCGAGTAAATGACTGTCGGGATCCCGACTATAGGGACCCCATCCGGCACCCATGTATAGATCACTGGTGTGGCCTCCTCTAGTTATGTATCCAGTTCTGTATAGATCACTGGTACGGCCTTGTCTAAAGTACTGTGCCCGATTGGAGGCGTGGCTACGGAGGGTAGGGATTGAGACATAGGTCGTTGCTCTCTCCCGCTCCATAATAATGGCAATGATCCTGTGCAGAGCTCCCCAGTGAGGAAGGATCAATCCCGGCAAAGAGAGGAGTTCTGTCCCCTTCACTATCTGCTCCTATTACCTGTGACATTGTGCAGTGCGGCGTGGAGAGGAGAGAATAGGTGCCCAGGGCGCCGGCGGCTTGTACCACGTGAGAGGAAGGTGGACGCCGTGAGCGGAGGTGACGCAAGCGGCTGACGAGTGCACGGGGCTGGAAGCCGGAGTCAGATAGCAGCATTGCCGTATCACCTGTGGCGCGGTGCTGAGAGAGGAGGAGAAGTGCCCAGGGCGCCGGCGGCTTGAAACAAGTGAGAGGACGGAGGACGCCGGGAGCGGAGGGGACGTCAGAGGCTGACGAGTGTGAGGGGCTGGAAGCCGGAGACGTACAGCAGTACCGCCGAGTGAGCGAGGCGGCTGCTGACAGAGCAGGGGAACCCAGTGCAGTGGTGACCCCGGAAAGAATCTGAAACTGCGCCTGGGAGCAAGGGAGTGAAGCAGGAGGTGCGGGTTTGGCTGGTAGAGGACTGAGCCGGACAACACTCACAGCAGCCAGAGCGGTGCTAATACCTTCCAAAGCAGAAGGGGAGAAGAGGGACGGGTGAGAGACGTCCAGAGGAACAGGATTTGGCCTGGTACTAGCAGGAAAGATTGGAGCTGAGTGGTGTTCCCCGGTCAAACATAGGGGCCAGTGTTGTATGTGAGTAACCTTGCATCATTTTTTTTTTCTTTTTCCTTTATAAAGCACTTAAAAAACTCTAAAAATAGAGGTTTGAACTACATCTCTGCAAATCAGAAAATAAAAGCTCGGACTGAGACCTATACTATTATATATCTAAAAGGCCATAAAAAGACACTCTACACCCGCCCTCTCCCTCTGTCTCCTTCCTCCGAGTATAGGAGGATTCTCCCCAAAAAACGCAAATAGCAGAATAGTTTTTTCCCCAAAATAGTAAATGGGGAAAACTCAGAACACAGCTGCAGCTAATAAGCTGGCAAAATTCTCAAGGCAGCCCGTCACCCCAACACCTACTACCAGAGAAGGGATTTCCCCTCCGATTACCCCTCCAGAGTCAGAACAAAGCGAATCCTCTATACAAAAAGTGCTGGATGCCCTCGCGGCAAGCGAGGGGCGCCTGGCTAATAAAATTGAGAAGGTGCAAGAGGACCTCGACGTGATTAAACAGTCAGTCCAGAGGGTTAAAGAGCGAGTCAAAGAAGTGGAAAACCACACTTCAGTATTAGAGGACACAGTGACCCCTCTGGCAGCACAAATTGAGGATATGGCCACTCAACTTAAATCACTCAATACAAAGATGACGGATATGGAAGGACGTTTCAGGAGAAATAATTTGAGATTTGTAGGGATGCCGGAAAAGATAGAAGGAGCAAATCCAGAACTGTTCCTGGAGAACTGGTTAATAAAAGTATATGGGCAAGAGGCCTTTTCTAAATATTTTTCAGTGGAGAGAGCCCATCGTGTCCCTATGAGACCACCTCCCCCGGAGGCACCAGCCCGAACTTATATTGCAAAAATACTCCATTACTCAGACCGGGACACAATTCTCAGATTAACTAGACTCAAAGGTCCATTACTATGGGACACTACAAAGATCTCAGTGTTCCCGGACTATGCTATCGGGGTTCAGCGGGAAAGAGCACAATACTATGAGATCAAGAAATGCATGAGAGAGTTGGAGATTCAATATGCAGTGCTCTTCCCGGCTAAGCTCCGGGTGGTCCATGAGGGAAATACCAAATTTTTTCTAACACCAAAAGAAGCTGCAGCCTGGCTGGACTCTAAATTCCCAGGCAAACGTGCAATGAATTCTAGCTAACTTGTCATATAAGGAGTAGAGTAGAGGCCAGATTGGTCTCAATTATAGGCTGAAACCCGGGGCAGGGAAATGATTAAGTATGTGAGGTGTAAAATATGTAAAAAAGTAAAAACGTGTTCTCTGTCTCCCCTTTTCTATTCCCCCCCCCCCTTTTTCCTCCCCCCCCCTTTTTTTTTTTCCCGCTCCCTCCCCCCCCCACCCCTTCCCCCCTCCCCCCATAAATGAGAGTGTTTAAAGGGGGTGTCGGGAATGTGATTGGTCTATTGTCTCCTGCTTGATATTGTAACAGAGATTCTCCAGAGTGACCCCTCTCTGACAGAAAATGACTAATTGCCTCACTGGGGATCCTGTGAGCATAATGGTTTTGGGAGTGGGGGAGAACCCCCAACATGTAGCCATTAGATTGGCCCTGGGGGGTCCACTGGGGAAATTAAATCTTTTCCTAAAACATCAAAAGAAGTAGTAGTTAAGTTGGTATTTAAATCTCCAGGCAAATGTATAATGAATGTTATTTAACGTGTCAGGACAAGGAGTAAAGGGTGATGTAAGATAGGCCAGATGGGCCTCACTAATTGCTGAAACTAAGAGGGTTTTTTTTTTTTTTTTTGCTATGATAGTAAATGATATTCTTAGTATAAAGGGTGACAGGAATACGACTGGGTTACGGTCTCCTGCTTCATATTCCGATGGAGAAATTGGAGAATGACTCCTCCATGATAGAAAAAGATTAATTGCCTCACTGGGGATCCTGTGAGCATAATGGTTCTGGGAGCGGGGGAGAGCCCCCAACCTGTAGCCATTATATTGATTGCCTCAATTCAACACAGTGTAAATAGGAAAGGGAATGGGTTGATGTGGGCGGGATTGGATATGAAGCATGTCATGGGAAAAAGAGAGGGAGGGCATGCAGGGAGGGGGGTGGGAGGGGGGGGAGGAGGTGGGAGGGAAAGGGTTAGGTTGATGAAAAATGGGAGTAAGGAAGCCTTATGTTGTGATGGAATGGTTATTGAGATAAAATTAATTACCCCTGGTCATATGTTCAAGCGAAAAGTTGAATGTCGGTAAATTATAGCTTCCTCACGTGGAACGTGAGAGGAATGAACAACAAAATAAAACGATCCCTTGTCATGAGGAATATCCGCCAGCAGGCAGCAGATATAATATGCTTACAGGAGACCCACCTGGAAGGTGGTAAGGTGTTATCATTAAAAAAAACCTTGGATAGGGTGGGCTTACCACTCGACCCACACCTCCACCTCCAGGGGGGTCTCAGTGTTGATACGTAGGGGGGTCCCATTCACTATGGATAAGATCACAGTTGATCAATGGGGAAGATACATTTTTATAAAATGTCGGATTGGGCCTAGGACTCTGCTGCTGATGTCGGTATACATACCACCACCATTCAGCTATGACGTATTGAGAGCAGCAGCGGACTTCATGGCACTATATCCAAATGTTCCCATTGTTATGTTGGGGGATATTAACAATGTAATAGATCCAATCCGGGATAGAAAGAGGGCAAGGAGTATGGGAGGCGTAATACGGAAAACAGGGTTCTCAGAAACAGTTAAGGAAATGGGGTTACGGGACGTATGGAGGGAAAAATACCCGGATGTACAGCAATACTCTTGCTTTTCGAGATCCTACGATACATTCTCAAGAATAGGCTTAGTAGTGGTGTCTGAAGAGTTGATCCCGAACACCCAGGAAATCACTTATTTAACAAGGGGTATTTCAGATCACTCCCCAATAATGTACAAAGTAGATCTAGGTGATAAAAGGGGATTCACATTCTGGAAATTAAATACATTCTGGCTGACACAACTGGAGTCTGGGGAGAAATTTGAAGCTATGTGGTATGAGTTTTTTGCGACCAATAATGGTTCAGCACCCATCGAAGTTATATGGGATGCCTTCAAAGCCAGTGTTAGGGGAACCTTGATAAGGGAGATAGCAGGCCGAAAGGCATCATTTCGGGCTAAAGAAAGGGAGCTGGAAAAAAACTGCTGTACCATGGAATCAGTATATCTCCTTAGTAGCACCGAGGAACATAAAATAAGATAGAGGGATGCCCAAGAGGCCTGGCGACAATGCCTAGCGGAAAAGGAAAAAATGCGTGAATTATACGCAGGGCATTTAAGATATATTGAAGGGGATAGGCCTGGGAGTTTCTTAGCGGGCATTGTAAGACAGGATAGACTTGCAAATACAGTAACGGAAATAAAAGTAAAAGAAGGAAGCTCAGTCTATCAGACACCTGAGATAGCCGAGGAATTTAGACAATTCTACTCCCAACTATATCAATCCAGCCAGACACATACCCCAGAGGAGATCCGAAGCTATCTAGCTAATATCCGACTCTGTCCCTAGCTTCTAGGGAAATTTTAGACGCCCCCATAACCTTGGAGGAGATTGATGCGGCAATAGTCTCTATTCCAGGGGGAAAAGCGCCAGGAATGGATGGGATACCCCAAGAACTGTATAAGAAGTATAGTAGATTCTTCTCCCCTAGGTTCCTGACTTTGTTCAATGAAGTTTATCTACATAGAAAACTTCCTGGCTCAATGTCAGAAGCTTTAATAACAGTAATTTTAAAAAAAGATAAAGATCCCAAGAGGTGGAATCCTACAGGCCAATATCCCTGTTAACTAATGATGTTAAAATTCTGGCTTTCAAATAGGTTGAGTCAGGTTCTAAGAGAAGTTATACATAGTGATCAAGCCGGATTTATACCGGGAAGGTCCACAACTTCCAACCTGAGAAGACTGTTTCTCCATCTGCAAGTTCAGCAGGAGGAGAGGCAGGATGCGGCCGTCATTTCACTCGACGCGGCTAAAGCCTTCGATACTATCGAATGGACCTATCTATGGGAAACCATGGAGTGGATAGGGATTGGCCCAGTGTTCATTAATTGGACCAAACTATTATATTACCGTCCAGCTGCAAGAGTCTCAGTAAACAATTATATATCCCCTAGATTCGAGATTAAAAGGGGCACAAGGCAGGGATGCCCGATGTCCCCGGGTCTCTTCGCTGTGCCCATCGAGCCCCTGGCATGCCTCATAAGAAAAAGTAGATTAATAAAGGGAATTAATATTGGGAAAAAGGAAGACCGAATAGCTTTATATGCAGATGATATTCTGCTGTTTGTACATAATCATCTGGAGGCAGTGCCGGGGGTGGTGGGGATAGTGGAGAGATTCGGAGGATACTCGGGCCTCAACATCAATTGGAGTAAATCATGCATATTACCCCTGGAGGGCCCATGTCTTCCATTGGTTACGTCCCCGGCTCCACTTAAATTGGTTGAGGAGTTCCAGTATTTAGGGATAAGGGTCACTAGGGACACCTCAAGGTTCGAAATATTAAACATAACCCCGCAAATTGAGTACATTAAATCTAAAATAGAACCCTGGGGGTGTCTCCCTTTGACGATAACGGGGGAAATCAATTTGGTTAAGATGATAGTGCAGCCGAAGATCCTATATGTGCTACAGCACTCCCCAGTATACCTCCCAAGACGGATTTTTCGCCAAATAGAAGGATTAATATCATCCTTAATTTGGTCTAATAAAAGACCAAGATTAAAACTAGAAACCTTAACTCGGCCAAAAGGGGAGGGAGGACTGGCACTGCCGAACCTCTGGCTGTACTACCTAGCCACACAATTGGCACACCTAAGAATACTGATCCAAAGCGGGACAGAATAGGATGGTTTTAGAGAGATAGTAAGGATTTTAACCTCTGGGCATACACCTTTAGAGATGCTACTGAGTGGCAATACGAGACGGAAATGGCCACCAATTATTAGACAGATGAGTCTAGTGTGGAAACAGGTGGAGGGACTACTGGGAAGCCAGGGAATAGACCCTGAAACGCCCCTGGAAGGAGCTAGAGCTTTAACAGAACTAGGGAAATTACAAGTAGGAAAGATATGGGGACCAAAAGGAGTCAAAGTCTTGGGACAATTATATGAGAACGATGAGTTAAGGTCATTCCAGTCCCTTAAGCTCGAATTTTCCCTCCCCATTAAATACCTGTTTAGCTATATGCAGCTGCGCCATGCCTGCAATACTCAATTTGGAAGGGCTAGCCCGAAATTAGAACATGCGGCGACTAAAAAACTGCTGAAGAGATGCCCGGGGAGACACGAGGTATCCTATATGTATCGGGCTCTTGGTCAAGAAATCCATAGGTATGATCTGGTGGAATTAAAGTCTAAATGGGAGATAGACCTAGGTCCTATTTCCGAACAGGAATGGCAGGAGACTCTTGCAAATGTACGGTTGGCAACCAACCAAGTGAGTCAGCAACAGATTCAGCTGTTTATAGTTCACAGAACGTATATGACATCAGAATTATTATATAGAATTGGTGGGAGAGATAGTGCTAATTGTCCCAAATGTACAAACAACATAGGCACATTTTGGCATTTGCTTTGGTCCTGCCCAGAGGTAACTGAATTTTGGGAAAATGTGATTAAAGCACTGGTCGATAGAGGAGTCCCTAGGGAAAGTTGTACACCTTCCGCTTGCGTACTGTCTAATATAAAGAAGGGAGCGATGGAAAAACATCTAAGACTGTTTGTTATTATAGCATTTACTCTGGCCAAGACCTGTATAGCCCGAAAGTGGATGGCCAAAGAGGGCCCTGATGTAGATACTTGGAAAGCCCTTATAAATACTACTATGGCACATGAAAAATTCACGTACATGGCAAGGGGGAAGATAACCACTTTTTATAAGGTTTGGAACAACTGGAAGATGTAGAAGGGGGAGTCTCAATAGTTAAGGAAGACCAAAGCAACCAGGACTATAATATGAGGCAGGAAGGTGAAGGCAAGAAAAGTAAAAATTAACCTAAGAGGGGAGGGAGGGGGGAGGAGGGATAGAAGTTAGTTATAAATGTTATGGTAAGATGTAATGTAAAGAATACCGGAATGCATGCCAAAAACCTTGGAATGAAATAAAATTGACTGGAACTAGTCAAAGTAAAATTTCCCTATGGGAGGATACAGGTGGAATAAGTGTAAATCGAGGGGCGAACCCCACGGCTCCCGAAGAGGGGGGAAGGAAATAGAGGGAAAAATGAAATTTAAAGAAATAGACACGTGAACCTCACACACACTAGAAGAAGATAAAATAAAAGGATAGAGCACATAGAAATTATATATAAAAAGGTCCAAGAATAGAATAAATAGGACGCAATAGAGTGAATAATGAAATTTAAAGAAATAGGCACTTAAATCTCACATATATTAGAATAAGATTAAATAAAAGTTGAAGCACATAGAAACTATTTCAAGAATAGAATAAATAAGATTTGAGAAGATCACATATATGAAGTAGATGAAAGGAGGTGATAGTACACAGGGAGTAGGTATGTAGAAATAGTTAAATCCCAAATAGAGAGAGTGAAGGGGTGAACACTGAAGAAACAAAACACTAATTATGGAAAGTATATAGTAAGGTTGACATAAGTAAGGACCAAATAAGGTACGAATAAATAATAAACAAAATTAAATAAACTATAAAGATGCGGGAGAGGTGGAGTTCGCCCCCCTGATGTAAAGATCAGTTGTAAAACAACAGTATAAAATGGATGGTTCTGGTATGGGGAAACTGAAGGGTATTGTATGTAAGGTATTCCTGTTATTTTAAACATACGTTTTTTATGTGTAAAGAAAAGAAAAATGAAAATAAAGTTGAAATTTAAAAATAAAAAAAAGTACTGTGCCCAGTTCTGTATTGGTCACTGGTGCGGCCTCATTTAGATAACTATGCCTAGTTCTGTATACAGTAGGTCACTTGTGCGGCTTCATCTAGATATTGTGCCCAATTCTGTATTGGTCACTGGAGCCACCTCATCTAGATACTGTGCCCGGTTCTGTATAGGTCACTGGTGCGGCCTCATCTAGATACTGTGCTCAGTTCTGTATAGGTCACTGGTGCAGCCTCATCTAGATAATGTGCTCAGTTCTGTATAGGTCACTGGTGCGGCCTCATCTAGATACTGTACCCAGTTCTGTATAGGTCACTGGTGCGGCCTCCTCTAGATATTTGCCCAGTTCTGTATAGGTCATTGGTACGGCCTCCTCTAGATACTGTGCCCAGTTCTGTATAGGTCACTGATGCAGCCTCATCTAGATACTGTGCCGAGTTCTGTATAGGTCACTGGTGCGGCCTCATCTAGATACTGTGCCCAGTTCTGTATAGGTCACTGGTGCTACCTCCCAGTAGTGCACGCAGGGGGGGTTTCTGGGTACCCAGAACCCCCCCAGGATTCTAAGGGCCCTAGGCTGAAAGCTGAGGGTCCCCTCTTTCCATGGGTACAAGAATTTTAAAAATCGGCCCTTGGGAACCGGAGATATCTGACTTCAAAGCAGTGGTCCCCATCCAAGCCTGTTAATTGCTCTTCCCAGTCAGATATTTCAGGTTCTCTCTGACTTAGAGTTTCTCTGAGGGTATAATCCGAAAGCTGGGACTCTCCCTCATTGGAGGACACTAGTAGCTTGTCTCTACTGTTCCCAGAACCAGAGATATCAGCCTTCCAGCAGCTGGTTACTGCTCCAGCTCCACACACCTGGTATGTAGTTTTATATTCTCGTTGGCAGATTGCTCTGTCTCCTGAACTCTGATTCCCTAGTCCCCAATACCATTTGGTAGGTGGGATTCTCTAGTTTTTAAATCCATTAAAATCTAATAAATTTATTTCTGGGAACTGGAGATATCTACAGTCAAGCAAGCTGTCCTCCCACCAGAAAAGTATGAATAATAAGCCCACTCCACTATACGCCCCTCCTCTGCATATTAAACATCCTCTACCACCCTGGAAGTTATGTGTCAGGGCCCCTTCATTCAGCCCAGTGCCCCCTTCTCCCACCCCATCTCCCACCATCTGTGCAGTAAAGGGGTAATTAGTGGAAATTACTGATCCAGGCCCTACATGCTGAGCAGTTGATATAATACCCCCTACCCCCTACACTGCTGTTGATGCCCCTGTATGTGTATATATATATATATATATATATATATATATATATATACTTCCAGTGTTGCCCGGCACTCCGCAGTCATAAATGGTGTAACACCTGGTGCCTTCCTCATGGGATCGTGGTGTCCCTATACAGCGTGGATAGATCAGGCTATTGCCCGTCCTCAGGGATCCCTGAGGACGGGCAATACCCCAAACATGTCGGAGGAATAAACACGTTTTTGCATTGAAAATCCTTGAGTGCCGCCTGATCTATCCACGCTATATATATATATATATATATATATATATGTCTATCTATAATACTTTAACTGACCCGGCATATACTGGGTCACCTAAGTGTCCATCTCTGTGCTTTGCTCCGCCCCTCTGGAAACCCCCTTCTGAAAATCCTGCGTTTGCCACTGCTCCTGGTACCCCGTCCAAGGCTGACCAGCCACGGTGCTCATGATTCGGCCGGCGGACCTTATATAAAAAGTGTCCCCCCGCTGTGGCATTACACCGCGGGCTGTTGGAGCCCGGTGCTGGTTTCAAAATACGGGGGACCCCCAGATTTTTTGTCCCCCAGATTTTTGGATCCAGGACCGGTCCAAGAGTCCAGGGCTGGTTTCAGAAATACGGGGGACCCCTATGCTTTTTGTCCCCCGTATTTTTGGAACCAGGTCCGGCTCAATGAGTCCTATTATTTTGATGTAGTATGCATTTTAAAATGAATACGCCTGTGAAAAGAATATGAACAGCGTATATCGGCCATAGTAAATCCCGGAAATTTCAGACATATTTGTCTTAGTAAATTTCCCCCATTGTGTCTCCCTCTACATGTTTCATTAGTATAAAGATAATATGAGTGTTTAGTTGTGAAGAACTACATTTGCCAGCATTTGCAGCATTTTTTTCCTACACCATGGCTCACTCCCCAAACATTTCTGTGTCTCAGTGTACTTTGACCACTTTACCTTTTGTTTTATTTTTATCAGGGATGTAGTGTAGGGTATATTGGGGCCTGGGATGTAGTGTAGGATAAACAGAGGGGTCAGGTAAGTAGTATAGGCTATAGAGGGGCCAGGGATATATATATATATGTCTCAGATGTATGTCCTTTTAGGCCACGCCCACTTTCCCAGGAGCGGGCGCACATTATTAACAGGGGGGAGAGTATCTACAGGAATCCCCAATGACTGAGGTGGCAACCCTAATTGGGATGTATTGTAGGCTAAACAGAGGGGTCAGGGATATTGTGTAGGATATAGAGGGATCAGGGATGTAGTGTAGGGTATAGAGAGACCAGGGATGTAGTGTAGGATATAGAGGGGCGATGGATGTAGTGTAGGCTAAACATAGGGGTCAGGGATATTGTGTAGGGCAGGGTTCGCCAACCCGTCGCTCGCGAGCGACGGGTAGCTCGCCGGGACTTTTCCAGTAGCTCGGGGCTGTTTCAGTGACCTCCTGCCGCGTAGCGGTACCTTGCTTGACGGCAGGAGGTCAGAAAGTGTTTTAATGCTGCTTTTGTGGTCCTGACGTGGCGGAAGTGACCTCCTGCCGCGTAGCGTTTCCATCCTCACTTGGCGGCAGGAGGTCTGAAAGTGACTTCATGCCGCGTCCTCCTGACGTCCCCAGCGCACTTTCTCATCGACGCCACAGCCTCTGCTCAGGTCCTGCGCCACAGCCTCTGCTCAGACTACATTAGGTAAAAAAAAAATGAAAACTGTGTGCGCACAGTGTGTGGGGCATATGTATTATGGAGCATCACAGTGGGGCATATGTATAATGGAGCATCACAGTGGGGCATATGTATAATGGAGTATCACGGTGTGTGGCATATGTATTATGGAGCATCACAGTGGGGCATATGTATTATGGAGCATCACAGTGGGGCATATGTATAATGGGCATCACAGTGTGTGGGGCATATGTATAATGGAGCATCACAGTGGGGCATATGTATAATGGAGCATCACAGTGGGGCATATGTATAATGGAGCATCACAGTGGGGCATAGGTATAATGGAGCATCACAGTGGGGCATATGTATTATGGTGCATCACAGTGGGGCATAGGTATAATGGAGCATCACAGTGGGGCATATGTATTATGGAGCATCACAGTGGGGCATATGTATAATGGAGCATCACAGTGGGGCATATGTATAATGGAGCATCACGGTGGGGCATATGTATAATGGAGCATCACAGTGGGGCATATGTATTATGGAGCATCACAGTGGGGCATATGTATTATGGAGCATCACAGTGGGGCATATGTATAATGGGCATCACAGTGTGTGGGGCATATGTATAATGGAGCATCACAGTGTGTGGGGCATATGTATAATGGAGCATCACAGTGGGGCATATGTATAATGGAGCATCACAGTGGGGCATAGTTATAATGGAGCATCACAGTGGGGCATATGTATTATGGTGCATCACAGTGGGGCATAGGTATAATGGAGCATCACAGTGGGGCATATGTATTATGGAGCATCACAGTGGGGCATATGTATAATGGAGCATCACGGTGGGGCATATGTATAATGGAGTATCACAGTGGGGCATATGTATTATGGAGCATCACAGTGTGTGGGGCATATGTATAATGGAGCATCACAGTGGGGCATATGTATAATGGAGCATCACAGTGTGTGGGGCATATGTATAATGGAGCATCACAGTGTGGCATATGTATAATGGAGCATCACAGTGTGGCATATGTATAATGGAGCATCACAGTGGGGCATATGTATAATGGAGCATCACAGTGGGGCATATGTATTATGGAGCATCACAGTGGGGCATATGTATAATGGAGCATCACAGTGGGGCATATGTATAATGGAGCATCACGGTGGGGCATATGTATAATGGGCATCACGCAGTGGGGCATTTGTATAATGGAGCATCACATTGTGTGGCATATGTATAATGGTGCATCTCTGTGTGTGGCATATGTATAATGGAGCCTCACGGTGTGTGGGGCATATGTATTATGGAGCTTAATGTGGGGCATATGTATAATGGAGCATCACGATGTGGGGCATATGTATAATGGGCATCACGGTGTGCGGCATATGTATAATGGACATCATGTGTGTGGCATATGTTTAATTCAGCGTCACGCTGCGGGACGTTTGCATAATGGAGCGTCAAGTTGTGGGGCATATGTACTGTATAATGGGCATCATGTGTGTGGCATATGTATAATGGAGCATCACGGTGCGGGGCATATGTATAATGGGCATCACAGTATGCGGCATAGGTATAATGGGCATCACAGACTGCACTATTGGGGTCATGTGTATCTGGCACTGTACTATTGGGGACATATGTGTATCACATCTCCATTTTCCATGGCCGCACCACATGTGGCTACAGCTCTTAGAGAGCTGACCATGCCCTCATATTGGAAAAAATGGGGGATGTAGCCTCGCAGGAGTTCCACGGTAGTAGGTGAACCCTCTAATTTTGGGATGTCTCCTCTGCCTCGTGTTGGGAGGTATGTTTGTGACATATTGGACATTGCAGTGTGTGGCATAAGGTGTCAGGGGCATTACGGTGTGTGGCATTATGTGTAAAGGGCATTTTTTGGGGTATTATGCAGATTTTAATTTTTTTTTTACATTTAGTAGCTCTTCGGGCGGTTTATTTTGTCGCGAGTAGCTCCCGTCCCGAAAAAGGTTGGAGACCACTGGTGTAGGGTATAAAGAGGTCAGGGATGCAGTGTAGGCTGTAGAGGGACCAGGGATGTAGTGTAGGTTATAGAGGGGCCAAGGATGTAGTTTGCAGGCTATACAAAGGGTCAGGGATGTAGTATAGGATATAGAGGGGTCAGGGATGTAGTGTAGGGTATAGAGAGGCCAGGGATGTAGTGTAGGATATAGAGGGGCCAGGGATGTAGTGTAGGATATAAAGTGGCCAGGGATGTAGTGTAGGCTAAAAAGAGTGGTCAGGGATATTGTTTAGGGTAAAAAGAGGTCAGGGATGTTTTGTAGGATATAGAGGGGCCAGGGATGTAGGGTGAGATTTAATAGAATGAGAGATTCAGAAAGTGAGAGATTTGGTAAGAAATCTCCAGTTTTTTTAAAGTGGCAATCATTTACACTGCAAAATCAAAACTGGTCATTTTTTTTTTTTTTAGCTAAAGGTTTTGTGCATGGGAATGGGGTAGTGCTGCAGCTTCACCTATCTGCCAATGTGACAATGATTAATGGTGCTGAGCATCAGGAGCCAAGGCATACTGATTGCACAAGTGTGCAGTGCATTACTGGGAGTTGACTAAGTCCCATGACACTTTGGAACAGAGGGCAGAGGCTTAGACGTTTGTGCTGAGCTCTGATTGGTAGAGCTCATTACATGCGTCTCAGGCCCATGGAGAACAGCAGCAGCAGCCTAGTCATGGGAGGGTTTTTAATCAGAGGCAACACTGGGTCAAACACAGGCTTTTCATGTGGTATGTATGTATGTATGTATGCATGCAAGTATGTATGTGTGTGTTTGTATATAGATATATATAGATATAGATATATAAATAGATACGTGATTACCGGCACTCCAAGATACACATGACAACTGCCCGGGTGCTGCACTCAAAGAAATGGTTCTATCCTTGAAAACTGAGTAAAATCTGAAATGTTGGAGCTGATTGCGTCTGCATAGTCATTTTTGTGAAGTCCAAAGGAGTGCCACTTACCACACATCTCTCTCTCTCTCTATCTCTCTAACTATATATATATATATATATATATATATATATATATATATATATATATATATATATATATATATATATATATATATATGCGAAATCTTTGGCACTCTGGATGATAAAGCAGCGTCCGGGGTGCCGTACCTAAGTAGATACACAGCAGTTTTTTGTCCAGAAGGGCAAAATGAGTCGGCACTCCACGTTTTTTTTCCAAAATTCAATTGTATTAAAAAGAGAAATACTGTCCTGGCACTGGTACACCTTACCCCGCAGCCCACATCCTGACGAAATGGCCGTAGGGGCCATGAAACGTTGATGACACTGCTGGAGCACGTTGTAATGTATTTCTCTTTTTAATACAATTGAATTTTGGGGAAAAAACGTGGAGTGCCGACTCATTTTGCCCTTCTGGACAAAAAACTGCTATATATATATATAATATATATATATATATATATATATATATATATATATATATATATATATATATATATATAATCTACTGTATATATCCCCTGCAGTTACCCATTGACCAAGTTTATACTGCCTTTACTCTGTGTTTTGACAGTGTAATATTCTCCTATGCAGTTTGCGGCCAGTAATGACAAGTGCAAGGTGGCCCCCCTGTCTAAAGTGCCCCGGGCCCCCCGAAGGCTTAATCTGGCACTGCCCTAATCCCAGTATGGACTACTATAAATGGGCCACTGGTGGAGGATGGGGTGGCACAGGTGGACATATAAAGCCCTGGAGAGTGCTGAATCTCACCTGAGGATGCATTATTGTTTTCTTGTGTCTGTAACATAGAAACAAAACATTACTGCAATAAATTTTAAATGACAAGCCAATATGGGGGTTGTAAATTTGTCAAAGGGTATTACTCTTTAGACAGTCCTACCATGTTCTACTCTTTTAAAGACTTCAGCATGGACATGTCCTGTGGGTTTCACCTCAATGATTGAGAGATGAATCCTCCTGGGTCAGACTTTGCGGAGGTCCAGGATATCGCAGAGATTGCCCTCAATTTTAAAGCAGCCATCAAGGAAAAAAACAGGTTTATTTTGCCTTGTAAATGGCTGCTGCTTTAAAAATATGGTCAATCTCAGACAAAATCCCAAACCTCTGCAAACTTGGACCCTATTACATTTCCCCGCATATGTACATTGAGTAAGTAAGTAAGTAAGTTTTATTTATATAGCGCACTTTCTCCAACAGGACTCAAGGCGCTTTACAGACAATAAAAATAACAATGCACATACTGCAATACAAAGGGTTATCAGTACAAGGAACAGGCAACAATGGCAGTACAAATGTACATCACACATACAGATATGCACAAGACGCATTCTAATAAGGGACACGGACATGGGGAACATATTTACCGAGCTGTGCAGTACCCAGGCAGCCATTCAGCGGCGCCACATGGTGATTGCACAGCCAGTAACAGTACTGATATATATAAACTAGATGTACTCTAATGAGGAGCACAGACATGGGGACCATATAATTACTGAGCTGTGCAGCACCCAGTCAGCCAATCAGCGGCGCCACATGGTGATTGCACAGCCAGCTAGGTAGCCAGTAACAGTACTGATATATATATACTAGATGTACTCTAATGAGGGTCACAGACATGGGGAACATATCATTACTGAGCTGTGCAGCACCCAGGCAGTCAATCAGCGGCGCCACATGGTGATTGCACCAGCCAGTACTGTACATATAGAACACAAAAGAACAGTACAGGGTACACAGAACTAGTCATAACACAATTAAAGCACAATTCTTAGTACACAATACAGCTGAGATATAAGGAAGTGAATGAGAATAGATGCAGGTATAGATTGTAGATGAGTAAGAGAGCTGTAGTTGAAATACAAGAAGAGTGCAGTGAGAACAGGAGGGAGGAGGGCCCTGCTCTAAGGAGCTTACAATCTAGAGCAGGCATTCCCAACCACGGTCCTCAAGTAGCAGGCCCTGGGATACTGACATGGGTGCAATGCTACTTAGAGCATTTTACCTGTGCATGTGGTTATATAGAAGTAGTGTTCCCGCTAGGCAAATCCTTTTGCCTAAAACAGCGGGCCCGGGTCTGGACGTCCCCTCCGCCACGTTAGGTGTCAATCGATGCGAGGGAGAGCTTGGGGGAAGGAAGCCCAACATCTACATAGGTGCCGGTCCTGCCCCCAATAGTGACGGTGGTGGCTGGGCCCACCCCTGACATTGTGGGCCCATTCTTTTTGTGTCCTAGGTGAGCACGCCACCCGCCGATACAGGGACTGCGGTGACCGGGGTTGCGATCTGTGGGCCGCAGTCCGTTGCTGCCCTGTGCGCATGGCTGCAGTTCCCCCCCGAGATTGAAGCTGCCTCTCCTCCCCATCCCACTCTGGCTGGCAGCAGCTCTGGGACACTCCCAGCTGGAAGCAGAAGCTGCCTCTTACCTGCTCCAACCCTGTCCCTCTAGCGACGGATGCCCCTCCGCTGGCAGCAGTGTGGAGCTTGTAGATTGCCTCTCCCCCACCCTACCGAGCACATCTCTCACTGCTGCTCTGCTCTCCTCCTCTCACCACAGCAGCAGTGAAGGCAGAGGATGCCGGCCTGACTGGACTGGGAACAAAATTTAAGTGGGACTTTTGGGGGCATTGTTTAAGGTGCACTACTGGTGGCATTAAGTTTATAAACAGTACTGGGGGCATTACATGTAAGAATAATATGTAATGGGCATCACAGTATGCAGCATATTGTGTAATGGGCATTACAGTGTGCCATGTAGTGTGTTTAATGGGCATTACGGTTTGCTGTGTAGAATGTAAGGGGCATTATGGTGTGATGTGTAATGGCCATTATGGTGTGCGGCTTAATGTGTTATGGGCATTACGGTGTGCGGCATAATGTGTAATGGGCATTATAATGTGCAGCAAAGTGTGTAATGAACATTACAGTGCTATTGGTATTATGTGGCCACGCCCCTTCCCTATAAATCCATGCCCCTAATTTTTTACGTGTGCCTTCGTGTACACTGTGCCTTTATTTGCTATAGGAGCAGCAAATTTCTTCCTGACACAGGGCACCAAAATGTCTAGATACCGCACGGACTGTGTGGTGGTAATGTCTTACCATATGTATGTAGCCTGTAGCGTCCATTATACATAACTAGCCTTCATAGGCGTGTGCAGCACATTTTATTAGGGGGTGCACCGTCAAAGGAGTGTGCATAGCTCCACCTATTGGGCGTATCTAACACCGCCAACCAGGCGTGTCTTCCATCATCTATTGGCACTCGCTACCGTATAAAAAGTCTCTCAGCCACACCAAAATCTTCTGCCTATTTCAGTTTTAATCTTCTAATTACTCTGTGTAACAGTACATGCAAATAAAGTCATAAACATATATGGATGCCGCAGGTATTTAGTGATATGACAATGGTCTAGTTCAATTAACAATGCAAACACACATATAATTGATTGATAGGCGCTTCTTTGAATGAATACAGTGCTAGAAAGCAAAAGTCTTTGGCTAAGGGTATTGCTGGTATTGGTAGCGGCAGAGGTGTTCATAAGGGTGGGGCACAGCATTAGGGGGTTCCTGTGCACCCCTAACACACAATGTGCACACACCTATGCTAGCCTTCTGTATAAGCTGGTGGTGGTGATACCACTGTTACAAGAATCACACTATAGAACTGTGGTCACAGAAATAAAGTTATATTAAAGGTAAGGTAACGTCTGATGTAGGGGTGGTTGGGCACCTGGCCAAAGTAACGAAAAAGGGGGCATGTCATGAGGCTGCACCGCTTTCTGTGGACATGTGCCCTCTTCAGTGGTACCACCCTGCCCTAAAAAAATCCTAGAGTGAACACTATGATTCAGAGGGTGCTCCTTGGTTTAAGGATTCACAGCAAAATGCAAAATATGGTCTGACTCTACCACTACACCAAGTGCCAGGCAGCATCCAGTCTATTCTCATGTAAAGGTGCCCATACACGGAGCTAATTTGGTCCGATTTCAGCCGATTCCAACGGATCGGGCCTTGAAATTGGACCAAATCGGCTGTCCCTGACATGCGTATTCCCGTGCGCATCGGACCCGGACCCTGTGGTTGCACCGGCGTGCAGCCAGCAGTGAGGTCCGTGTGGCGGAGGCAGGCAGCGGGGCACTTGGGGTGTGCAGCTCCTAGTGGCAGTCAACAGGGTCCTTGTGGTGTGGTCTGTGGTGCGATCAGCCGGTAGTGCTGCCAGTGGGGTCCATGTGGCGTGGGGCAGCGGTGTGGTCCGTGTGGCAGGCGGCTGGTTCTGTGAATCTCCGATAAGCGGCGGCAGGGAGCTACAGTAGCGGCACAGGCAGCTCCTCATAAATATCAGGGTCCTGAAAAAATTGTCCCTGGTCCATCTTTCCAGGATTTCAACCCGGGTCTTGACCAGGATTCGACCCGGGACATCTCCCAGCTCTGCCCTGGGCCCACCTCCCAATTATGCCACACGCCTGGCTTTATGCCATGGCAGGTGGCTAGTGTGAAAGAGTTTGCAAGTCAGGGCAACTGGGATTTTGTACCAGGCTCGCAAACACTTTCTGCCTCTGCTGCTACAGAAGCTGCAGATTAGCCACCTGTGTGAGTTCTGTACAAGTCTCATGCTCTTCCTGAACAGGGATTGTAGGGGTTCATTATGATTTCTGACATTCAAAATACAGACAGTCAAAATACCGACAAGCATCAGCAGAGAGTCAAAATACTAACATGTTCAAAATGCTGACATGGACAAAATACAGATATTTACAATGTCGACATGCCAAAAAGTTGACATTTTGAACTTGTCTGTATATGTACCAATGGTTGCCGGTATTTTGGTCGTCCGTATTTTGACAGACAATAAATGAACTGCATCCCAAATGATGGTTATCGTTAAAGATATTTTGTGCATATAGTGTGTATGTGTGGTACCCCACTCCTGTGGTACCCTTCTTGTGTGCTTAAACTGTGGACCTCATGGACTAGGGCTGCAGGGGTTAATTGCCCTTCCTGGTTGAGGGTGCCGGACGGCTCCCCGACAGTCAGGATTCGACAGTCATTACTCTGACATCAGAATCCCGACTGCTCCCTCGTGGGGGTCCACGACCCCCATAGAGGGAGAATAAAATAGGTGGCGAGCACAGCTCGCCAACGTGCCCACAGCGTGGCGAGGTCAGCGAGCCCGCAAGGGGCTTCATTGTGCTCCCCCCGCTGGGCAGTCGGGATTCCGACATCGGAGTAATGACTGTCAGAATCCCGACTGTCGGTGTGTTATACCACACCCCTGGTTGACTGGACAGAGCCAGCAGCTGCAGACATCCTGAAGAGCCCTTATCAGGAACCTTACTGCCAGCAGCACAGAGAGACAGGAGGTTTTGTTAGTCACAACATCCTCCATCGGAAGCCTATGCTGTACCTAGCACCACCTGTTGGAAGCTTATTCTTTACACAACAAGTGCCTGTTCAATAAAACCAATTTGGATTACAAATACTGTGCACAGGTTTGCTTCATTTCACGCTTTCATCTGGAAGACATTCCCCAGCACATGATTGGTGCAGTGCCATCCCGTAGACAGTTTATATATTATGACAGTTCATGACATATTATTTATCTGTGACCATTATAATTGAAGGTGCCATTACCTGTAATATATGTGAATAACTAAGGATATTTTCTATGTCCCTTTCAATGTGTCATTTGCGGTTGTGATTGAGCCCAACATCTTACCAGTGTATTATGCAAATTATTGTTACATGCATTTTGACATTAACCAAGTTTGATTCTGCAGTGGTGACCAATATATTCCTGCATAATAAACTATTGTCACTGTTATTTTGTGTAGCATTCTATTTGTGGAGTTCTCCTTGGGGTTTCAATCCTTCTGCCACAGACTCCTGCATGAAGAAATTGGAAGAGGTCCTAATTCAGCCATTTCCTCAGGGATTACAGGTATGATATCACACCATCACAGGGGTGCTATCACAACTATGCATAGGATTACAGATACCTGTAGAATGATAGATAGATGTGAATGGCAAGATGTACGCAGACTCAACAACAAGCCTAAGATGTTTGCCTAAAGCACCCACAGTGATACCACCTGCACTCATGCCCTACTATGTGGAGCCCCATGGCTACTGACCTATGCAGAAGATTCTTGCACGCAAAGAGCAAGCTCCTTCAAAGAGTTTAAGGAGCCCCAGAAAACTCAAGGAACCACCATTCAACAAGCTCAAGCCAGTCAGGCCCCCTTCGTGGCCATAGCCTGATCGGTTTTGGAAGCGATTGAAATAATTTGTGAAATACGTCCGTTACAGATGGAAAATGAACATGGAAGATGGCACCTCAAATCCAGTAGAAGAATCTGACAACAGTGGGATGCTCTACAGGGGTCAAGACGACTCCCCGCCAATCAAATCAATACTCAAAGAAGGCCTTATGCCAACAGACCTCAAGAAGTCCCATACGAGGAGGTACACCTGAAGTGATTCAGAGCACAATGCTCTGGTGTATGAAATGCCGTTTATAACAAATCAATGGCAGGTCATGTCCTGTGGTTCAGTGTACCACAGGGGTATAGATTCATCAAATGTGCGGATACCAGTCAAAGTGTATATGAATGCCAATCCTGAAAACAGTTTCAGGAGTCTCAGAAGAGGTGAAGTTGTGGAGTTTGAGCTGACAAATGGAAAGAAATGCATAAAGGCTGTGAAAGTGACCAGTACAAGGTAACAGACCTGCCACAGAGCAAAGCCAACATTGGCGCTGTCTGCATTATAAAGAGCCTCCACCCTACTACCAGCAAGATTACCGGCAAAGTGCAAGCAGAGAGGAACCCAAAGATTTTAACAGTGAGATTGATAGGCCTAAAATCGATCCTCCTTGAACTGACCAAATGCCCTGACCACCAGAACCTGACGTCCAAAAGCAATGTAAACTGCTGGAAGAAAGGAAGAAACCAGTTGTGCAGAGTGAGGCAGTACAGCAAAGCCTGGAAGAGATAGCTAGGCCTCAGATTTCCCCTGAACCAAATCGGGAGTACATCCCAAGAACAGAAAACAATTACTAGGCTTCAAAACTTCAGGCAGACTGATGCCAGTGCGACCGACCAGAAAAGGAGCAGTGGCCATGACAGAAAAAGTGGAGCCATTGGAACCCAGAAGCCCAGAGCTTCAGGATTATACAACGCTTACTGGAGAAGAGTTTGAATTTCATATACAGCAGACTATAAAGAGGTCCATCAGACATAATAAAGGCACACCACAGGCTCAGTGATATAGCAGATTGCACACCGTGATATAGGGTACCATCCATGTGCATCATGGAAGAACCTGTACCACAGAGGGATGGGAGTCCTGTGGTGGAGGGATAGGGGCCACTTGGGACATACCCTTGCTTGACCCTTAGCCATTTATGTGATGGAGTAAAAAGTAGAAATGTATACCTGTTTATGTTTAACTTGATTGCATTTAAATGTTTAAGTTTGTTGTGATATTCCGAAGACTTTTGCTCAAGACTGGGAATAATTTTAGTATGCCTGAGGACACGCATAATTCCAGCAGGGAAATTTGTGGTAGCCCACTCTTGTGGTACCCCTTTTTGTGTGCTTAAACTTTGACTGCGGCCAATTGCTGTTTATAGAGCCTTTATGGACTGGGGCTGCATGGAGTTAATTGCCCTTCCTGGTTGACTGGTAACAGCAGCATAGCACTAGGACCCAAGGGAGTTGTCAGAATCCCTGGGAGGGAAACAGCTGTGCTGCAATTGGGCAGTGAGGACTTGCGAATTTGCAACGGTGAGCGATATTTGATGACTGCGCATGCACATAATCGTTTATGCGCATGTGCAGCCGCTTAGTGGCTAAATGGTGAATTGATTCAATGGTGAATTGATTATTCAACGTCTGCTCACACACAGCACTGCGGGTGGGGGGTGGGGGGCGGCAGGCCGTTGTCGCGCCCATGGGAATGTCCATCGTTTCAATGGGTGTTCCCATTGTAATTCGCTGGTGACGTGGGTGCGGGGGGGTGGGCAGCTGATGTTAGCGTAAGTCAGCTGCCCGCCCTCTTCCCATACAGCGGCCATCAAATGATTTTTTACCCGCACGCAACCTGCGAATGGATGTTTATGCAAAACATCAATTTACATGTGTGCGGGGTGGCATTATAGAACATGCAAAGCTGCAAATTTTGCAGGTTTGTGTATCAACCCGAATGAGGGCACAAGTGTATTATTAACCTTAATTACATTGATTTACAGTCAATTTTGCCCACCAGTTGTCTCAGCCAATCAGCGGCCCCCAGTTGATTTCAATGGCAATTTTTGAAAGTGCCAAACAAGGTAAAACTTTGAGATATGACAGCGGGATTGCTTCAGATGCCATAATGGTGGGCAGGTTCAGATTTTTAAAAACGCTCAGTTCTAGTAGTCTTGCTTAAATATACAGTATTTGCAAAGATATCATTAAGTCGCCACCACTTCAGTGTCTTTGATACGTTGATCCTAACACTACATGATAATACTATCCACTTTGGGTCATACCTTTGTGTATTGCTACTGTATATAATAATGTCACATACATTACTACATTTCTAAATTGAAAGCTACCTCACCTGGAGGCGGAATGCCTCCCAACTACTGATCCCATACATCTCTCTTAGAACAATGATACAACATTGCATACCTCCAACAACTAGGTCGACAAGCATTGGGTCGACACCACTAGGTCAACATGCAGCAAGGTCAACGTGGGTTAAGGTCGACATGGGTCAAGGTCGACGTGGATCTAGGTCAACAGTCAAAAGGTCAATATGGGGTTTTTCTCAGTTTTTTTACCCGAATCACAGTCGACATGGACACAGTTTCAAGTGCACCGCATACCCCTGCATCTCTCAATTCGCTTACAATACTTCAGGCTCGTTGCCTCACTACGCTTGGCACACTATTTTATTCTCCCACCGCGCCCTAGTGGATGGTAGGGCATGAAATACCGCCTGACGGCACATGTCGGCTCAAAAATCTGTGAAAAACCCCATGTCGACCTTTTGACTGTCGACCTTGCCCATGTCGACCTAGACCCATGTCGACCTAAATCCATGTTGACCTTGACCCATGTCAACCTAATGGCATCGACCCAATGCTTGTCGACCTAGTTGTTGTAGACCTAATGAGCGTTTCCCGGCCTGAAGCATGGAGCCAGAGCCTGCTCTGTGTGTGTGGTGGTTGGGGCCAGCTTGAGTGAAACAGAGCCCCGGCTGCCTGCTCTAGTCTCCAGCTCCTCCTGATGCAGAGACTTCCTGTAAGTGCACACACACAGCTGTGCCCTCCCGTGGGCACACCCGACACTTGCCATTTCCGGATGTGCGCACACACGCAGTCTGGATTTCAAAGGAGGGGTCACAAAAACTGGGAGGTATGAGGGGGATGGCGGGGCAGCGGGAGGCTCATGTAAAAGTCGGGAGCATCCCGGTGAATGTGGGAGGGTAGGCAAGTCTGCATACCTCTGCTCTGCAAAGCAGCTGGTGATCACCGAATAGATGCACTCATGGTATCTAACAGTGCAAGGAGGGGAGACCGGCTGCTCAGGGAGCGCTGAGCACTCCCCCAAAATGACAACAACAGGGGTCACGGCACTATGCCACACCCGCCATTCCAGATTCCCTGATGGCCAAAGTTGTAAGGTATGAATTGTATTTAAAAATGATATTTTATTTAAAATGTTCTAATGTGACAAAATAAAACCTAACAAGTCTATGGGCCAGATGTATCAAGCTCTAAAGTGGTCCTTATTCAAACTCAGCCTGTGACATGACAGAGATAATTGGCCGGTTGTTTATTACTCTCCATTTTATCACTTTGTGAAGCTTGATACATTTGGCCCATTGTCTCGTATATTGGAGCATGTGTTTACAATACCGCAGATGGGCCAGAAGGTGGCAGGATCACCATAGAGTACAAATTCCATTTTTCTCTTAAGGCGCCTAGAGAATTATGCTGTTTTATCTTCTATCTATTACTTAACACTTAAGCCTAGAAATAACTCACACTGACACCTTAACTAATAAATAAGACACGGACACCAACTGCGTAAGTTTAAAGGTCATCTAGGATATTTATTTAAAGATGGTATGACCCTAATTGTTTAGGGATGGCAAGAAGAAGCACTTGAGACCAGCACCCTCAAAACGCGGATGCCCCTCATGGCGGCGACCAGGTCGCCCCACTCGCAGGCATCACTCAAATAACTTGTGCGTACAGCCCGCTCCGCAGCGGCATGCCACGCCCCTCCTAGGGCCAGACGCGGGCACTTCCAGGAAGTGTCCAGCGCCCCACCGCGTTGAGTCGGGACTCGCCTACCTTCTTGGCAGAGGGGCGGGCCATACCCTACGGAGACCACCTGACACCACACTTGAGTGCTGGTCGAGAGCGCTCAACCGCCGATTGTAAATCAAACTAAATTCAAATTTGGTGGAGGCTCAAAAAGCCCATGTAGCACTTTAAAAGGGGAGGGAGGGTGGGAATCCAGACTCAAAGAGGAAGTCCTTCCTGCCTGCTTGCCTATAAATACCCCTCTCTAAGCTGACGCCCCCCAGCTACCCCATAGGGCAGATCTACCTGCCACTCATTATTTGCCTCAGGCCTTATCTTGACATTCACAACTTTATTTAACTACTGCAAATTCACAGGCTCTTAATTACACTCGAGCCTATGCAGCCCTCGTTACATCTAAGGCGCCTAGAGAATTATGCTGTTTTATCTTCTATCTATTACTTAACACTTAAGCCTAGAAATAACTCACACTGACACCTTAACTAATAAATAAGACACGGACACCAACTGCGTAAGTTTAAAGGTCATCTAGGATATTTATTTAAAGATGGTATGACCCTAATTGTTTAGGGATGGCAAGAAGAAGCACTTGAGACCAGCACCCTCAAAACGCGGATGCCCCTCATGGCGGCGACCAGGTCGCCCCACTCGCAGGCATCACTCAAATAACTTGTGCGTACAGCCCGCTCCGCAGCGGCATGCCACGCCCCTCCTAGGGCCAGACGCGGGCACTTCCAGGAAGTGTCCAGCGCCCCACCGCGTTGAGTCGGGACTCGCCTACCTTCTTGGCAGAGGGGCGGGCCATACCCTACGGAGACCACCTGACACCACACTTGAGTGCTGGTCGAGAGCGCTCAACCGCCACTGCCTTGGCACTCCTACCCCGCCGGGTTAAACTGTGCCACAAGGCCCGCCACCCTAAAACAACAAACTACGCCCTAACTACACTAAACTAGTGAGAATGTCCTGCAGAAAAATTGCCATACCGGGGTCCGATAGGTGAACCCCGTCTGGCCTATACAACTTGGGGTTGGTTTTCACAATGGTGGGATGCCTGACTGCTTTACCACCCTTCGCCACTATGTATCTGGACACTGCGTGGTTCACTTTCTTTCTGGCCTTCTCAACAGCCTCTATGCTCCGACACCCCCGCCATGTGAAACGGGGCACTATGTCTGACCATACCAGCAATACACCTGGCCAACGCTCCTGTATCCTCGCCATGTCTTTCTCAATCTGTATGGTTAATGCAATGCCTGTCCGCTTGACCAGGTCATTGCCTCCCAGGTGTATTACTAAAACATCAGGTACGCCTAATCTCCTAGCTTTGGAGACTAGCAGATCCCACAGGCCATCCCACTGAAAACCCCTAATGCCCAGCCAGTGCACCTCCCGTGCCCGAGACAGCACCGGGGCCGCGGCTGCCAATGGGTGCCTAGCAGCCCAATATATGTAAGAGTGCCCCACTAACCAAACCCTGCCCAGAGTCCGTGAGGAAGGGGGAGGGGCTGAAAAAGAGAAAGCCTAAGGTTAGCATATAACATTATACTGTAAGACACAACTGGAATGCATTGACTATAGACCCGAGTGAAGGGGAAAAATCTTAAAAAACCTCTGGTGGACTGTTGGGGGAAGCCAATTGTAATTAAGTCCCCTGCAGAGGAAAAAGTAAAAAAATTCCCTTCACACCGTCAATTCCGGGACGCTAAAGTCCCAAAACCGATTGTAAACAATATGTTTTCGAGTCAGCGCAACAGGCGCTATCTACAACTTATCTAACCTTATATATTTCTTATACGCGGCTGACTTCCACCTCCCCACCGCTTGAACTGAGGATGGTGGAAGCCCCGCTGCGGCTGCGCAAGTTGCCGCCCCGATTCTGAACGAATGCGTTCCATACTCTTTCTCGGGGAGACCCAATGCCGCGACACACCTCCGAAACACAGCCGCAAACTGGAATCGGGTAAGTGGCCCCACCTCTTTGTGTGCCAGGAACTGTGCCGCGGTGCCTGGTCCGCCCGAGACATACTCCTCAGCCAGGGATACAGGACATATCGCCTTATTGCAGTGCGCTCTCAATGTAATCCAGGCGCCCTTACCTGCCTGGTCTGTCTTAGACCTCCCTATCTTGCAGAGTATCTTCCCCTCACGGAAAACTACATTTTCTTTGAGGAGCCCAGAAAGCGCGCGCTTGTTAGCTGCCACTAACTCGCTTACTCGAAAGGCCCCAAAAAATGCAAAGGAAAAGGCCACCTTGAAGAGCGCCGCCTCATAACTACTCTCTGCCACTCCATTCAGACACTGCATAAGGTCCCCCAGCATGCCCTCATCTACCGGGCGACGTGAGTCTGGAACCCCTGGTTGTGCCCTAGCCCACCCCTTTAGAGCCTTGGATAGTACAAAAGACCTGGTAGGGTCTGGCTCGCCTAGTAACTTGGAATGGAACGCTATCCCAGCCAAAGCCGCCGCCATAGCCGACTTTGACCTGCCGTTTTTATAATGTTCCCAGACGAAGGCTAGTAACCGGTCCTCGACCGACTTACCCTCTGCCTCCGGTGAAACCCGAAAGGCTGACCAATCCCTCCAAGCCGCCCCATAAGCTCTACGTGTGGACGGGGCCAAAGATAGCAGGGCCAGTGACTTCATGCCGACTCTATGACCTGCCATACAAGAGGGGGACATCTGAGCCCTGTGACAGCAGCCTCTGGTGCCAGCTCGCGAAATCTCTCGAACTGGAACCTCGAGAGTGCGTCTGCTATACTGTTGTCGACCCCCGGGACGTGTCGGGCCCTAAAGTGTATATTGTGCTGCAGACAATGCAAAACTAGGTGTCTTAGCAGGCGCAATGCTTCTGGCGATGTGGCCCTCTGGTTGTTAATCGCATGGACAACTCCCATGTTGTCGCACCAGAACACTATGTTCCTGTCCGCCAACTGGCTGGCCCACAGCTCGACCGCCACGATTATGGGAAAGAGCTCCAGCAGTAACAGATTGACCGTGAAACCGCGGTCTATCCAAGATTGCGGCCATGGCGCGCAGCACCATTCTCCCTGCAAGTAGGCCCCAAATCCCGTAGAGCCCGCAGCGTCTGTGTATAGCTGTAGCTCCACACTGGATGCTGGGTCCGCTGGCCACAGCAGCTCCCTGTTAAACTGCTCCAGGAAACTGGACCAGACTGCTAGGTCGCCCTTTATCTCCTGCCCTAGCCTGACTGTATGGTGTGGGTCTCTTACCCCCGCTGTGGCCCTCTCCAGCTTCCTGCAGAACACCCTCCCCATAGGAATGATGCGGCAAGCGAAGTTGAAAGATCCCAGCAGCGACTGAATCAGCCGCAGCTGGACCCTCCCCTTCCGCCGGCACTCCTCGATAAGCGCCTGCAGCTTTGCCACTTTATCCTCTGGAAGCCTGCAACATCCACTCTCAGAGTCTATTTCGATACCTAAATATGATATCACCCTGGTGGGACCCTCTGTCTTGTCAGCTGCTATGGGAACCCCCATGGCTGTCAATATGTCTTTGGCCCTTTCCAGAATGCGCTCACATGTGTCGTCATCTCCTGGTCCCACAAAAAGGAAATCATCCAAGTAATGAGCCACCCCTTTGCAGCTCGCACTTTCCTGTACGCACCAATGCAGGAAAGTGCTGAATCTCTCAAAGTAGGAACAGGAGACCGAACAACCCATGGGCAGGCATTTGTCAATATATATGCCCCCTTCTAACCTGAAACCCATAAAGCGGAATGAAGTGGGGTGTAAGGGGAGCAGCCGGAAAGCGGACTCAATGTCCAGTTTCGCCATTAGTGCCCCTTGACCAAAACCCTTCACTATCTCCAGAACTTCATCGAAGAGCTGGTAATGCACACTACACTGTGATTCAGGTATGGCGTCATTGATCGACCTGCCGGGGGGGTAAGACAAGTGTTGTATCAACCTGTACTTCCCCGGCGTCTTCTTAGGGACTACGCCTAGAGGGGAGAAGCACATGTTGGGTAAGGGTTCGGCCGCAAAGGGGCCCGCCATCCTTCCCAGTTCTATCTCTGCATACACTTTTTGCCTCACAACCCCTGGGAAATCCCTGGCCGATTTTAGGTTTTTATGGGATCTCACTAAAACTGACTCGGGTATGGATAACTTAAAACCAAACTTAAAACCTTGAAATAAGAACTGTGCCGCCTCCCTGTCGGGGTAAAAGGCTAGGCGGCGAGCCAACTCGTCCAGGACTATGGGGGAGTGTGCCTTACTTGTTGCTAGGCCCTGCCTCACCCTGTTCCTGGGCCCTTCCGGACTTGCAGGCTTTTCCTGAGTGTCCTGCCCCACACCAACGGCATTCGTGCCTGTAGCGGCATTTTGCCCCTCTCTCACATTTGCCGTCGTTAAAGGCAAAGCACCTGCCTTTGCCCGGGGTCTTCGCCCCGGGTTTCCCCCCGAGAAAGGGCTTCCTGCCTGTCTGCTCAGTGGATGGCTGACCTTTCCCAATGACCTCCAGCCATATCTCTACATGCTTGCACCCCATGTTTGTGGACCCCTCGTGGGCCCGACGAAACTTCTCGTCATAGTCTCGCCATGCCCCATTCCTGTAGCTGATGAATGTCTCGTTTACCAAAAATAGGTAACGGAGAACATTCAAGTGCTCATCTGGCCTGGTGCTCAGGTAGCACGAGGAAAAGATGAGGAAACCCCTAAGCCAATTGTGAAAGCTCTTAAATGCGAGCTCCCCATTGGCTGAGGATTTCTTGGCCTTGTCAAATTCCTTTTTCATATCAGCCGTTAAAGTGAAGAAATCCACAAATTTCCCCCTCTTAATCCTCTCTCTAACTCCCCTACGGAGCCCCCTGGCTATGGCCGTGTTAGAGCAGTGGACCTTATCCCCAGCCGTGTCTGTAACGGGGGGGGGGTGGCGCGTCCCTTTGTTTGCGCTTTGTGCCCTTGACCCTCTTGGCCACGGCTCGCGCAACCAACTTTGCAAGCTTGCGCGGGCGCCCAGACTGACCCTCATCCCCGCTACTAGCTGTGGAATGGTAAGATGAGGATTCACACAACGAATTGTCAGTGTTCTCACCATCCGTGGATTCGGCCCCGTCCTCAGGTGCAGGCCCTGCCTCTTGCGCCTGCTTTTCTGAAGGCCTGGGCCTTACCGGTCCGCCAGACTGCCCTTCATCCCCGGAGGCACCCCCGGTGTCCCCGTCGCTCGCGACCGGCATGGCGGCCGGGGTAGATGACCTTTGACCCGACCCGGACACTTGCAGGATTCCTTGCGTGGCACCCTGTGCCGAGCTCGAGGCCCTCCCGGCCCGGTCCGAACCTGTAGACATGTCGGGAGACAAATGCAAGGTATTACCCCCAGAGCCTGACGTCGCAGAAAAAACAGCCTCTCCCCCGGGTGCCCTTCCCCTTTCTGCATTCCCCGCGGGCGTATAGTGAGGGCGCGTAGGGGTGAAGTTTTGCTGCTGCCCATATGGGTGGGGCTGGACCCCACTCTGATAGGGATGCTGCGACCCTGACGCCCAGCTAGGAGTGGGCTGCTGCTGGAATAATGGCCAAGCCGACCCGTAGGGCCCCTGCACCGCCCCACCGTGTTGGTGGAAATATGGGAAAGCTGGCTGCTGTCCCCAGGTAGGCTGGTGTGACATTGGTTGCTGCACTGGTGTGTACCCTGTGTGGCCGGTGGATACCGCCGTCGGGAAAGGCCAGACCCCCTGCTGGTGTGTGGTGCCCGTGGGCTGCTGAAACTGCTGGAAACCCGGGTAGAATGCTGGTTGACCTAAACCCTGGTGCCCCTGCTGTAAGGGAGCTGAGTGAGGGAACATCCCCTGTGGCGCCTGGTTCTGCCCAGGGCCCTGGTGCCACGCTGCCTGCTGTCCCGGGTAAAACTGAGCTGTGGTAGGCCCCGTGGCATCCCCGCTGCCGCGGGTTAAGGCCGGTGGCCCCCCAGAAAAAACCCCCGTTTGCGGGGCAAAGCTGCCAGGCAGTATAGGCTCCCCAGTGTGTGCCAGGGAGGCCTGCAGCGTGACCAGTGGCGGCCCCCCTAGTAACGCAGGGAGCCTTGCTGGGCCCCCCGTAATCACCTGCATGGGGCTGGAGCTAGTTGTATGCGGGGTAGATGGCCCCCCTCTGTCCCCATAAGGTAGCGCGTACACGGGGGCCCCAGGAGCTGGAGGAGGTGTACTCATCCCCCCTTGCTCCTCTTCGCGGTGGACCTGCACTCTGTGTACCCCTGCCCTAGTGCCTGGTGACGTAGCGTGGGCAGCCAGCGCCTCGGCCGAGGTGCCTGGCATGCCCCTGCGTGTTGGTGTGCTACCCACCTCGCTAGACGCGGTCTGGCGCTGTGGTCTGGCAGCCGCCGGGGACCGCGTGATCCCCGCGACGTGAGCTCCGCTGCTGCTGGGACTGACTGCTGACAGGGGAACAATTCCGCGCTGCAGCGCCGGGGAGAGAGGGCGCACAGCCTCGCGCTGGCGCTCTGTGGCCTCTGTGTACTGGGCCATGGCTGGCGTTTTACCACCCCCACGCCCTGCTACAGTGATCAGGGGGCGGGCGGCGTCTGCCAGCCAACGGGGGGGGGGAGCGCTGCGCTTGGGACGCCCTGACATCTTTAAGTAAAGCAACTAGCTACAGAACAGAGAAAGTAGAAATACTTAGCTTCGTTTGTCCTTGCGCTCGGTCACACAGGATAGTCTCAGCAGAAATCCAGACTCAAAGAGGAAGTCCTTCCTGCCTGCTTGCCTATAAATACCCCTCTCTAAGCTGACGCCCCCCAGCTACCCCATAGGGCAGATCTACCTGCCACTCATTATTTGCCTCAGGCCTTATCTTGACATTCACAACTTTATTTAACTACTGCAAATTCACAGGCTCTTAATTACACTCGAGCCTATGCAGCCCTCGTTACATCATAGTGTACAATGTATGGATGATCTGTACAGTTGTGCTTAGGGGCAATTTATTAAATTGATCATCGAGCAGAAGAATGAGATACTGTAACAGTAAAAATACATTTACACAAAATAAATTCTCCAAAAACTTGGTGACAGCAAATTCTTCTACTGTACATGATATGGAAATGACCATATATGTCCTTGGAACAAAACAATACAGCCTAGAATTTGCTGAACAATGTAAAGAATAAAGCTATAATAGGGAAATAAGAAACAGGTTATTATTGTGATTTATCCCGATGGTCGTTGTCGGACTCAGTGGCGTAACTATAAATTTTGCTCCCCCCTGCCAAAAAACTTTCTGGCGCCCCCCCCCCCCCAAATAGTGCACCTACACTATATGCGACTTACCTTAGGACCCCCTTTCACAATATGACACAATATGTAAAGACACATCTCACGTATGTGTGTGTGTGTGTGTGTATATATATATATATCACACACACACACACACACACAACATGTGTGTTATGTAAATTGTGCTTACCTGCCATAATTCTTGTTTCTGTTGGTCACTTTGAATGGCAGCCACCAGCCATGGATGGAGGAGGCGCAGGCCCACATGAGGATGAGGAGATAGCAGATGTACAGATGAGGAAGGACGAGTGGGGAGAGGGGTGCCTAGAGGGACAAATGTAGATTGTGGCAGAGGTAAAGAAAGGAAAGAGGCATGGATATACAGATGGAGCCCCTGCCATCCTTGGCCGGGGCTCGCCAGACCCTCCCCGCTGGCGAGCACTGGCGGCAGGGGCTACACTGAACTGGGACACGCGAGCATTTCACACGCGCGCACGTCCCAGTCTCTCGGCGGGGACGCTGCATGTCCCTGCCCCTCTCCGCTTCAGGGAGATGGGCAGGGTTAGGGGGACGCTCAGGGTGGGGGGTTTGAGGGCGACGGGGGCGGGGACCGGAGGCAGGCTCCGTTGCCCATCTGTAGAAAGTACCAAAGACCTTACAAAATATATTGAAAGTCTTGCATGCTCATCAACTTCTCATCCATGCACACACCCTGCCTATTCAATTTTCCTTCACGGCCCACTACTACATTTTTCATTTAATTTCCCTATTCCCACATTTTTCTTCACATGTCTCCCCTGCCCATCACAATTATCCTCAATTGCCCCCACCATTCTAATTTTTCTTCACATGCCCCCTTCTCATGATATTTGTGTTACCTGTCCATATTTTTTATAACATGCCCCCACCTCCCACCATTCACATTTTTCATCATAATGTTAGCACATTTCCTCCTTGCCAATTATTTGTCATCAGAATTTTATGACATTCCATTTCCCACCCCTCTTAGCCATTATACCTACAATATCTTATTCACTCCTTACATGATGCACACCCTGCACACAAGTCCCCCCCCCTTTATTCCCACTACATACCTCAGTTTCTGCTGTGTCTACTCTTTACTAACTGTAGCTGCTGTGTAAATATATGTATGACTGCAGCTTCAGCTTCCATTACTGCTAGTAGTGCAAATGGTCTGAGGGGAGAGCAGGGGCATTCACACACATAGCACACATTCACACACACAGCACACATTCACACACACACATAGCACACATTCACACACACACACACACACACACACACACATAGCACACATTCACACACATAGCACACATTCACACACATAGCATACATTCACACACATAGCATACATTCACACACACACATACATAGCATACTCACACCATGTACAGACACCAACATAACATAGATACACACACACACATCAGATACACACACACACACACAAGCACAGCATAACTTCAAACACATAGCATACACACAAAAAAGATACACAGCATGTACAGAAGACACACATAGCAAACATACACACAGAATACATAAACACAGCATGTACACAGTCACACACACACATAGAATACATACACACATGCATACAAGCACACACACAGCATATACACACAAACATACCACCTCCGAGTCCTCCCCCACTCCCTCAAACTTCAGCAAAGGGCGGTATTCAATGAGCCTGATTCGCCAGGTTTTTATGGTGAATTTGTGCTGTTTGGCGAATTTCTGACTAAAACGGTAAATCACCCTATTCAATGACCAGTTGGCGAATACATTTGAAGGTTTTGGTCACCATGATTCACCGAGCAGCAATCGCTATCTTTTTAATGGTGAAGTGGAATGTAAACTTTTAAAATAAAGTGTTCTGTTTTTTACATTTGGTGTCAAAAAATCAGGAATTTTCTTCTGAGGAGGGGCATGCTATTTTTATTCATGTGCTGTAAGCACATGAATATATATTTAATTTTAAAAATAATATTTTTTTTTTTTTTTTTTTTTACACAGCAGCCAGCAGGTGGCGCCAGAGCGGAGCCGCTCATTACATATTCATATATTCACTGCACGATCATTACGATCCTGTGTAGTGAATATACGCTTGCCTGCTGGGACCCCCGGGGGGGCAGCCTGTGCTGCCTGGCACCCGGGGAGCACACCTAACCCCCCACAAAGGTCTGGGCTAGGCAGAGAGACTACCATCTCTCTGCCTGGCACCGTCCTCAGGCTCCCTGCGGCAATCGCCGCAGGAGCTCATATTCGCCTGTCAGGGGCAGCGAGCCCCTGACACGTTGAATACCGGAGCCCGCTGGCTCCGGAACGTGGCGAATGTGCAGCGAATCCTAAAAAGGATTCGCTGCACCTCGCAGGGTATTCACATTGAATACCGCCCAAAGTGTACCACTACCTAGTACCTACTCAGCTGCTGGCCACAAGATTCCAGGGCAGGCCTTCTCTCGTACAGGACAGGACACGCTGGAGGCTGGAGCTTAGAGGATCTGCACACTAGCTCCCTCTATCTGCAGCCAGCGGCAGCCTGTCTCTATGATACTTGGAGCTTAGCTGCCGTCAGAGGGGAGAGAGAGAGAGTTCCTGCTGCCGGCGCCGCTGACTCATACCTCCCAACTGTCACGATTCCGTCGGGACAGTCCCGATTTTCGGGTCCTGTCCCGACGTCCCACCCGCGGCAGGCATTGTCCCGCTGCGGGGGGTGGCAGTTGGGAGACCCCCCAATCTAGTAGAATAGACGCTGTGCGCATGCGCACAGCGTCTATTCTCGTATGAAAATGAGGTCGCGGCTAATTAGCATAAGCCGCGCCCTCATTTGCATACGCCCCGCCCCGCCGCCGCGCGAGTGTCCCGATTTGTTCAAGTAAAAAGTTGGGAGGTATGCTGACTGACAGCGCGTCCCGACCCAGTCCCTGCACTGCACCGTGGGGTATGAGGGTGCAGGCGCCCCCGCTGCCCCCGCTCCCCCAAGCGGCCGCGGGGGTTGCCTCACGCTAGCTACGCCCCTGGTCGGACTATACAGTTATATGGTCATCCTACCCTGCAATGGTTTATGGCAGGTTGCATATTGGCAATTTGAGGGACATTTGTAGGTGCAAAGCCACATTTGCCTTCCGGGGTAGCCATTAAATGCATTTGCAGAATTTTCCTACAATGGATCTTATTCGACAATTGACTCAGAAGTGCAAAAATTGTAATCAGGTGGTTTTTGCATTTCGATTGGATATCCCCCTTAATGTTGCTATGTAGCTGGTATTCACTTTCTAATAAGATGGACTAAAGTAAGGTCACTATTTATTTATCAAGTAATATTTCCAACATATCCCCTGGAAACGGATGATCACTTTTGTGATCATTTCACTTATTTATACTGTACTTAAAGAGGGACAGGCTCCTATTACATGCATGTGATTCTAAGGACATATGAATTAATCCTCATTTATTATTGGAGCACCATGGAAAGCCATCCACCCCATTGCACATCTGCTGGTAATACCAGCAGATGAGTGGCGATGATACGGGAGCGCGCATCACCGCTCATCACTGCCCCGTGCACACTGAGTGGCTTTTGAGCTGAAAGCAACTCAAACGAGTAAACTGAGTGGCTTTCAGCTCAAAATCATCCAGTGTGTATGGGCCTTTAGACAGACATATAGAGCATAGGCGAATCTAGGGGGTGATCCGGGGGTGCACTGGACCACCCATTAGCCCATTTTGTAGCTGAGGGATGGGGCTTTTCAACGAGCCCAGCCCCGTGTCTCTAGCCCCCTGGGAACCGGAGATACTGCCAGGCAAAGCTGGAACGTTTTCCCTATAGGATACAAATGGGACCCGCTAATTCCGACCCCCACCCAGTTCAACGGCTGCCAGTTCCCCCTTCGGCATCACTGAAGCTCGAGGTTGATCTCAGTCGCAGCAGCAGGGAGAGATGGAGTGACACTTTTGGGGGCATTGCTTAAGGGACGCTACAAGTGGCGGTATGTGGGGGCATTTACGCATAATGTGTGGCTTAATGTGTAAGGGGCATTACAGTGTGCAGCATCATGTGTAAGGGGCATTATGTGAGCAGCATCATGTGTAAGGGGCATTATGTGCGCAGCATCATGTGTAAGGGATACTATGGTGCGCGGCATCATGTGTAATGGGTACTATGGTGTACGGCATCATGTGTAATGGGTACTATGGTGTGCGGCATCATGTGTAATGGGTACTATGGTGCCATCAAGCAAGAACCCCCTAGCAATGAGCACGTAGGTAAGCAGCACTTATGTGGCAAATATGTAATGGCATTACGGTTTGTTATATAGTATGTAATGGGCATCATGATGTGTGGCACAATGTGTAATGGGCATTATGGTGTGTGGCCTTATGTGTAATTGGCATTACGGCGTGTGGCTTTATGTGTAATAGGTATTATGGAGTTTGCTAAAATGTGTAATGGGCATTACTGTGTATGGTCTAAAGCAGTGGTAGCCAACTCCAGTTTCGAGAGCTACCAACAGTTCACATTTTCCAGACAACCTAGCTGCTGCACGGGTGCACTCATTACTAGCTGAAACATTTTAAACGATCCACAGGTGGAGCTAGTTACTTCATTTGTGATTCTGTAAGGTGATCTGGAAAACATGTACTGTTGGTAGCTCTCGAGGACTGGAGTTGGCTACCCCAGGTCTAAAGTGTAATACCACACCCCTTTTTGTGATGCCATGCCTCCTTCCCATGAGGCCACGCCCCCTTTTTGACATGCGTCTATGCCGCGCAAAGGTCCCCTGCTATTATGTCTAGATCTGGGACCACCCATTACCATGATTCTAGATTCGCCTATGATATGGAGATATATATATACTGGCAGATTCTCAGTTAGTTTAGTAATACCACTCAGGTGCATGAAAGGGACGGGTGATACTGGATAAGAAAAAAATGGTTATATGCCAATCATTGTGCTGAAGGGAATCAATGTATTTTTTTCTTACCCAGAATCTTTTTTCCTTCCCTTTCATGCCCCTGAGTGGCTTTACTAAAGTAATTGATTATCTGCCAGTATATACAGTATATGTCTGTTGGTGAGAGGCAGAAAGGAACCTGCATTAGGAGGATGTGCAGGTCCTTAGGTGCCACATAGGGGGTTATTCTGATTCACTCAGAAAGGCACAATCACTCTCTAATGGACAGAACCATATGCACATGGGTAACATGTGCAGAGATAGTTAGATTTGGGGGGGGGGGGGGGGGGGGGGGTACTTCAAACTGATATCTATATTCCAGTGTAAAAATAAAGCAGCCAGTATTTACTCTGCACAGAAACAATAAAACACCCAAAAACACCCACTTTCTCTGCACATGTTACATCAGCCCCACCTGCAGTCCATATGGTTTTGTCCATTAGAGAGTGATTGTGCCTTTCCGAGTGAAGCAGAATATCCCCCTTATGTAGGGTACACACCAGGGACGACCCGCTCACGATGCACATCGTGAGCGGGTCGTGCCCCCCCGCGTCACCGTGAGCGGGTCGGACGAGACACTGACGACCCGCTCACGGGTCCGATCCGATGGCGACCCGCACCTGGCTGTATGGTCGTTATTGAGATCCTACCTGCAGCAGGTAGGATCTCAATAACGGCCGACCGACCCGCGGGACCGCGCATCGGATCGGTATCGGTCCACACCAGGTCAGAAAAGGGCCCAATCACCACACAGATCTACATCCAATTGGTCGGAATTGGATCTAGATTGAGGGATCGGGCCCTAGTCGTCCTGGTGTGTACCCAGCATTAGAGTATTATGGGGTTGCTGCAAGGTAGCACTGTAGCACTTTATTTTCTTCACTAACACTATTTATTTAAAATATTTAATATATTATTGACCTTTTAGTATTTTCATTTTCTGTATATAGCTTCTGCTTCCTAACACTAATATTTATTGCCTTTTTGGTTTCATGTGCCTTTTTGGTTTCTCCATTGAAAGATGTTCAATTTTATACATATATTTTTAATTTTCTGTCAGTTAGTGCAGAAGGGGTTGGAGAGATACTCTTGCATGGCTTAACCATAGGCCTCCCTAGTGGACTTTCTTCATCTCTTGGAGAAGGGTGACTTTAGGGCGGATGCCAGCATTTTAACATACTATTAAGTGGAGTTTGTCCTATGTTTTTGTTGATTACTTGTATGTTTATGTTACTTCCTTTGTAATTGTTGATAGAGTACTGTTGATAGAGTATTGTACATACAACTAAATTGCAGGCCTGGTTTAGACACCTGATTGCTAGGATGTGAATCTTTGGAGCTCAGGTAAACACTGCACCACCAGTTTCTATCACCGCGTCTCAATGCTTTCCGGCTGACAATCAACTTGCAAACAACAGCCATCGCTGACTTGTTCACAAGGGGACACCGTACATGCACACAGCGCACCGAACATGCCCAGTCAAGATAATCAGCATATATGGTCTGAATTGGGCCATGTGTAGCCAAGCACAATTCATGTGATTTGTATGTATTATCCACTTTTTGCTTGCCACATGTATACGTGATTATATGGTTTGTATTCACAGTTTTTTTTTTTTTTATTGCTTTGTTCAGTCATTTTACATAGTAATCATAGTAATCAAGGTTGAAAAAAGACATCAGTCAATCTATGTGACATGTAGCTACTGACTTGAGTAAGTCATATTTATGTGATTCCCTTAGTGCCCATAAATGTATCCAGTTTTGATTAAATTCATTAACAGTAGTTGCTGCAACCACCTCTTCCGGCAATCTGTTCCAGAATTTCACTACTTTAATGGTAAAGAATCCTCTTAATTCTTTCCTGGAGCCTCATGCCTGTGTGTACTGAGTATAGTCCTGACACTGAACATTCATTCCCAATCCTGTATTTGAACATACTAATTATATCTCCTCTGAACCTCCGTTTCTCCAGTGAAAACATATTCAGCTTGGTTAGCCTATCTTTGTATTCTAGTGATTCAAGACATTTCACTAGTTTAGTCACCCTTCTCTGTACCTGTTCCAATTCATTTATGTCATTTTGAATGTGCGGTGCCCAGAACTGGACATAGAATTCTAAGGGCCTTATTTTGGTTCATTCTTTCTGACAAAATCCTTCTTAGCTGGACAAAACCATGTGCACTGCTGGGGGGCAGATGTAACATGTGCAGAGAGAATTAGATTTGGGTGAGTAATTTTGTTTCTGTGCAGGGAAAATACTGACTGCTTTATTTTTACACTGCAATATAGATCTCACTTTGAAGTAAAACCCCACCCAAATCTAATTCTCTCTGCACATGTTACATCTGCCCCACCTGCAGTGCACATGGTTTTGCCCAAGGATTTTGTCAAGAAAGAATTAACCAAAATAAGGCCCTAAGTGTGGTCTCACCAATGCCTTGAAAAGGGGCACTATCATATTGGCACCCCTTGAATTCATTCCCATTTTAATGCATGCCAGTGTCTTCTTTGCTTTTGCTGCTGTACTTGAGTAGTGTGCACTATTACCCAATTTATCATCTACAATGACCCCTAAGTCCTTCTCTACTACACCTATATTAACTCCATTTAGCCTGTAAGTAGCTTGTTCATTTTTGTTCCCATAATGAATTACCTTAAATTTCTTAACGTTAAACTGCATTTTCCACCTTCCGCCCACTTTTCAAGTTTAATTAAGTCACAATGTAGAGTATCCACATCCTCTCCTGAGTTCATTTCCTTACACAATTTTGTATCGTCCGCAAAAGTGCAATCTTACTTGCAATGTCACTACCTATATAATTAATGAATATATTAAACAAGTTGGGTCCTAATATTGAACCTTGTATGACTCCACTTTGGACCTTATCCCATCTGGAATGCATGCCATTTACCACCAATATCTGTTCTGTTACCAGTTTTTAATCTAATTATAATTTTATCTCCTATCCCTAAATTACCTAGTGTTATTAATAACCTTTTATGAGGCAGCGTGTCAAAAGCTTTAGCGAAATCAAGAAGTACAGTATTACAGTAACAGATTTCCTCAAGTGCACCCCCTACTGACTTCCTCGTCTGGCATGATCTATTTTTGACGAACCCATGAAGAGCCTTATTTATCACCTTCTCCTGTTTTAAGAAATGTTGGATACTATCTCTTATTACTGCTTCCAATATTTTCCCCACAATGGATGTAAGGCTGACTGGTCTATTATTTTCAGGGTTAGTTTTGCTACCTTTCTTCCATATTGGCACTACGTTGGCTGTTTGCCAGTCCCTTGGTACTGTCCCTGATTTTAAGGATTCATTGAATATCAGATATAATGGTATTCCATCCGGGCCAGGAGATTTGTTACTAATATATTTTTGACTATTTCATCACTGAAACATACCGTTTGGGAACAATTAAGAGCTGATCATTGAATCTGTGGGAGAATCTCTGAAAATTCTTCCCTTGTAAATACCGAAGAAAAAATTAATTGAATATTTCCGCTTTCTCTACTTCTTCTATTACCCGGGTACCTTGCTTATTTTTTAGTGGTCCAATATTTTCCTTCCATCCTTACTTATCTTAAGCTAGCACTCCGCCGGGATTGGGATAATTTCTAGAAAGTTCAGTCTCACCAAAGAGCTCACCACAGTTGGAGTGGATCAATGGATGCCCAGATGAGATGATTACCAAGGGTAAAACAGCCAGACCAAATATGTTGGGTCTTTGCAACCTGTTGTTTCGTCAGAGGTACTAACCGGCAATGTGAGGGCGCTGTACAATATTAATTCCCACCGTAGGTAAGTTGTATCCCAAAATTAGAGGATTTGTTGGAGGTCCGAGGCGTCAGGGCTAGGAGGATGTGTGCAGGCGGCCACAGTCCAGGGAGCAAGCGGGCAGGATGGCACAGACACCCCCTGCGCGGACCGTGGCAGCGCGCCCTTAACGGGAACACTTCCCGCTCTCACCGCTCACTGTAACAGGGAGCAGCCAGCGCCCGTAACCAGCCCGCTGCAGCACCCAGAAATAACGTGGAGATTAAGCAGAGAGAAACACAGGACGCCAAATAGAAAATCCAAGATGGTGCCTAGCCTCGGCCGCAGCAGGGATAGCAGGCCAGGGGTCTCTGCTCGTCCAAGTTATGACGGTCAGGTGGGCATTCAGCGGTCCATCGGGATCGGGAGGTCTCCAGAGATCAAGGCAAGCAGGGCAGGGAAGCCAGAAACTCCGCAGGCAGGATAGAAGTACAGGATTTGTACGGAGCTCAGCTTCCCCGCGTGCACCCGCTAGCTCAGTTAGGCCATGCCCCTGCTGATGCCTGTGTTTAATGTCTCCTTGTATCCCTAACACAAATGCCTATTATATATATCCGTTTAGATTTAGGTAACTGGATATAATGTGTCTGACATATTTTATCGGGAGGCTGAATTTTTTTTATTTTTTGTTTGATCTGATGCCTTTGGAGTCTGGGGTTACGCTCCCAAGTTGCTACATTTACTATGATACAATATCCTGTATTAGCAAGGGGGGGGAGGTTGGTCAAGTTGGGAGGGGGAAGGGAATAGTTAGATAGATAGCCGGGGTGGGGGGGGGGGGGTACAGTTCAGGGATCCAAGTGCACCCTAGTTGGGGTTGGGTAGTACAGGGAGGGGGTTATATAGGTGGGTTGCTTTGGGTGTTTGGGGGGGGGGGGGTTGTTATTTTTTATGACATATACTAATAGGATTGGACCGAATCGTTTGGCTGGTATAGCTAGTACTGCTGAATCACTTTCTACTGACAACCAATGCAATGATTGGCAAATTAGCTCCTCCTAGATGAGCCAGTTCTGAGCGAACATGTTTATGTTTTAATTGTATGGGAAACTCAAACTATGCCCGAGTAGGCGCCCTCGGGTATATACATATACATCCTGAGATGTTCTGGAATATTGTGAATGTATAAATAATCCTGGCTCATCCATGTTCTCCTTTTGAACATTAACAATTTGTACAATGTATGTTTAGCTTAGTGATTCTGTCTGATATACATTTCAACTATACCATGTATGTGGGGGGGGGGGGGGGGGGGGGGTTCGTGTTGTTTGTTATGCAAAACCAAATAAAAAGTATCATGCAAATAAACATCGTCTAGGTTTATACACCAATGTATTTATTTTATCTTTTCTAAAAAGCACAAGTAGAGATACACAAAAATAATACTTCAGGTAAAAAAACAATAACAAAAGCATACATTTAAAGGTTTACAATATTATTTAGGAGGCACTGGTGTACAAAAAGCATATACTAACGATACAGTTCGTGCAAAACAAAATTAAACTTTGCATGTGTAGCACAGAGCTAATTTTAGGTTTGATGAGGACACTATAAAGTGAACAATAGAAAATGTGTATGCCAATACTGGGAAAAGGCTAAATATATAAATATTCATCTGCCAAGTGACCTGGAAAAAAACAATGCAATTGCAACATGGTTGTTTTCCAAAGGAATCAAAGAAAAAGGACACAAAAGAAAGTGTGTGTATGCTATAAAGCACAAATATTACTGAGGTTTGGGCACAGTGCAACTCATACAGAAGGCAGAGGAGCACAAAAAAGTGTCTAAAAGGCAGATAGTGTTCATTCTAGCACCCGCTATCTTTGAAAACCCGTGCAGTTCCTCTTCCCTGCCTGGGTGTCGCTGTCTGCTGTAGTGCTTCTAGCACAGTGTGGTCTGTGCACTGATATGCAAACCCGAACTGTGCTAGAAACACCACAGCAGACAGCGACACCCCAGGCAAGGAAGAGGAACTGCATGGGGTTTTCAAAGATAGCGGGTGCCTAGAATGAACACTAGGCAGAGGTGCAAAGGCAGAAGGACATAGGGGGTCATTTTGATTGACTCACATTTCTGCGATATTCTGCTCTGTCCCGATGTTTGTGGGACTGCGCATGATCGATTATGCACATGTACAGTTCCCCTTTGCGAATGGCTTCACCGGCTTGCATAGTTGCCGAGCTCTTTGCAAACATCAGGGGTGGGCCGGGGCGGACGGCAGCGGAGAGGGGGTTCGCCCAGCGATTTACGGACATCCCCATAAAATACTGGGTGTTCCCATGGCTATGCGGACGGGACGATGCCTGCCAGGAGTGAGCAGCTGACGTCACAGGACGTTAAAGAGGGGAATCCGTTGGTGGATGAGAATATGGAAATGTCAGTTAGAGGAGGAGGTAGACAAAGCGGAGGACCACGAGAAAACCAAAAATCTAAAGACCGGCAGGAAATTAAAATGCCATTGAAAAAAGGCCAACCTTATCTGGATGAATAGACAAGTTTACCAAACCACAGAAATCAAAAATAATCTTAAAGAGGACGGTGATGACAGAGGGATATCAGCCAATGCAATGTCTTTATATTACAGAGAGGAAGTGTGAAATATCAAAGAATGCAAATTATGCTTAAAAGGCTTCATACTGTGGAACCTAACCCTTGGTTTCTGCTGTTTGGGTGTTGTGACCGCTGATGGCAATGTTAACCACATCCTGCACCGAGTTGCATTGATCACTAAGAAGTATAAACGGGGCATGTGCATTTGAACACCGACAGATAAGTCATGGGTGGCCCAACCGGTCCTCAACATCTACGGTACCAACAGTTTATGTTTTCCAAGACACCTGTGGGTCCATAAAATGTGTCGGTTAGGAACTAATGCAGCATGTTTGAAAATGTGACAGTAATGACTAAACCTGTGCACCAGCTAGGTGACCCGGAAAATGGGGACTGTTAGTAGGTATTGCGGACTGGTTAGGCCAAGTAATCCATTGCTACCATGCCCATATACTGTACATAGGTTCTCGCTTATATTCGGTTGGTGTTTGCCCTGGTCTAACAGGAATAATGGGACCAATACACGCCATATGTAATAGCAAACAATTGGATAAATAGAAGAACCTAAAAGTGGGTTATGGTAAGAGAAAGCAACTCTAAGTTCTTATAATAATTAGCATACTACAGATGGGGCAGGTCCCATCCTGGCTGGCGGATCGCCAGAACGTCCGCCCTGGCGACCCGCCAGCAGCCGCGCCAGCGAATACACTGGGAAGCGCGTGCGTCTCACGCGCACGCGCGTCTCAGTCTCCCGTCGCCAGCGCGATGGAAACCCTGTTCGTCTCCGCCTCAGGGAGACGGACGGGGTTATGGGGGGTTAGGGGGGGATGCGGGCAGGCGGCGGGGACCCCGACTGCCAGAATGCGCACAATCCAACTGGAGACTTTAGGGTGTGGGTGTTGCCCACCACGATTTTCGTGCGTTGGACTGGCATGGTTCTTGTACCTTTGAAAAGAAAGAAAAGGGATGTCAAATATTGTATTAAAAAAGGCCTCAACGAGGCAATGGAATTAAACATAGTATTATAGAACAATTATTGCTTTCCTTGTCTGGTTCTGTATCATTTAATGGATTGTACCATGTGACTATGTGTAGGTGTCGAAGATAATAATATGTCCATGAAGGACAACAGCGGGCCTTCTTCAATATAAAGAATCCTTATATAATATCGATAAGACCCCCCCTCTTTTAGTATAAATTAGTTTAGACCCTACCCCCCCCCCCCCCCCCCCCCCCTTTTTTTAATACAATATTAGCCTGGATAAACCACCACAAAAGCTATATGGTGATAAACTATAAAAAGAGTCTCTCCATAATGTACTGCTATATATATATAAAAATTATACCGTATAAATTATGTCTTCATACATCCACCAATTAACGTTATTTTGTAAGTAATAAAATACCATTTAGGTTATATGTTGGATATATATGTGTATATATTTTTTTTTTATTTTTCTATTATTATTATTTGTATTTGTGCATCTCTTTCCATATATAATAAGATGATATGTGAAGTCCTATATATTTACCCTCTCAACCATATCAAATATTATTACCTTTTTTTATATATATTGTACTTATTTTCATCCCCATGACCTTGCTGTGTATATATGCAAAATTGCTTACTAATAATGCTCCCCAGAAAAATAATGACTTTTTTTCGCTATGGGCAGGGGTTAATAGTAGAAAACGATATCCGAGTGTAACATTCATGTGTTAAAATAAAGTTGCTTTTGTTCAAATAAAGGGGCAGTTCTAATACTGCACCCATCCATGATAAACAAATTCCATCTCTATGGCGACTGGCTCCGCTCCCCCGGAAGTGACGCATAACATACCACCTAAAGATGCGATGACGCGGGTATACAGCGTCACCGCATCTAGACAAATTAGGGCTTGTCAAGCCTGGACCACGTGTTAGTACACGTGTCATATGGCCGAATTCCGGCCAATACAACCACTGAGCTTCCGGCGGAAGCGGGAAGTCATTCTCGGCAGGTGGAACGCATATGCGTTCCACCCATATATCGCTATGAATCCAAGCTTACGAATATCGTTTTCTTAGAAAATAACACAGAGGCAGCTAACTGAGGACTCGTTTTCCAACCTAGACTGTTAGTACCAAATGTCCTCCCCTCTGTCCATAACTGTGTTACTTGCGGGGAACAAAGTGACCTTTTGACCCGGAAGTGATAATTATTAACACAATATATTTTCATGATTTAACAGATACCCACTGGGAATATTAAATGTTTTATGGTATTATACCTACTATATCAGTATGTTTGTCTCCTACTTTATGATTAAACATTGAAATTATGATTGTAATGTATTATTACTCTGATTGAATGTCAATTGGCTACTCATTAGTATGGGTATATATACCCCTAGCCACCACACTAGAAGCCACCTTTGAAAAAGCCACAAGCTAGTGGCGAAACGCGTCAGGTGCAGCCTCTCACTCCTACAGATTGGACCCATATTACCATCCAGTCCATCGTCTGCCTACTTTTGGGAATTTCAACTCTGATCCACCCTCCAAGACCTCTACAGGACACTGAACTCCAGGTGAGCCCCGCCATCCATAGCCACCTGTATGAGACAGTGGTCCCTCATCAAATACCTCAAGTGGGACTGATAACTCTCCACCACAATAGTGACCAGGGGCAACCAGCAGCTTTTTCCTCCAGGTGAGCCAACACCATCATAGCCACCTGTTAGAGGTTCTGCCATCCCCCCTTTATCAAACCTAGTCCAGGTTGGAGAATTCCTGCCCACCCTCCTTCAGTGCTTACAACATTCACTGCAATTTCATATATGGGAGGTACCCAAATGGGGTATTGAATACCAATTTCTCTGAAAGCCAATAGAGGTCCTTTAAGGGATAAAATACGGACATTTCTCCATTGATTCCTCCAGCGGCTACTACCATCTATCCGTGAACATAGAGAGGACCGGTGAATTGTCCCCCAAAATCTTTTCCCCATTCATCTTCCCAATCAGCAGATATACCATTGGTTAAGTGCACTTTCCAATCTGGACTGATACTCAATAGGGCATTGGCCCTTACGGATCCATATCCAATCAAAGAGTGAGACCTTCTTTTTAACATTTTTATTGTGCGATATTGTCATGTGCAAATGTATGTAATGTTTTTATTTATCTTTGTGATATAAATTGTTTTTTCACCATAAAGTTGTTCAATCTATTCATTGTGACATCAGCGCTGCTTCTCTGAAACTTAATTTCTACCAATGTAGTTGAAAATGATAATTTTCACTTACTTTTATAGAAAATAAGTACCTCACAGTGGCTGGAACATCTCATACTGTTTTTGGCTTTCATCCCCCAACCATTCCGCCGTGGCCAGAACATTTTCTGCGTCGGTTCCGGCTTTCACTCCCAGAAGCATCCCGTCGCGTCCAGAACATCTCATGCGTCGGTTCCAGCTTTCAATTCCAAAAACACCTCGCCGCGGCCAGAACATCTCATCCGTCGGTTCCGGCTTTACCCCCAAGCACCTTGCCAAGGCGCTGACATTTCATTCACAGGTTCCAGCTTTCACCCTCCAGGCACATAGCTGCATACTGTATGGACAAGTTATTCGCCGGATCCAGTTTTCACATCCCAATCAAGTGTGATAGTATACAATGGTGTGAAAGTGATATATGGGGCCTATATATTATCACTTCATTTCTGCCAATGTAGGTGAAAATGATAATTTTCATTTCTGCCAATGTAGGTGAAAATGATAATTTTCACTTACTTTTGTAGAAAATAAGTACGTCCCAGCGGCCGGAACATCTCATGCTCCGTTTTTGGCTTTCAACCCTCAACCATTACGCCGTGGCCGGAACATTTTCTGCGTCGCTTCCGGCTTTCACTCCCAAAAGCATCCCGTCGCGTCCAGAACATCTCATGCGTCGGTTCTGGCTTTCACTCCTAAAAGAACCTCGTCGTGGCCAAAACATCTCATCCGTCGGTTCCGGCTTAACCCCCCCAAGATCCTTGCCAAGTCGGGAACATTTCATTCACAGGTTCCAGATTTTACCCTCCAGGCACATAGCTGCGTACAAGTTATATTCAGATTCCGGTTTTCACACCCCAATCGAATGTGAAAGGGTACAGCGGTGTGAAAGTGGTATATGGGGTCTAAAAATTATCACTTTTTTTTTACCAAAGTAGGTGAAAATAACAATTTTCACCTATTTTTGTAGAAAATAAATACTTTGCAGCAGTCGGTACATCTCATGCGCCGGTTCCAGCTTTCACTGCCCAACCATCACGCCGGAACATTTCTTGTGCCGGTTCCAGGTTTCACCCACAAAAGCACCTTGCCAAGTCGGGAACATTTCATTCACAGGTTCCAGCTTTTACCCTCCAGGCACATAGCCGTGTACGGAACAAATTATTCCCAGGTTCCGATTTTCACACCCCAATCGAATGTGAAAGGGTACAGTGGTGTGAAAATAATATATGGGGCCTATAAATGATCACATTTTTTTTACCAAAGAAGGTGGAAATAACAATTTTCACCTACTTTTGTAGAAAATAAGTACCTCACAGCAGCCGGTACATCTCATGCGCAGGTTTCGGCTTTCACCGCCAAACCACCACGCCGCTACTGGAACATTCCTTTCACTGGTTCCAGGTTTCACCCACAAAAGCACCTTGCCGAGGCAGTACCATTTCATTCACAGGTTCCAGCTTTCACCCTCCAGGCACATAGCTGCATATGGACAAGTTATTTGCCGGATCCAGTTTTCACATCCCAATCAAGTGTGATAGGGTACAGTGGTGTGAAAGTGGTTTATGGGGACTATATATTATCACTTCATTTCTACCAAAGTAGGTGAAATTGATCATTTTCACTTACTTTTGTAGAAAATAAGTACCTCACAGCGGCTGAAACATCTCATGCTCCGTTTTTGGCTTTCACCCCCCAACCATCACGCCGCAGCCGGAACATTTTCGGCGTCTGTTCCAGCTTTCATTCCCAAAAGCATCTAGTCGCAGGCCAGAACATCTCATGCGTCGGTTCCAGCTTTCACTTCCAAAAGCACCTCGTCACGGCCAGAACATCTCATCCGTCGGTTCCGGCTTCAACCCCCAAGCACCTTGGTAAGTCAGGAACATTTCATCACAGGTTCCAGATTTTACCCTCCAGGCACATAGCTGCGTACAAGTTATTCCCAGATTCCGGTTTTCACACCCCAATCGAATGTGAAAGGGTACAGCGGTGTGAAAGTGGTATATGGGTCTAAAAATGATCACTTTTTTTTTACCAAAGTAGGTGAAAATAACAATTTTTACCTACTTTTGTAGAAAATAAGTACCTTGCAGCAGTCGGTACATCTCATGCGCCGGTTCCGGCTTTCACTGCCCAACCATCATGCCGGAACATTTCTTGTGCCAGTTCCAGGTTTCACCCACAAAAGCACCTTGCCAAGGAGGTGACATTTCATTCACAGGTTCCAGCTTTCACCCTCCAGGCACATAGCTGCATATGGACAAGTTATTCACCGGATCCAGTTTCCACATCCCAATCAAGTGTGATAGGGTACAATGGTGTGAAAGTGATATATGGGGCCTATATATTATCACTTCATTTCTACCAATGTAGGTGAAAATGATAATTTTCACTTACTTTTATAGAAAATAAGAACCTCACAGTGGCTGGAACATCTCATACTGTTTTTGGCTTTCATCCCCCAACCATTACGCCGTGGCCAGAACATTTTCTGCGTCGGTTCCGGCTTTCACTCCCAGAAGCATCCCGTCGCGTCCAGAACATCTCATGCGTCGGTTCCAGCTTTCAATTCCAAAAACACCTCGCCGCGGCCAGAACATCTCATCCGTCGGTTCCGGCTTTACCCCCAAGCACCTTGCCAAGGTGGGAACATTTCATTCACAGGTTCCAGCTTTCACCCTCCAGGCACATAGCTGCATACTGTATGGACAAGTTATTCGCCGGATCCAGTTTTCACATCCCAATCAAGTGTGATAGGGTACAATGGTGTGAAAGTGATATATGGGGCCTATATATTATCACTTCATTTTTGCCAATGTAGGTGAAAATGATAATTTTCACTTACTTTTGTAGAAAATAAGTACGTCACAGCGGCCGGAACATCTCATGCTCCGTTTTTGGCTTTCACCCCTCAACCATTAACCGTGGCCGGAACATTTTCTGCGTCGGTTCCGGCTTTCACTCCCAAAAACATCCCGTCGCGTCCAGAACATCTCATGCGTCGGTTCTGGCTTTCACTCCTAAAAGCACCTCGTCGTGGCCAGAACATCTCATCCGTCGGTTCCGGCTTAACCCCTCAAGCACCTTGCTAAGTCGGGAACATTTCATTCACAGGTTCCAGCTTTTACCCTCCAGGCACATAGCCGTGTACGGAACAAATTATTCCCAGGTTCCGATTTACACACCCCAATCGAATGTGAAAGGGTACAGCGGTGTGAAAATAATATATGGGGCCTATAAATGATCACATTTTTTTTACCAAAGAAGGTGGAAATAACAATTTTCACCTACTTTTGTACAAAAAAAAGAACCTCACAGCAGCCGTTACATCTCATGCGCCGGTTTCGGCTTTCACCGCCAAACCACCACGCCGCTACTGGAACATTCCTTTCACCGGTTCCAGGTTTCACCCACAAAAGCACCTTGCCAAGGCAGTACCATTTCATTCACAAGTTCCAGCTTTCACCCTCCAGGCACATAGCTGCATATGGACAAGTTATTTGCCGGATCCAGTTTTCACATCCCAATCAAGTGTGATAGGGTACAGTGGTGTGAAAGTGGTTTATGGGGACTATATATTATCACTTCATTTCTACCAAAGTAGGTGAAATTGATCATTTTCACTTACTTTTGTAGAAAATAAGTACCTCACAGCGGCCGAAACATCTCATGCTCCGTTTTTGGCTTTCACCCCCCAACCATCACGCCGCAGCCGGAACATTTTCTGCGTCGGTTCCAGCTTTCATTCCCAAAAGCATCTCGTCGCAGGCCAGAACATCTCATGCGTCGGTTCTGGCTTTCACTCCCAAAAGCACCTGGTCGTGGCCAGAACATCTCATCCGTCAGTTCCGGCTTTACCCCCCAAGCACCTTGCCAAGGTGGGAACATTTTATTCACAGGTTCCAGCTTTCACCCTCCAGGCACATAGCTGCATATGGACAAGTTATTCGCCGGATCCAGTTTCCACATCCCAATCAAGTGTGATAGGGTACAATGGTGTGAAAGTGATATATGGGGCCTATATATTATCACTTCATTTCTACCAATGTAGGTGAAAATGATAATTTTCACTTACTTTTATAGAAAATAAGTACCTCACAGTGGCTGGAACATCTCATACTGGTTTTGGCTTTCATCCCCCAACCATTACGCCGTGGCCAGAACATTTTCTGCGTCGGTTCCGGCTTTCACTCCCAGAAGCATCCCGTCGCGTCCAGAACATCTCATGCGTCGGTTCCAGCTTTCAATTCCAAAAACACATCGCCGCGGCCAGAACATCTCATCTGTCGGTTCCGGCTTTACCCCCAAGCACCTTGCCAAGGCGGTGACATTTCATTCACAGGTTCCAGCTTTCACCCTCCAGGCACATAGCTGCATATGGACAAGTTATTTGCCGGATCCAGTTTTCACATCCCAATCAAGTGTGATAGGGTACAATGGTGTGAAAGTGATATATGGGGCCTATATATTATCACTTCATATCTGCCAATGTAGGTGAAAATGATAATTTTCACTTACTTTTTGTAGAAAATAAGTACCTCACAGCGGCCGGAACATCTCATGCTCCGTTTTTGGCTTTCACCCCTCAACCATTACGCCGTGGCCGGAACATTTTCTGCGTCGGTTCCGGCTTTCACTCCCAAAAGCATTCCGTCGCGTCCAGAACATCTCATGCGTCGGTTCTGGCTTTCACTCCCAAAAGCACCTCGTCGTGGCCAGAACATCTCATCCGTCGGTTCCGGCTTTACCCCCCAAGCACCTTGCCAAGTCGGGAACATTTCATTCACAGGTTCCAGCTTTTACCCTCCAGGCACATAGCCGTGTACGAAACAAGTTATTCCCAGGTTCCGATTTTCACACCCCAATCGAATGTGAAAGGGTACAGCGGTGTGAAAGTAATATATGGGGCATATAAATGATCACATTTTTTTTACCAAAGTTTGTGGAAATAACAATTTTCACCTACTATTGTAGAAAATAAGTACCTCACAGCAGCCGGTACATCTCATGCGCCGGTTTCGGCTTTCACCGCCAAACCACCACGCCGCTACTGGAAAATTCCTTTCACCGGTTCCAGGTTTCACCCACAAAAGCACCTTGCCAAGGCAGTACCATTTCATTCACAGGTTCCAGCTTTCACCCTCCAGGCACATAGCTGCATACGGACAAGTTATTTGCCGGATCCAGTTTTCACTTCCCAATCAAGTGTGATAGGGTACAGTGGTGTGAAAGTGGTTTATGGGGACTATATATTATCACTTAATTTCTACCAAAGTAGGTAAAAATTGATCATTTTCACTTACTTTTGTAGAAAATAAGTACCTCACAGCGGCCGAAACATCTCATGCTCCGTTTTTGGCTTTCACTCCCCAACCATCACGCCGCAGCCAGAACATTTTCTGCGTCGGTTCCAGCTTTCATTCCCAAAAGCATCTCGTCGCAGGCCAGAACATCTCATGCGTCGGTTCTGGCTTTCACTCCCAAAAGCACCTGGTCGTGGCCAGAACATCTCATCCGTCGGTTCCGGCATTACCCCCCAAGCACCTTGCCAAGGTGGGAACATTTCATTCACAGGTTCCAGCTTTTACCCTCCAGGCACATAGCCGCGTACATAACAAGCTATTCGCCGGTTCCGGTTTTCACACCCCAATCAAATGTGAAAGGGTACAGCGGTGTGAAAGTGGTATATGGGGCCTATAAATTATCACTTTTTTTTTTTACCAAAGTAGGTGAAAATTATTATTTTCACCTACTTTAGTAGAAAAAAGTATTACTGATATTCAATAAAAAAGCAATGCAGACAATATCACTGCTATCTCCCGCACTGATATCAGCCCTGATTTGGCTCGCTGTCTGCATAAAATAATATAAGGACCTCAATTCATCAAACTTTAAACATAATTTACGGAAGAACATACATATTTGATAAATATACATGTATGCCAGGAAGATATTATCGCGCCTGCTTACCTGTTGTGGGTAGCTGCTCCTGCAATTTGACGTTTGGAATATGCTGTAGTAAAAATGATGTCACAGTAGTCCAGAGACGTAGCTGGGTAAGCAGTTGACATCACAATTCATTCGTGGAGAAGGTCTACCTGAAAAAAAGAAGAAGGAGGCGCGATAATATGTTCATGACATACATGCATATTTATTAATAATGTGTCTTACATCGTAACACACATAAATGCAGTACTATACAGACAACACAAGTCATCCTTATCAGTTCCTGCCCAGTGATTGCAAATACATGCTACAGCACATATTAGACCCTTAACTGTGGACCCGTTACTCAGTTTTACAAACTGAGCAGGTCCCCGGGTATGTGCTCTGCAGCAGCCAGTCTTGAGGAGCTGTCAGGGACTATCACCCCCCAAAGCACCTCACAGTGCCTGGAACATCTCATGCGCCAGTTTAGGCTTTCACCCGCCTTCAAGCCCATCGCAAAACCGGATCTGGCACCTCTCCAAAGCACCTCAACGCGGCCGGAACATTTCATGCGCCGCTTCCGGCTTTCACCCCCCAAACACCATGCCGCGGGCAGAACATTTATTGCGCCGGTTCCAACTTTCACCCCCAAAAGCACCTCGTCGCAGCCAGAATATCTTATACGTCGGTTCAGGCTTCAACCCCTCCCAAGCACCTTGCCAAGGTGGGAACATTTGATTCACAGGTTCCAGCTTTTACCCTCCAGGCACATTGCTGCATATCGACAAGTTATTCGCCAGATCCAGTTTTCACACCCCAATCAAATGTTATAACATTTCCTGCACCGGTTCCGGCTTTCACTCCCAAAAGCACCTCGTCGTGGCCAGAACATCTCATCCGTCGGTTCCGGCTTTACCCCCCAAGCACCTTGCCAAGGTGGGAACATTTCATTCACAGGTTCCAGCTTTTACCCTCCAGGCACATAGCCGCGTACATAACAAGCTATTCGCCGGTTCCGGTTTTCACACCCCAATCAAATGTGAAAGGGTACAGCGGTGTGAAATTGGTATATGGGGCCTATAAATGATCACATTTTTTTTTTACCAAAGTAGGTGGAAATAACAATTTTCACCTACTTTTGTAGAAAATAAGTAACTCACACGCCGCGACCGGAACATTCCTTGCGTCGGTTCCGGCTTTCACTCCCAAAAGCACATCATCGCGTGCCAGAACATCTCATGCGTCGGTTCCGGCTTCCACTCCCAAAAGCATACCGTCGCGGCCAGAACATCTCATGCGTCAGTTCCAGCTTTCACTTCCAAAAGCACCTCGTCACGGCCAGAACATCTCATCCGTCGGTTCCGGCTTCAACCCCCAAGCACCTTGCTAAGTCAGGAACATTTCATCACAGGTTCCAGATTTTACCCTCCAGGCACATAGCTGCGTACAAGTTATTCCCAGATTCCGGTTTTCACACCCCAATCGAATGTGAAAGGGTACACCGGTGTGAAAGTGGTATATGGGGTCTAAAAATTATGACTTTTTTTTACCAAAGTAGGTGAAAATAACAATTTTCATCTACTTTTGTAGAAAATAAGTACCTTGCAGCAGTCGGTACATCTCATGCGCCGGTTCCGGCTTTCACTGCCCAACCATCATGCCAGAACATTTCTTGTGCTGGTTCCAGGTTTCACCCACAAAAGCACCTTGCCAAGGCGGTGACATTTCATTTACAGGTTCCAGCTTTCATCCTCCAGGCACATAGCTGCATATGGACAAGTTATTTGCCGGATCCAGTTTTCACATCCCAATCAAGTGTGATAGGGTACAGTGGTGTGAAAGTGGTTTATGGGGACTATATATTATTACTTCATTTCTACCAAAGTAGGTGAAATTGATCATTTTCAAAACCTTCCCGCACAAAACCAAAATTAGCGTTTATTACAAAATACAATAATCAGCATAGGGAATTAGAAAAAGTTTTTAAAAAACATTGGCATATTTTAACCAAAGACCCGTTATTAAAAACCCACATTGGAGAGAAGCCCACTTTTATATATAGGAAGGCAGACAATTTAAAATCTAAAATTGTCAAAAGTGCAAACCCGGAACAGAGGGAAGGAAGAATAAAGACAAAAGGTTTTCACAGGTGTGGTATGTGTCCCATGTGCAGGACCCACAAAGATACCCCCACCAAAACCACAGAATTTGTAGCCACAGCAAATGGATCACCGTTTAAAATCCAGGAGTTTATTACTTGCAACAGCAAGAATTGCATTTATGTAATTGAATGCTCATGTGGACTTCAATATGTGGGAAAAACCGGTAGAACCCTAAGAGAAAGATGGGCAGAACACGCTCGAAATATAAAGAAAGGGTTAACGGGACACCTTCTCTCAGAACATTTCAAGAACAAACATAATTGTTCCACTGAGGAAATATCAAAAGTGATTGGGATAAAAAAGGTAGTGGGTAATTGGAGAGAAAAAGGATGCGAAACCCTTCTCGCAAAAACTGAAATGAAGTTTATTTACAATATGAAAACCCTCACCCCAAATGGCCTAAACGGGGATTTCGAGGTAAAATGGTTTTTGTAAAAAGTGTAATTCTTCTCTTTAAACATCAGCCCACTATCTTACATAATATAAACCACCCCCTTTTCTTTCACTTGATTATAAGATTTTTAAATATCAATATCCCTATTCTTATACTTCTATTGAAGTCATTTGCAAAACGTATTATTGAATTTTATTGTCCACTTATTATTTCAAAAGTCCATTAGAGATATCTACAAGAACGTTATATAGAAATTAAAGACAATATGGCCGTGCGTTCCACGGCACACATAACAGGAGGGACTTATATCCATCAAACCAGGAAATGCAAATTTCCATCCCTTCTCCGTGCGCCTGCACGTTACATTAAGCTCTGCTGTTCTGACGTCTACCAGGAAGTGAGACGCACGGCTTTGTAAAAAAAACATGGCCGTGCGTTCCATTATGCGTTCCAACCGCGATCCCGTCATTTACTATTAGTAATGACGGCGCGGAGAGAAGGAGGCGCAGGCTCCACTATACAGTGAACGGAGGTAGCCCCCTCCTATGTATATACTACAAAATAGCTGGCACCAGCATTAAATAGAGCGGAGGTATACATATCACAGGACACAATACCCATATATGGACATCCGGTTTATGGACTTCCGGTGTCCTAATTGACATGTTTCTTTGAAAGGTATACATGATATGTTTTTTGTAAATATATTCTAATGTTCACAATGGGACAGTTATTTTTAACAATGTGATAAGATTTTTGATGTATTTTGTGTATTGTAAATAGCATTTTATGTTGGAAAACGCCCCCCTATGATGCAATGGGGAGGAAACCATACTGGGTATTTAATCCGGATTGTGACACCAATGCAACACCACCTTGATAAAGACCTGGAGGTCGAAACGCGTCGGTGCGGTGTTGCTAAAAGATTTTAAGGTATACGGAGTTTATGTCATTTGCTAAGAGACCTTTGCTGTTGGTGAGCGTTCCCGGGCATATAACATCTATTGCTCCCAGGCATAGGCCACAAGCAATCCACTAAAACTTGTATACGGGCTGTTTTATATATTATATTTTATCAATAAAAAAAGTTTGGATATTCGCGTTGGGAGTACGTCCCTTACTGAAAGATACCTTGATGAGAGGACCCCCATATACAAGAAAGTAAGCATACATGTGAGAAAATTAAAGATACCTTGATGTGCCTTCTAAATACTTTTTTAGTGTAAGCATACATGTACGTCACCCTTGGAATAATCAGGAGACACGTGGTGAACCTCTAGAGATATTACTCACATTGGGAAAGAAAATTTCTAGTGGTCCAAGAAACCTACAAATAACTTTACCCCATTTGAAAAATTGGACTACACATTGTTTTTCCGTTTTCTTTTCCCATTTTCTTCCACATGCTACATCGAGGAAGAAAATAACAGACTCCCTCAAATATCAACCAGAGACTGGGATATAGTAAGCATCATTGCCTAACTGTGGGCGCTTTTCCTTATTTTTCATTGTATTTTGTATTTGTTTACCAGGAAGGTAACTCCTGGCTAGGAAAGTGCTGCCCTTTTAGCGCCATTTTTTGTATTTCGTTGTATTTTAAAGTACCTCACAGCGGCCGAAGCATCTCATGCTCCGTTTTTGGCTTTCACCTCCCAACCATCACGCCGCAGCCGGAACATTTTCTGCGTCTGTTCCAGCTTTCATTCCCAAAAGCATCTCGTCGCAGGCCAGAAACTCTCATGCATCGGTTCTGGTTTTCACTCCCAAAAGCACCTCGTCGCGTGCCAGAACATCTCATGCGTCGGTTCCGGCTTTCACTCCCAAAAGCATACCGTCGCGGCCAGAACATCTCATGCGTCGGTTCCAGCTTTCACTTCCAAAAGCACCTCGTCACGGCCAGAACATCTCATCCGTCGGTTCCGGCTTCAACCCCCAAGCACCTTGCTAAGTCAGGAACATTTCATCACAGGTTCCAGATTTTACCCTCCAGGCACATAGCTGCGTACAAGTTATTCCCAGATTCCGGTTTTCACACCCCAATCGAAAGTGAAAGGGTACAGCGGTGTGAAAGTGGTATATGGGGTCTAAAAATTATCACTTTTTTTTACCAAAGTAGGTGAAAATAACAATTTTCATCTACTTTTGTAGAAAATAAGTACCTTGCAGCAGTCGGTACATCTCATGCGCCGGTTCTGGCTTTCACTGCCCAACCATCACGCCGGAACATTTCTTGTGCCGGTTCCAGGTTTCACCCACAAAAGCACCTTGCCAAGGCGGTGACATTTCATTCACAGGTTCCAGCTTTCACCCTCCAGGCACATAGCTGCATATGGACAAGTTATTCGCCGGATCCAGTTTTCACATCCCAATCAAGTGTGATAGGGTACAATGGTGTGAAAGTGATATATGGGGCCTATATATTATCACTTCATTTCTACCAATGTAGGTAAAAATGATAATTTTCACTTACTTTTATAGAAAATAAGTACCTCACAGTGGCTGGAACATCTCATACTGTTTTTGGCTTTCATCCCCCAACCATTACGCCGTGGCCAGAACATTTTCTGCGTCGGTTCCGGCTTTCATTTCACTCCCAGAAGCATCCCGTCCCGTCCAGAACATCTCATGCGTCGGTTCCAGCTTTCAATTCCAAAAACACCTCGCCGCGGCCAGAACATCTCATCCGTCGGTTCCTGCTTTACCCCCAAGCACCTTGCCAAGGCGCTGACATTTCATTCACAGGTTCCAGCTTTCACCCTCCAGGCACATAGCTGCATATGGACAAGTTATTCGCCGGATCCAGTTTCCACATCCCAATCAAGTGTGATAGGGTACAATGGTGTGAAAGTGATATATGGGGCCTATATATTATCACTTCATTTTTGCCAATGTAGGTGAAAATGATCATTTTCACTTACTTTTGTAGAAAATAAGTACGTCACAGCGGCCGGAACATCTCATGCTCCGTTTTTGGCTTTCACCCCATAACCATTACGCCGTGGCTGGAACATTTTCTGCGTCGGTTCCGGATTTCACTCCCAAAAGCATCCCGTCGCGTCCAGAACATCTCATGCGTCGGTTCTGGCTTTCACTCCTAAAAGCACCTCGTCGTGGCCAGAACATCTCATCCGGCGGTTCCGGCTTAACCCCCCAAGCACCTTGCCAAGTCGGGAAAATTTCATTCACAGGTTCCAGCTTTTACCCTCCAGGCACATAGCCGTGTACGGAACAAATTATTCCCAGGTTCCGATTTTCACACCCCAATCGAATGTGAAAGGGTACAGCGGTGTGAAAATAATATATGGGGCCTATAAATTATCACATTTTTTTTTACCAAAGAAGGTGGAAATAACAATTTTCACCTACTTTTGTAGAAAATAAGTACCTCACAGCAGCCGGTACATCTCATGCGCAGGTTTCAGCTTTCACCGCCAAACCACCATGCCGCTACTGGAACATTCCTTTCACCGGTTCCAGGTTTCACCCACAAAAGCACCTTGCCGAGGCAGTACAATTTCATTCACAGGTTCCAGCTTTCACCCTCCAGGCACATAGCTGCATATGGACAAGTTATAAAGCTATTAACCATACTGCACCAGCATATATCTCTCTACTTATCACAAAATATCTCCCATCTCGACCACTCCGCTCTGCACAAGATCTGCGTCTCTCTTCTGCACGGATCACCAGCTGCCATTCACTATTACAGGACTTTCATCGGGCTGCTCCCATCCTATGGAATGCCCTTCCACGCACAATAAGACTCTCCAATAGCCTCCAAACATTCAAGCGTTCCCTGAAAACTCACCTCTTCAGGCAAGCCTATAATGTTTAAGTTCTACATGCATAACCCTCTGAGGCACTTATGTATTATATAGCTACCCTTCTGGACTTGTAACTTGGTGGGACTGCTATGGTATTACTGGTGCCTGTCCTTGTGTTTCCACCAATATCCCTATAGATTGTAAGCTTGCAGCAGGGCCCTCCTACCTCCAAGTCTGTATGTTGTTACCCAGTTTGTTTTATCACTGTCTACTATTGTAAAGCGCAACGGAATCTGCTGCGCTATATAAGAACCTGTAAATAAATAAATAAATAAATAAATTTGCCGGATCCAGTTTTCACTTCCCAATCAAGTGTGATAGGGTACAGTGGTGTGAAAGTGGTTTATGGGGACTATATATTATCACTTCATTTCTACCAAAGTAGGTGAAATTGATCATTTTCACTTACTTTTGTAGAAAATAAGTACCTCACAGCGGCCGAAACATCTCATGCTCCGTTTTTGGCTTTCACCCCCCCAACCATCACGCCGCAGCTGGAACATTTTCTGCGTCGGTTCCAGCTTTCATTCCCAAAAGCATCTCGTCGCAGGCCAGAACATCTCATGCGTCGGTTCTGGCTTTCACTCCCAAAAGCACCTCGTCGTGGCCAGCACATCTCATCCGTCGGTTCCGGCTTTACCCCCAAAGCACCTTGCCAAGGTGGGAACATTTCATTCACAGGTTCCAGCTTTTACCCTCCAGGCACATAGCCGCGTACATAACAAGCTATTCGCCGGTTCCGGTTTTCACACCCCAATCAAATGTGAAAGGGTACAGCGGTGTGAAAGTGGTATATGGGGCCTATAAATTATCACTTTTTTTTTTTTACCAAAGTAGGTGAAAATTATTATTTTCACCTACTTTAGTAGAAAAAAGTATTACTGACATTCAATAAAAAAGCAATGCAGACAATATCACTGCTATCTCCCGCACTGATATAAGCCCTGATTTGGCTCGCTGTCTGCATAAAATAATATAAGGACCTCAATTCATCAAACTTTAAACATAATTTACGGAAGACCATACATATATCCTCACTTTGTTTCACTATATATTTCTTTCAGTCTTGTGTTGCCCTGGGGTCACTCGGCTGCACCATTTTGGGGTGCCCTGTGCCCTAGATTTGTACCCCCCAAAATGTTAGGGACTTGCCCGACTAATGAGGTCACCTGGACGCGGTGGGCAAGCCGTTACTTATGGCCATAAATAAGCGAAGAACCTCGCTAAAAATGCAAAATTTTATAGCAACATTTTTAAATTGGGAGTTTAATTTGTGCACCTGCACCTTTGACTTTATATGCAGTTCTACTGAAAGGTCTCCGCAGGGTCGCACCTCTCAATTGGTGTGCACCCCAGGACCCCACCCCTGTATATCTAATGCCGTGTATTTCCATACACATTGAAAGGCCAGAGACCCCTTCTGCGTCTGGTGGTAGCACCCACGCCCACCTGTCCTATATATTGGTTTTAATTAGGTTCCTGACATTTCTTAGACTGCATGCAGAGCAAGGTGAGACCTGCACAAATGTTTAATGGATTATCAGATTGGGGGGGGGTGCATTTCTGGGTTGTGGGCCCCCCTGGACTGGTGTGGCTGTTTGGCCTCAGGAGCAACACAAATTAACACTTATTTTAATTTTCACTTTCATCCCTATTGTGTGTTTTATTTCAATGTAATTCTTTTCTCACCTTTACCTCTCACTACTTCACCTCTCACTACTTTATCTCTCATTTTTTTACCTCTCACTTACTTACCCCTGCTATCTTTAGCAGCCTCTCTCACTAACCTATCCTCACTTTGTTTCACTATATATTTCTTTCAGTCTTGTGTTGCCCTGGGGTCACTCGGCTGCACCATTTTGGGGTGCCCTGTGTCCTAGATTTGTACCCCCCAAAATGTTAGGGACTTGCCCGACTAATGAGGTCACCTGGACGCGGTGGGCAAGCCGTTACTTATGGCCATAAATAAGCGAAGAACCTCGCTAAAAATGCAAAATTTTATTGCAAAATTTTTAAATTGGGAGTTTAATTTGTGCACCTGCACCTTTGACTTTATATGCAGTTCTACTGAAAGGTCTCCGCAGGGTCGCACCTCTCAATTGGTGTGCACCCCAGGACCCCACCCCTGTATAGAAAAAAGTATTACTGACATTCAATAAAAAAGCAATGCAGACAATATCACTGCTATCTCCCGCACTGATATAAGCCCTGATTTGGCTCGCTGTCTGCATAAAATAATATAAGGACCTCAATTCATCAAACTTTAAACATAATTTACGGACCATACATATTTGATAAATATACATGTATGCCAGGAAGATATTATCGCGCCTGCTTACCTGTTGTGGGTAGCTGCTCCTGCAATTTGACGTTTGGAATATGCTGTAGTAAAAATGATGTCACAGTAGTCCAGAGACGTAGCTGGGTAAGTAGTTGACATCACAATACATTCGTGGAGAAGGTCTACCTGAAAAAAATATGAAGGAGGCGCGATAATATGTTCATGACATACATGCATATTTATTAATAATGTGTCTTACATCGTAACACACATAAATGCAGTACTATACAGACAACACAAGTCATCCTTATCAGTTCCTGCCCCAGTGATTGCAAATACATGCTACAGCACATATTAGACCCTTAACTGTGGACCCGTTACTCAGTTTTACAAACTGAGCAGGTCCCTGGGTATGTGCTCTGCAGCAGCCAGTCTTGAGGAGCTGTCAGGGACTATCACCCCCCCAAAGCACCTCACAGTGCCTGGAACATCTCATGCGCCAGTTTAGGCTTTCACCCGCCTTCAAGCCCATCGCAAAAGCATGACAATCTCATGCGCCGGATCTGGCACCTCTCCAAAGCACCTCAACGCGGCCGGAACATTTCATGCGCCGCTTCCGGCTTTCACCCCCCAAACACCACGCCGCGGGCAGAACATTTATTGCGCCGGTTCCAACTTTCACCCCCAAAAGCACCTTGTCGCAGCCAGAATATCTCATACGTCGGTTCAGGCTTCAACCCCTCCCAAGCACCTTGCCAAGGTGGGAACATTTCATTCACAGGTTCCAGCTTTTACCCTCCAGGCACATAGCTGCATATGGACAAGTTATTCGCCAGATCCAGTTTTCACACCCCAATCAAGTGTTATAACATTTCCTGCACCGGTTCCAGCTTTCACTCCAAAAAGCACCTCGTCACATCTCATGCGTCGGTTTCCGGCTTTCACACCCCAATCTAATGTGAAAGGGTACAGCGGTGTGAAAGTGGTATATGGGGCCTATAAATGATCACATTTTTTTTTACCAAAGTAGGTGGAAATAACAATTTTCACCTACTTTTGTAGAAAATAAGTAACTCACACGCCGCGACCGGAACATTCCTTGCGTCGGTTCCGGCTTTCACTCCCAAAAGCATACCGTCGCGGCCAGAACATCTCATGCGTCGGTTCCAGCTTTCACTTCCAAAAGCACCTCGTCACGGCCAGAACATCTCATCCGTCGGTTCCGGCTTCAACCCCCAAGCACCTTGCTAAGTCAGGAACATTTCATCACAGGTTCCAGATTTTACCCTCCAGGCACATAGCTGCGTACAAGTTATTCCCAGATTCCGGTTTTCACACCCCAATCGAATGTGAAAGGGTACAGCGGTGTGAAAGTGGTATATGGGGTCTAAAAATTATCTTTTTTTTTTTACCAAAGTAGGTGAAAATAACAATTTTCACCTACTTTTGTAGAAAATAAGTACCTTGCAGCAGTCGGTACATCTCATGCGCCGGTTCCGGCTTTCACTGCCCAACCATCACGCCAGAACATTTCTTGTGCCGGTTCCAGGTTTCACCCACAAAAGCACCTTGCCAAGGCGGTGACATTTCATTCACAGGTTCCAGCTTTCACCCTCCAGGCACATAGCTGCATATGGACAAGTTATTTGCCAGATCCAGTTTTCACATCCCAATCAAGTGTGATAGGGTACAGTGGTGTGAAAGTGGTTTATGGGGACTATATATTATCACTTAATTTCTACCAAAGTAGGTGAAATTGATAATTTTCACTTACTTTTGTAGAAAATAAGTACCTCACAGTGGCCGAAACATCTCATGCTCCGTTTTTGGCTTTCACCCCCCAACCATCACGCCGCAGCCGGAACATTTTCTGCGTCTGTTCCAGCTTTCATTCCCAAAAGCATCTCGTCGCAGGCCAGAACATCTCATGCGTCGGTTCTGGCTTTCACTCCCAAAAGCACCTTGTCGCGTGCCAGAACATCTCATGCGTCGGTTCCGGCTTTCACTCCCAAAAGCATACCGTCGCGGCCAGAACATCTCATGCGTCGGTTCCAGCTTTCACTTCCAAGAGCACCTCGTCACGGCCAGAACATCTCATCCGTCGGTTCCGGCTTCAACCCCCAAGCACCTTGCTAAGTCAGGAACATTTCATCACAGGTTCCAGATTTTACCCTCCAGGCACATAGCTGCGTACAAGTTATTCCCAGATTCCAATTTTCACACCCCAATCGAATGTGAAAGGGTACAGCGGTGTGAAAGTGGTATATGGGGTCTACAAATTATCACTTTTTTTTACCAAAGTAGGTGAAAATAACAATTTTCACCTACTTTTGTAGAAAATAAGTACCTTGCAGCAGTCGGTACATCTCATGCGCCGATTCCGGCTTTCACTGCCCAACCATCACGCCAGAACATTTCTTGTGCCGGTTCTAGGTTTCACCCACAAAAGCACCTTGCCAAGGCGGTGACATTTCATTCACAGGTTCCAGCTTTCACCCTCCAGGCACATAGCTGCATATGGACAAGTTATTTGCCGGATCCAGTTTTCACATCCCAATCAAGTGTGATAGGGTACAGTGGTGTGAAAGTGGTTTATGGGGACTATATATTATCACTTAATTTCTACCAAAGTAGGTGAAATTGATAATTTTCACTTACTTTTGTAGAAAATAAGTACCTCACAGCGGCCGAAACATCTCATGCTCCGTTTTTGGCTTTTACCCCCCAACCATCACGCCGCAGCAGGAACATTTTCTGCGTCCGTGCCAGCTTTCATTCCCAAAAGCATCTCGTCGCAGGCCAGAACATCTCATGCGTCGGTTTTGGCTTTCACTCCCAAAAGCACCTCGTCGCGTGCCAGAACATCTCATGCGTCGGTTACGGCTTTCACTCCCAAAAGCATACCGTCGCGGCCAGAACATCTCATGCGTCGGTTCCAGCTTTCACTTCCAAAAGCACCTCGTCACGGCCAGAACATCTCATCCGTCGGTTCCGGCTTCAACCCCCAAGCACCTTGCTAAGTCAGAAACATTTCATCACAGGTTCCAGATTTTACCCTCCAGGCACATAGCTGCGTACAAGTTATTCCCAGATTCCGGTTTTCACACCCTAATCGAATGTGAAAGGGTACAGCGGTGTGAAAGTGGTATATGGGGTCTAAAAATTATCACTTTTTTTTACCAAAGTAGGTGAAAATAACAATTTTCACCTACTTTTGTAGAAAATAAGTACCTTGCAGCAGTTGGTACATCTCATGCGCCGATTCCGGCTTTCACTGCCCAACCATCACGCCGGAACATTTCTTGTGCCGGTTCCAGGTTTCACCCACAAAAGCACCTTGCCAAGGCGGTGACATTTCATTCACAGGTTCCAGCTTTCACCCTCCAGGCACATAGCTGCATATGGACAAGTTATTCGCCGGATCCAGTTTCCACATCCCAATCAAGTGTGATAGGGTACAATGGTGTGAAAGTGATATATGGGGCCTATATATTATCACTTCATTTCTACCAATGTAGGTGAAAATGATAATTTTCACTTACTTTTATAGAAAATAAGTACCTCACAGTGGCTGGAACATCTCATACTGTTTTTGGCTTTCATCCCCCAACCATTACGCCGTGGCCAGAACATTTTCTGCGTCGGTTCCGGCTTTCACTCCCAGAAGCATCCCGTCGCGTCCAGAACATCTCATGCGTCGGTTCCAGCTTTCAATTCCAAAAACACCTCGCCGCGGCCAGAACATCTCATCCGTCGGTTCCGGCTTTACCCCCAAGCACCTTGCCAAGGCGCTGACATTTCATTCACAGGTTAAAGCTTTCACCCTCCAGGCACATAACTGCATACTGTATGGACAAGTTATTCGCCGGATCCAGTTTTCACATCCCAATCAAGTGTGATAGGGTACAATGGTGTGAAAGTGATATATGGGGCCTATATATTATCACTTCATTTTTGCCAATGTAGGTGAAAATGATAATTTTCACTTACTTTTGTAGAAATAAGTACGTCACAGCGGCCGGAACATCTCATGCTCCGTTTTTGGCTTTCACCCCTCAACCATTACGCCGTGGCTGGAACATTTTCTTCGTCGGTTCCGGCTTTCACTCCCAAAAGCATCCCGTCGCGTCCAGAACATCTCATGCGTCGGTTCTGGCTTTCACTCCTAAAAGCACCTCGTCGTGGCCAGAACATCTCATCCGTCGGTTCCGGCTTAACCCCCCAAGCACCTTGCCAAGTCGGGAACATTTCATTCACAGGTTCCAGCTTTTACCCTCCAGGCACATAGCCGTGTACGGAACAAACTATTCCCAGGTTCCGATTTTCACACCCCAATCGAATGTGAAAGGGTACAGCGGTGTGAAAATAATATATGGGGCCTATAAATGATCACATTTTTTTTACCAAAGAACGTGGAAATAACAATTTTCACCTACTTTTGTAGAAAATAAGTACCTCACAGCAGCCGGTACATCTCATGCGCAGGTTTCGGCTTTCACCGCCAAACCACCACGCCGCTACTGGAACATTCCTTTCACCGGTTTCAGGTTTCACCCACAAAAGCACCTTGCCGAGGCAGTACCATTTCATTCACAGGTTCCAGCTTTCACCCTCCAGGCACATAGCTGCATATGGACAAGTTATTTGCCGGATCCAGTTTTCACTTCCCAATCAAGTGTGATAGGGTACAGTGGTGTGAAAGTGGTTTATGGGGACTATATATTATCACTTAATTTCTACCAAAGTAGTTGAAATTGATCATTTTCACTTACTTTTGTAGAAAATAAGTACCTCACAGCGGCCGAAACATCTCATGCTCCGTTTTTGGCTTTCACTCCCCAACCATCACGCCGCAGCCGGAACATTTTCTGCGTCGGTTCCAGCTTTCATTCCCAAAAGCATCTCGTCACAGGCCAGAACATCTCATGCGTCGGTTCTGGCTTTCACTCCCAAAAGCACTTTGTCGTGGCCAGAACATCTCATCCGTCGGTTCTGGCTTTACCCCCCAAGCACCTTGCCAAGGTGGGAACATTTCATTCACAGGTTCCAGCTTTTACCCTCCAGGCACATAGCCGCGTACATAACAAGCTATTCGCCGGTTCCGGTTTTCACACCCCAATCAAATGTGAAAGGGTACAGCGGTGTGAAACTGGTATATGGGGCCTATAAATTATCACTTTTTTTTTTACCAAAGTAGGTGAAAATTATTATTTTCACCTACTTTAGTAGAAAAAAGTATTACTGATATTCAATAAAAAAGCAATGCAGACAATATCACTGCTATCTCCGGCACTGATATCAGCCCTGATTTGGCTCGCTGTCTGCATAAAATAATATAAGGACCTCAATTCATCAAACTTTAAACATAATTTACGGAAGACCATACATATTTGATAAATATACATGTATGCCAGGAAGATATTATCGCGCCTGCTTACCTGTTGTGGGTAGCTGCTCCTGCAATTTGACGTTTGGAATATGCTGTAGTAAAAATGATGTCACAGTAGTCCAGAGACGTAGCTGGGTAAGCAGTTGACATCACAATTCATTCGTGGAGAAGGTCTACCTGAAAAAAAGAAGGAGGCGCGATAATATGTTCATGACATACATGCATATTTATTAATAATGTGTCTTACATCGTAACACACATAAATGCAGTACTATACAGACAACACAAGTCATCCTTATCAGTTCCTGCTCAGTGATTGCAAATACATGCCACAGCACATATTAGACCCTTAACTGTGGACCCGTTACTCAGTTTTACAAACTGAGCAGGTCCCCGGGTATGTGCTCTGCAGCAGCCAGTCTTGAGGAGCTGTCAGGGACTATCACCCCCCAAAGCACCTCACAGTGCCTGGAACATCTCATGCGCCAGTTTAGGCTTTCACCCGCCTTCAAGCCCATCGCAAAAGCATGACAATCTCATGCGCCGGATCTGGCACCTCTCCAAAGCACCTCAACGCGGCCGGAACATTTCATGCGCCGCTTCAGGCTTTCACCCCCCAAACACCACGCCGCGGGCAGAACATTTATTGCGCCGGTTCCAACTTTCACCCACAAAAGCACCTCGTCGCAGCCAGAATATCTCATACGTCGGTTCAGGCTTCAACCCCTCCCAAGCACCTTGCCAAGGTGGGAACATTTCATTCACAGGTTCCAGCATTTACCCTCCAGGCACATTGCTGCATATGGACAAGTTATTCGCCAGATCCAGTTTTCACACCCCAATCAAGTGTTATAACATTTCCTGCACCGGTTCCGGCTTTCACTCCAAAAAGCACCTCGTCGCGGGCCAGAACATCTCATGCGTCGGTTTCCGGCTTTCACACCCCAATCTAATGTGAAAGGGTACAGTGGTGTGAAAGTGGTATATGGGGCCTATAAATGATCACATTTTTTTTTTACCAAAGTAGGTGGAAATAACAATTTTCACCTACCTTTGTAGAAAATAAGTAACTCACACGCCGCGACCGGAACATTCCTTGCGACGGTTCCGGCTTTCACTCCCAAAAGCACCTCGTCGCGTGCCAGAACATCTCATGCGTCGGTTCCGGCTTTCACTCCCAAAAGCATACCGTCGCGGCCAGAACATCTCATGCGTCGGTTCCAGCTTTCACTTCCAAAAGCACCTCGTCACGGCCAGAACATCTCATCCGTTGGTTCCGGCTTCAACCCCCAAGCACTTTGCTAAGTCAGGAACATTTCATCACAGGTTCCAGATTTTACCCTCCAGGCACATAGCTGCGTACAAGTTATTCCCAGGTTCCGGTTTTCACACCCCAATCGAATGTGAAAGGGTACAGCGGTGTGAAAGTGGTATATGGGGCCTAAAAATTATCACTTTTTTTTTTACCAAAGTAGGTGAAAATAACAATTTTCACCTACTTTTGTAGAAAATAAGTACCTTGCAGCAGTCGGTACATCTCATGCGCCGGTTCTGGCTTTCACTGCCCAACCATCACGCCGGAACATTTCTTGTGCCGGTTCCAGGTTTCACCCACAAAAGCACCTTGCCAAGGCGGTGACACTTCATTCACAGGTTCCAGCTTTCACCCTCCAGGCACATAGCTGCATATGGACAAGTTATTCGCCGGATCCAGTTTTCACATCCCAATCAAGTGTGATAGGGTACAATGGTGTGAAAGTGATATATGGGGCCTATATATTATCACTTCATTTCTACCAATGTAGGTAAAAATGATAATTTTCACTTACTTTTATAGAAAATAAGTACCTCACAGTGGCTGGAACATCTCATACTGTTTTTGGCTTTCATCCCCCAACCATTACGCCGTGGCCAGAACATTTTCTGCGTCGGTTCCGGCTTTCATTTCACTCCCAGAAGCATCCCGTCCCGTCCATAACATCTCATGCGTCGGTTCCAGCTTTCAATTCCAAAAACACCTCGCCGCGGCCAGAACATCTCATCCGTCGGTTCCGGCTTTACCCCCAAGCACCTTGCCAAGGCGCTGACATTTCATTCACAGGTTCCAGCTTTCACCCTCCAGGCACATAGCTGCATATGGACAAGTTATTCGCCGGATCCAGTTTCCACATACCAATCAAGTGTGATAGGGTACAATGGTGTGAAAGTGATATATGGGGCCTATATATTATCACTTAATTTTTGCCAATGTAGGTGAAAATGATCATTTTCACTTACTTTTGTAGAAAATAAGTACGTCACAGCGGCCGGAACATCTCATGCTCCGTTTTTGGCTTTCACCCCATAACCATTACGCCGTGGCCGGAACATTTTCTGCGTCGGTTCCGGATTTCACTCCCAAAAGCATCCCGTCGCGTCCAGAACATCTCATGCGTCGGTTCTGGCTTTCACTCCTAAAAGCACCTCGTCGTGGCCAGAACATCTCATCCGGCGGTTCCGGCTTAACCCCCCAAGCACCTTGCCAAGTCGGGAAAATTTCATTCACAGGTTCCAGCTTTTACCCTCCAGGCACATAGCCGTGTACGGAACAAATTATTCCCAGGTTCCGATTTTCACACCCCAATCGAATGTGAAAGGGTACAGCGGTGTGAAAATAATATATGGGGCCTATAAATTATCACATTTTTTTTTACCAAAGAAGGTGGAAATAACAATTTTCACCTACTTTTGTAGAAAATAAGTACCTCACAGCAGCCGGTACATCTCATGCGCAGGTTTCAGCTTTCACCGCCAAACCACCATGCCGCTACTGGAACATTCCTTTCACCGGTTCCAGGTTTCACCCACAAAAGCACCTTGCCGAGGCAGTACAATTTCATTCACAGGTTCCAGCTTTCACCCTCCAGGCACATAGCTGCATATGGACAAGTTATAAAGCTATTAACCATACTGCACCAGCATATATCTCTCTACTTATCACAAAATATCTCCCATCTCGACCACTCCGCTCTGCACAAGATCTGCGTCTCTCTTCTGCACGGATCACCAGCTCCCATTCACTATTACAGGACTTTCATCGGGCTGCTCCCATCCTATGGAATGCCCTTCCACGCACAATAAGACTCTCCAATAGCCTCCAAACATTCAAGCGTTCCCTGAAAACTCACCTCTTCAGGCAAGCCTATAATGTTTAAGTTCTACATGCATAACCCTCTGAGGCACTTATGTATTATATAGCTACCCTTCTGGACTTGTAACTTGGTGGGACTGCTATGGTATTACTGGTGCCTGTCCTTGTGTTTCCACCAATATCCCTATAGATTGTAAGCTTGCAGCAGGGCCCTCCTACCTCCAAGTCTGTATGTTGTTACCCAGTTTGTTTTATCACTGTCTACTATTGTAAAGCGCAACGGAATCTGCTGCGCTATATAAGAACCTGTAAATAAATAAATAAATAAATAAATAAATAAATTTGCCGGATCCAGTTTTCACTTCCCAATCAAGTGTGATAGGGTACAGTGGTGTGAAAGTGGTTTATGGGGACTATATATTATCACTTCATTTCTACCAAAGTAGGTGAAATTGATCATTTTCACTTACTTTTGTAGAAAATAAGTACCTCACAGCGGCCGAAACATCTCATGCTCCGTTTTTGGCTTTCACCCCCCCAACCATCACGCCGCAGCTGGAACATTTTCTGCGTCGGTTCCAGCTTTCATTCCCAAAAGCTTCTCGTCGCAGGCCAGAACATCTCATGCGTCGGTTCTGGCTTTCACTCCCAAAAGCACCTCGTCGTGGCCAGCACATCTCATCCGTCGGTTCCGGCTTTACCCCCAAAGCACCTTGCCAAGGTGGGAACATTTCATTCACAGGTTCCAGCTTTTACCCTCCAGGCACATAGCCGCGTACATAACAAGCTATTCGCCGGTTCCGGTTTTCACACCCCAATCAAATGTGAAAGGGTACAGCGGTGTGAAAGTGGTATATGGGGCCTATAAATTATCACTTTTTTTTTTTTACCAAAGTAGGTGAAAATTATTATTTTCACCTACTTTAGTAGAAAAAAGTATTACTGACATTCAATAAAAAAGCAATGCAGACAATATCACTGCTATCTCACGCACTGATATAAGCCCTGATTTGGCTCGCTGTCTGCATAAAATAATATAAGGACCTCAATTCATCAAACTTTAAACATAATTTACGGACCATACATATTTGATAAATATACATGTATGCCAGGAAGATATTATCGCGCCTGTTGTGGGTAGCTGCTCCTGCAATTTGACGTTTGGAATATGCTGTAGTAAAAATGATGTCACAGTAGTCCAGAGACGTAGCTGGGTAAGTAGTTGACATCACAATACATTCGTGGAGAAGGTCTACCTGAAAAAAATATGAAGGAGGCGCGATAATATGTTCATGACATACATGCATATTTATTAATAATGTGTCTTACATCGTAACACACATAAATGCAGTACTATACAGACAACACAAGTCATCCTTATCAGTTCCTGCCCCAGTGATTGCAAATACATGCTACAGCACATATTAGACCCTTAACTGTGGACCCGTTACTCAGTTTTACAAACTGAGCAGGTCCCCGGGTATGTGCTCTGCAGCAGCCAGTCTTGAGGAGCTCTCAGGGACTATCACCCCCCCAAAGCACCTCACAGTGCTTTCACCCGCCTTCAAGCCCATCGCAAAAGCATGACAATCTCATGCGCCGGATCTGGCACCTCTCCAAAGCACCTCAACGCGGCCGGAACATTTCATGCGCCGCTTCCGGCTTTCACCCCCCAAACACCACGCCGCGGGCAGAACATTTATTGCGCCGGTTCCAACTTTCACCCCCAAAAGCACCTCGTCGCAGCCAGAATATCTCATACGTCGGTTCAGGCTTCAACCCCTCCCAAGCACCTTGCCAAGGTGGGAACATTTCATTCACAGGTTCCAGCTTTTACCCTCCAGGCACATAGCTGCATATGGACAAGTTATTCGCCAGATCCAGTTTTCACACCCCAATCAAGTGTTATAACATTTCCTGCACCGGTTCCGGCTTTCACTCCAAAAAGCACCTCGGCTTTCACACCCCAATCTAATGTGAAAGGGTACAGCGGTGTGAAAGTGGTATATGGGGCCTATAAATGATCACATTTTTTTTTACCAAAGTAGGTGGAAATAACAATTTTCACCTACTTTTGTAGAAAATAAGTAACTCACACGCCGCGACCGGAACATTCCTTGCGTCGGTTCCGGCTTTCACTCCCAAAAGCATACCGTCGCGGCCAGAACATCTCATGCGTCGGTTCCAGCTTTCACTTCCAAAAGCACCTCGTCACGGCCAGAACATCTCATCCGTCGGTTCCGGCTTCAACCCCCAAGCACCTTGCTAAGTCAGAAACATTTCATCACAGGTTCCAGATTTTACCCTCCAGGCACATAGCTGCGTACAAGTTATTCCCAGATTCCGGTTTTCACACCCCAATCGAATGTGAAAGGGTACAGCGGTGTGAAAGTGGTATATGGGGTCTAAAAATTATCTTTTTTTTTTTACCAAAGTAGGTGAAAATAACAATTTTCACCTACTTTTGTAGAAAATAAGTACCTTGCAGCAGTCGGTACATCTCATGCGCCGGTTCCGGCTTTCACTGCCCAACCATCACGCCAGAACATTTCTTGTGCCGGTTCCAGGTTTCACCCACAAAAGCACCTTGCCAAGGCGGTGACATTTCATTCACAGGTTCCAGCTTTCACCCTCCAGGCACATAGCTGCATATGGACAAGTTATTTGCCGGATCCAGTTTTCACATCCCAATCAAGTGTGATAGGGTACAGTGGTGTGAAAGTGGTTTATGGGGACTATATATTATCACTTAATTTCTACCAAAGTAGGTGAAATTGATAATTTTCACTTACTTTTGTAGAAAATAAGTACCTCACAGTGGCCGAAACATCTCATGCTCCGTTTTTGGCTTTCACCCCCCAACCATCACGCCGCAGCCGGAACATTTTCTGCGTCTGTTCCAGCTTTCATTCCCAAAAGCATCTCGTCGCAGGCCAGAACATCTCATGCGTCGGTTCTGGCTTTCACTCCCAAAAGCACCTTGTCGCGTGCCAGAACATCTCATGCGTCGGTTCCGGCTTTCACTCCCAAAAGCATACCGTCGCGGCCAGAACATCTCATGCGTCGGTTCCAGCTTTCACTTCCAAGAGCACCTCGTCACGGCCAGAACATCTCATCCGTCGGTTCCGGCTTCAACCCCCAAGCACCTTGCTAAGTCAGGAACATTTCATCACAGGTTCCAGATTTTACCCTCCAGGCACATAGCTGCGTACAAGTTATTCCCAGATTCCGGTTTTCACACCCCAATCGAATGTGAAAGGGTACAGCGGTGTGAAAGTGGTATATGGGGTCTAAAAATTATCACTTTTTTTTACCAAAGTAGGTGAAAATAACAATTTTCACCTACTTTTGTAGAAAATAAGTACCTTGCAGCAGTCGGTACATCTCATGCGCCGATTCCGGCTTTCACTGCCCAACCATCACGCCAGAACATTTCTTGTGCCGGTTCTAGGTTTCACCCACAAAAGCACCTTGCCAAGGCGGTGACATTTCATTCACAGGTTCCAGCTTTCACCCTCCAGGCACATAGCTGCATATGGACAAGTTATTTGCCGGATCCAGTTTTCACATCCCAATCAAGTGTGATAGGGTACAGTGGTGTGAAAGTGGTTTATGGGGACTATATATTATCACTTAATTTCTACCAAAGTAGGTGAAATTGATAATTTTCACTTACTTTTGTAGAAAATAAGTACCTCACAGCGGCCGAAACATCTCATGCTCCGTTTTTGGCTTTTACCCCCCAACCATCACGCCGCAGCAGGAACATTTTCTGCGTCCGTGCCAGCTTTCATTCCCAAAAGCATCTCGTCGCAGGCCAGAACATCTCATGCGTCGGTTTTGGCTTTCACTCCCAAAAGCACCTCGTCGCGTGCCAGAACATCTCATGCGTCGGTTACGGCTTTCACTCCCAAAAGCATACCGTCGCGGCCAGAACATCTCATGCGTCGGTTCCAGCTTTCACTTCCAAAAGCACCTCGTCACGGCCAGAACATCTCATCCGTCGGTTCCGGCTTCAACCCCCAAGCACCTTGCTAAGTCAGAAACATTTCATCACAGGTTCCAGATTTTACCCTCCAGGCACATAGCTGCGTACAAGTTATTCCCAGATTCCGGTTTTCACACCCTAATCGAATGTGAAAGGGTACAGCGGTGTGAAAGTGGTATATGGGGTCTAAAAATTATCACTTTTTTTTACCAAAGTAGGTGAAAATAACAATTTTCACCTACTTTTGTAGAAAATAAGTACCTTGCAGCAGTTGGTACATCTCATGCGCCGATTCCGGCTTTCACTGCCCAACCATCACGCCGGAACATTTCTTGTGCCGGTTCCAGGTTTCACCCACAAAAGCACCTTGCCAAGGCGGTGACATTTCATTCACAGGTTCCAGCTTTCACCCTCCAGGCACATAGCTGCATATGGACAAGTTATTCGCCGGATCCAGTTTCCACATCCCAATCAAGTGTGATAGGGTACAATGGTGTGAAAGTGATATATGGGGCCTATATATTATCACTTCATTTCTACCAATGTAGGTGAAAATGATAATTTTCACTTACTTTTATAGAAAATAAGTACCTCACAGTGGCTGGAACATCTCATACTGTTTTTGGCTTTCATCCCCCAACCATTACGCCGTGGCCAGAACATTTTCTGCGTCGGTTCCGGCTTTCACTCCCAGAAGCATCCCGTCGCGTCCAGAACATCTCATGCGTCGGTTCCAGCTTTCAATTCCAAAAACACCTCGCCGCGGCCAGAACATCTCATCCGTCGGTTCCGGCTTTACCCCCAAGCACCTTGCCAAGGCGCTGACATTTCATTCACAGGTTAAAGCTTTCACCCTCCAGGCACATAACTGCATACTGTATGGACAAGTTATTCGCCGGATCCAGTTTTCACATCCCAATCAAGTGTGATAGGGTACAATGGTGTGAAAGTGATATATGGGGCCTATATATTATCACTTCATTTTTGCCAATGTAGGTGAAAATGATAATTTTCACTTACTTTTGTAGAAATAAGTACGTCACAGCGGCCGGAACATCTCATGCTCCGTTTTTGGCTTTCACCCCTCAACCATTACGCCGTGGCTGGAACATTTTCTTCGTCGGTTCCGGCTTTCACTCCCAAAAGCATCCAGTCGCGTCCAGAACATCTCATGCGTCGGTTCTGGCTTTCACTCCTAAAAGCACCTCGTCGTGGCCAGAACATCTCATCCGTCGGTTCCGGCTTAACCCCCCAAGCACCTTGCCAAGTCGGGAACATTTCATTCACAGGTTCCAGCTTTTACCCTCCAGGCACATAGCCGTGTACGGAACAAACTATTCCCAGGTTCCGATTTTCACACCCCAATCGAATGTGAAAGGGTACAGCGGTGTGAAAATAATATATGGGGCCTATAAATGATCACATTTTTTTTACCAAAGAACGTGGAAATAACAATTTTCACCTACTTTTGTAGAAAATAAGTACCTCACAGCAGCCGGTACATCTCATGCGCAGGTTTCGGCTTTCACCGCCAAACCACCACGCCGCTACTGGAACATTCCTTTCACCGGTTTCAGGTTTCACCCACAAAAGCACCTTGCCGAGGCAGTACCATTTCATTCACAGGTTCCAGCTTTCACCCTCCAGGCACATAGCTGCATATGGACAAGTTATTTGCCGGATCCAGTTTTCACTTCCCAATCAAGTGTGATAGGGTACAGTGGTGTGAAAGTGGTTTATGGGGACTATATATTATCACTTAATTTCTACCAAAGTAGTTGAAATTGATCATTTTCACTTACTTTTGTAGAAAATAAGTACCTCACAGCGGCCGAAACATCTCATGCTCCGTTTTTGGCTTTCACTCCCCAACCATCACGCCGCAGCCGGAACATTTTCTGCGTCGGTTCCAGCTTTCATTCCCAAAAGCATCTCGTCACAGGCCAGAACATCTCATGCGTCGGTTCTGGCTTTCACTCCCAAAAGCACCTCGTCGTGGCCAGAACATCTCATCCGTCGGTTCTGGCTTTACCCCCCAAGCACCTTGCCAAGGTGGGAACATTTCATTCACAGGTTCCAGCTTTTACCCTCCAGGCACATAGCCGCGTACATAACAAGCTATTCGCCGGTTCCGGTTTTCACACCCCAATCAAATGTGAAAGGGTACAGCGGTGTGAAACTGGTATATGGGGCCTATAAATTATCACTTTTTTTTTTACCAAAGTAGGTGAAAATTATTATTTTCACCTACTTTAGTAGAAAAAAGTATTACTGATATTCAATAAAAAAGCAATGCAGACAATATCACTGCTATCTCCGGCACTGATATCAGCCCTGATTTGGCTCGCTGTCTGCATAAAATAATATAAGGACCTCAATTCATCAAACTTTAAACATAATTTACGGAAGACCATACATATTTGATAAATATACATGTATGCCAGGAAGATATTATCGCGCCTGCTTACCTGTTGTGGGTAGCTGCTCCTGCAATTTGACGTTTGGAATATGCTGTAGTAAAAATGATGTCACAGTAGTCCAGAGACGTAGCTGGGTAAGCAGTTGACATCACAATTCATTCGTGGAGAAGGTCTACCTGAAAAAAAGAAGGAGGCGCGATAATATGTTCATGACATACATGCATATTTATTAATAATGTGTCTTACATCGTAACACACATAAATGCAGTACTATACAGACAACACAAGTCATCCTTATCAGTTCCTGCTCAGTGATTGCAAATACATGCCACAGCACATATTAGACCCTTAACTGTGGACCCGTTACTCAGTTTTACAAACTGAGCAGGTCCCCGGGTATGTGCTCTGCAGCAGCCAGTCTTGAGGAGCTGTCAGGGACTATCACCCCCCAAAGCACCTCACAGTGCCTGGAACATCTCATGCGCCAGTTTAGGCTTTCACCCGCCTTCAAGCCCATCGCAAAAGCATGACAATCTCATGCGCCGGATCTGGCACCTCTCTAAAGCACCTCAACGCGGCCGGAACATTTCATGCGCCGCTTCAGGCTTTCACCCCCCAAACACCACGCCGCGGGCAGAACATTTATTGCGCCGGTTCCAACTTTCACCCACAAAAGCACCTCGTCGCAGCCAGAATATCTCATACGTCGGTTCAGGCTTCAACCCCTCCCAAGCACCTTGCCAAGGTGGGAACATTTCATTCACAGGTTCCAGCTTTTACCCTCCAGGCACATTGCTGCATATGGACAAGTTATTCGCCAGATCCAGTTTTCACACCCCAATCAAGTGTTATAACATTTCCTGCACCGGTTCCGGCTTTCACTCCAAAAAGCACCTCGTCGCGGGCCAGAACATCTCATGCGTCGGTTTCCGGCTTTCACACCCCAATCTAATGTGAAAGGGTACAGTGGTGTGAAAGTGGTATATGGGGCCTATAAATGATCACATTTTTTTTTTACCAAAGTAGGTGGAAATAACAATTTTCACCTACCTTTGTAGAAAATAAGTAACTCACACGCCGCGACCGGAACATTCCTTGCGACGGTTCCGGCTTTCACTCCCAAAAGCACCTCGTCGCGTGCCAGAACATCTCATGCGTCGGTTCCGGCTTTCACTCCCAAAAGCATACCGTCGCGGCCAGAACATCTCATGCGTCGGTTCCAGCTTTCACTTCCAAAAGCACCTCGTCACGGCCAGAACATCTCATCCGTTGGTTCCGGCTTCAACCCCCAAGCACCTTGCTAAGTCAGGAACATTTCATCACAGGTTCCAGATTTTACCCTCCAGGCACATAGCTGCGTACAAGTTATTCCCAGGTTCCGGTTTTCACACCCCAATCGAATGTGAAAGGGTACAGCGGTGTGAAAGTGGTATATGGGGCCTAAAAATTATCACTTTTTTATTTACCAAAGTAGGTGAAAATAACAATTTTCACCTACTTTTGTAGAAAATAAGTACCTTGCAGCAGTCGGTACATCTCATGCGCCGGTTCTGGCTTTCACTGCCCAACCATCACGCCGGAACATTTCTTGTGCCGGTTCCAGGTTTCACCCACAAAAGCACCTTGCCAAGGCGGTGACACTTCATTCACAGGTTCCAGCTTTCACCCTCCAGGCACATAGCTGCATATGGACAAGTTATTCGCCGGATCCAGTTTTCACATCCCAATCAAGTGTGATAGGGTACAATGGTGTGAAAGTGATATATGGGGCCTATATATTATCACTTCATTTCTACCAATGTAGGTAAAAATGATAATTTTCACTTACTTTTATAGAAAATAAGTACCTCACAGTGGCTGGAACATCTCATACTGTTTTTGGCTTTCATCCCCCAACCATTACGCCGTGGCCAGAACATTTTCTGCGTCGGTTCCGGCTTTCATTTCACTCCCAGAAGCATCCCGTCCCGTCCATAACATCTCATGCGTCGGTTCCAGCTTTCAATTCCAAAAACACCTCGCCGCGGCCAGAACATCTCATCCGTCGGTTCCGGCTTTACCCCCAAGCACCTTGCCAAGGCGGTGACATTTCATTCACAGGTTCCAGCTTTCACCCTCCAGGCACATAGCTGCATATGGACAAGTTATTCGCCGGATCCAGTTTCCACATACCAATCAAGTGTGATAGGGTACAATGGTGTGAAAGTGATATATGGGGCCTATATATTATCACTTCATTTTTGCCAATGTAGGTGAAAATGATCATTTTCACTTACTTTTGTAGAAAATAAGTACGTCACAGCGGCCGGAACATCTCATGCTCCGTTTTTGGCTTTCACCCCATAACCATTACGCCGTGGCCGGAACATTTTCTGCGTCGGTTCCGGATTTCACTCCCAAAAACATCCCGTCGCGTCCAGAACATCTCATGCGTCGGTTCTGGCTTTCACTCCTAAAAGCACCTCGTCGTGGCCAGAACATCTCATCCGGCGGTTCCGGCTTAACCCCCCAAGCACCTTGCCAAGTCGGGAAAATTTCATTCACAGGTTCCAGCTTTTACCCTCCAGGCACATAGCCGTGTACGGAACAAATTATTCCCAGGTTCCGATTTTCACACCCCAATCGAATGTGAAAGGGTACAGCGGTGTGAAAATAATATATGGGGCCTATAAATTATCACATTTTTTTTTACCAAAGAAGGTGGAAATAACAATTTTCACCTACTTTTGTAGAAAATAAGTACCTCACAGCAGCCGGTACATCTCATGCGCAGGTTTCAGCTTTCACCGCCAAACCACCATGCCGCTACTGGAACATTCCTTTCACCGGTTCCAGGTTTCACCCACAAAAGCACCTTGCCGAGGCAGTACAATTTCATTCACAGGTTCCAGCTTTCACCCTCCAGGCACATAGCTGCATATGGACAAGTTATAAAGCTATTAACCATACTGCACCAGCATATATCTCTCTACTTATCACAAAATATCTCCCATCTCGAGCACTCCGCTCTGCACAAGATCTGCGTCTCTCTTCTGCACGGATCACCAGCTCCCATTCACTATTACAGGACTTTCATCGGGCTGCTCCCATCCTATGGAATGCCCTTCCACGCACAATAAGACTCTCCAATAGCCTCCAAACATTCAAGCGTTCCCTGAAAACTCACCTCTTCAGGCAAGCCTATAATGTTTAAGTTCTACATGCATAACCCTCTGAGGCACTTATGTATTATATAGCTACCCTTCTGGACTTGTAACTTGGTGGGACTGCTATGGTATTACTGGTGCCTGTCCTTGTGTTTCCACCAATATCCCTATAGATTGTAAGCTTGCAGCAGGGCCCTCCTACCTCCAAGTCTGTATGTTGTTACCCAGTTTGTTTTATCACTGTCTACTATTGTAAAGCGCAACGGAATCTGCTGCGCTATATAAGAACCTGTAAATAAATAAATAAATAAATAAATAAATTTGCCGGATCCAGTTTTCACTTCCCAATCAAGTGTGATAGGGTACAGTGGTGTGAAAGTGGTTTATGGGGACTATATATTATCACTTCATTTCTACCAAAGTAGGTGAAATTGATCATTTTCACTTACTTTTGTAGAAAATAAGTACCTCACAGCGGCCGAAACATCTCATGCTCCGTTTTTGGCTTTCACCCCCCCAACCATCACGCCGCAGCTGGAACATTTTCTGCGTCGGTTCCAGCTTTCATTCCCAAAAGCTTCTCGTCGCAGGCCAGAACATCTCATGCGTCGGTTCTGGCTTTCACTCCCAAAAGCACCTCGTCGTGGCCAGCACATCTCATCCGTCGGTTCCGGCTTTACCCCCAAAGCACCTTGCCAAGGTGGGAACATTTCATTCACAGGTTCCAGCTTTTACCCTCCAGGCACATAGCCGCGTACATAACAAGCTATTCGCCGGTTCCGGTTTTCACACCCCAATCAAATGTGAAAGGGTACAGCGGTGTGAAAGTGGTATATGGGGCCTATAAATTATCACTTTTTTTTTTTACCAAAGTAGGTGAAAATTATTATTTTCACCTACTTTAGTAGAAAAAAGTATTACTGACATTCAATAAAAAAGCAATGCAGACAATATCACTGCTATCTCCCGCACTGATATAAGCCCTGATTTGGCTCGCTGTCTGCATAAAATAATATAAGGACCTCAATTCATCAAACTTTAAACATAATTTACGGACCATACATATTTGATAAATATACATGTATGCCAGGAAGATATTATCGCGCCTGTTGTGGGTAGCTGCTCCTGCAATTTGACGTTTGGAATATGCTGTAGTAAAAATGATGTCACAGTAGTCCAGAGACGTAGCTGGGTAAGTAGTTGACATCACAATACATTCGTGGAGAAGGTCTACCTGAAAAAAATATGAAGGAGGCGCGATAATATGTTCATGACATACATGCATATTTATTAATAATGTGTCTTACATCGTAACACACATAAATGCAGTACTATACAGACAACACAAGTCATCCTTATCAGTTCCTGCCCCAGTGATTGCAAATACATGCTACAGCACATATTAGACCCTTAACTGTGGACCCGTTACTCAGTTTTACAAACTGAGCAGGCCCCCGGGTATGTGCTCTGCAGCAGCCAGTCTTGAGGAGCTCTCAGGGACTATCACCCCCCCAAAGCACCTCACAGTGCTTTCACCCGCCTTCAAGCCCATCGCAAAAGCATGACAATCTCATGCGCCGGATCTGGCACCTCTCCAAAGCACCTCAACGCGGCCGGAACATTTCATGTGCCGCTTCCGGCTTTCACCCCCCAAACACCACGCCGCGGGCAGAACATTTATTGCGCCGGTTCCAACTTTCACCCCCAAAAGCACCTCGTCGCAGCCAGAATATCTCATACGTCGGTTCAGGCTTCAACCCCTCCCAAGCACCTTGCCAAGGTGGGAACATTTCATTCACAGGTTCCAGCTTTTACCCTCCAGGCACATAGCTGCATATGGACAAGTTATTCGCCAGATCCAGTTTTCACACCCCAATCAAGTGTTATAACATTTCCTGCACCGGTTCCGGCTTTCACTCCAAAAAGCACCTCGGCTTTCACACCCCAATCTAATGTGAAAGGGTACAGCGGTGTGAAAGTGGTATATGGGGCCTATAAATGATCACATTTTTTTTTACCAAAGTAGGTGGAAATAACAATTTTCACCTACTTTTGTAGAAAATAAGTAACTCACACGCCGCGACCGGAACATTCCTTGCGTCGGTTCCGGCTTTCACTCCCAAAAGCATACCGTCGCGGCCAGAACATCTCATGCGTCGGTTCCAGCTTTCACTTCCAAAAGCACCTCGTCACGGCCAGAACATCTCATCCGTCGGTTCCGGCTTCAACCCCCAAGCACCTTGCTAAGTCAGAAACATTTCATCACAGGTTCCAGATTTTACCCTCCAGGCACATAGCTGCGTACAAGTTATTCCCAGATTCCGGTTTTCACACCCCAATCGAATGTGAAAGGGTACAGTGGTGTGAAAGTGGTATATGGGGTCTAAAAATTATCTTTTTTTTTTTACCAAAGTAGGTGAAAATAACAATTTTCACCTACTTTTGTAGAAAATAAGTACCTTGCAGCAGTCGGTACATCTCATGCGCCGGTTCCGGCTTTCACTGCCCAACCATCACGCCAGAACATTTCTTGTGCCGGTTCCAGGTTTCACCCACAAAAGCACCTTGCCAAGGCGGTGACATTTCATTCACAGGTTCCAGCTTTCACCCTCCAGGCACATAGCTGCATATGGACAAGTTATTTGCCGGATCCAGTTTTCACATCCCAATCAAGTGTGATAGGGTACAGTGGTGTGAAAGTGGTTTATGGGGACTATATATTATCACTTAATTTCTACCAAAGTAGGTGAAATTGATAATTTTCACTTACTTTTGTAGAAAATAAGTACCTCACAGTGGCCGAAACATCTCATGCTCCGTTTTTGGCTTTCACCCCCCAACCATCACGCCGCAGCCGGAACATTTTCTGCGTCTGTTCCAGCTTTCATTCCCAAAAGCATCTCGTCGCAGGCCAGAACATCTCATGCGTCGGTTCTGGCTTTCACTCCCAAAAGCACCTTGTCGCGTGCCAGAACATCTCATGCGTCGGTTCCGGCTTTCACTCCCAAAAGCATACCGTCGCGGCCAGAACATCTCATGCGTCGGTTCCAGCTTTCACTTCCAAGAGCACCTCGTCACGGCCAGAACATCTCATCCGTCGGTTCCGGCTTCAACCCCCAAGCACCTTGCTAAGTCAGGAACATTTCATCACAGGTTCCAGATTTTACCCTCCAGGCACATAGCTGCGTACAAGTTATTCCCAGATTCCGGTTTTCACACCCCAATCGAATGTGAAAGGGTACAGCGGTGTGAAAGTGGTATATGGGGTCTAAAAATTATCACTTTTTTTTACCAAAGTAGGTGAAAATAACAATTTTCACCTACTTTTGTAGAAAATAAGTACCTTGCAGCAGTCGGTACATCTCATGCGCCGATTCCGGCTTTCACTGCCCAACCATCACGCCAGAACATTTCTTGTGCCGGTTCTAGGTTTCACCCACAAAAGCACCTTGCCAAGGCGGTGACATTTCATTCACAGGTTCCAGCTTTCACCCTCCAGGCACATAGCTGCATATGGACAAGTTATTTGCCGGATCCAGTTTTCACATCCCAATCAAGTGTGATAGGGTACAGTGGTGTGAAAGTGGTTTATGGGGACTATATATTATCACTTAATTTCTACCAAAGTAGGTGAAATCGATAATTTTCACTTACTTTTGTAGAAAATAAGTACCTCACAGCGGCCGAAACATCTCATGCTCCGTTTTTGGCTTTTACCCCCCAACCATCACGCCGCAGCAGGAACATTTTCTGCGTCCGTGCCAGCTTTCATTCCCAAAAGCATCTCGTCGCAGGCCAGAACATCTCATGCGTCGGTTTTGGCTTTCACTCCCAAAAGAACCTCGTCGCGTGCCAGAACATCTCATGCGTCGGTTACGGCTTTCACTCCCAAAAGCATACCGTCGCGGCCAGAACATCTCATGCGTCGGTTCCAGCTTTCACTTCCAAAAGCACCTCGTCACGGCCAGAACATCTCATCCGTCGGTTCCGGCTTCAACCCCCAAGCACCTTGCTAAGTCAGAAACATTTCATCACAGGTTCCAGATTTTACCCTCCAGGCACATAGCTGCGTACAAGTTATTCCCAGATTCCGGTTTTCACACCCCAATCGAATGTGAAAGGGTACAGCGGTGTGAAAGTGGTATATGGGGTCTAAAAATTATCACTTTTTTTTTACCAAAGTAGGTGAAAATAACAATTTTCACCTACTTTTGTAGAAAATAAGTACCTTGCAGCAGTTGGTACATCTCATGCGCCGATTCCGGCTTTCACTGCCCAACCATCACGCCGGAACATTTCTTGTGCCGGTTCCAGGTTTCACCCACAAAAGCACCTTGCCAAGGCGGTGACATTTCATTCACAGGTTCCAGCTTTCACCCTCCAGGCACATAGCTGCATATGGACAAGTTATTCGCCGGATCCAGTTTCCACATCCCAATCAAGTGTGATAGGGTACAATGGTGTGAAAGTGATATATGGGGCCTATATATTATCACTTCATTTCTACCAATGTAGGTGAAAATGATAATTTTCACTTACTTTTATAGAAAATAAGTACCTCACAGTGGCTGGAACATCTCATACTGTTTTTGGCTTTCATCCCCCAACCATTACGCCGTGGCCAGAACATTTTCTGCGTCGGTTCCGGCTTTCACTCCCAGAAGCATCCCGTCGCGTCCAGAACATCTCATGCGTCGGTTCCAGCTTTCAATTCCAAAAACACCTCGCCGCGGCCAGAACATCTCATCCGTCGGTTCCGGCTTTACCCCCAAGCACCTTGCCAAGGCGCTGACATTTCATTCACAGGTTAAAGCTTTCACCCTCCAGGCACATAACTGCATACTGTATGGACAAGTTATTCGCCGGATCCAGTTTTCACATCCCAATCAAGTGTGATAGGGTACAATGGTGTGAAAGTGATATATGGGGCCTATATATTATCACTTCATTTTTGCCAATGTAGGTGAAAATGATAATTTTCACTTACTTTTGTAGAAATAAGTACGTCACAGCGGCCGGAACATCTCATGCTCCGTTTTTGGCTTTCACCCCTCAACCATTACGCCGTGGCTGGAACATTTTCTGCGTCGGTTCCGGCTTTCACTCCCAAAAGCATCCCGTCGCGTCCAGAACATCTCATGCGTCGGTTCTGGCTTTCACTCCTAAAAGCACCTCGTCGTGGCCAAAACATCTCATCCGTCGGTTCCGGCTTAACCCCCCAAGCACCTTGCCAAGTCGGGAACATTTCATTCACAGGTTCCAGCTTTTACCCTCCAGGCACATAGCCGTGTACGGAACAAACTATTCCCAGGTTCCGATTTTCACACCCCAATCGAATGTGAAAGGGTACAGCGGTGTGAAAGTAATATATGGGGCCTATAAATGATCACATTTTTTTTACCAAAGAACGTGGAAATAACAATTTTCACCTACTTTTGTAGAAAATAAGTACCTCACAGCAGCCGGTACATCTCATGCGCAGGTTTCGGCTTTCACCGCCAAACCACCACGCCGCTACTGGAACATTCCTTTCACCGGTTTCAGGTTTCACCCACAAAAGCACCTTGCCGAGGCAGTACCATTTCATTCACAGGTTCCAGCTTTCACCCTCCAGGCACATAGCTGCATATGGACAAGTTATTTGCCGGATCCAGTTTTCACTTCCCAATCAAGTGTGATAGGGTACAGTGGTGTGAAAGTGGTTTATGGGGACTATATATTATCACTTCATTTCTACCAAAGTAGTTGAAATTGATCATTTTCACTTACTTTTGTAGAAAATAAGTACCTCACAGCGGCCGAAACATCTCATGCTCCGTTTTTGGCTTTCACTCCCCAACCATCACGCCGCAGCCGGAACATTTTCTGCGTCGGTTCCAGCTTTCATTCCCAAAAGCATCTCGTCACAGGCCAGAACATCTCATGCGTCGGTTCTGGCTTTCACTCCCAAAAGCACCTCGTCGTGGCCAGAACATCTCATCCGTCGGTTCTGGCTTTACCCCCCAAGCACCTTGCCAAGGTGGGAACATTTCATTCACAGGTTCCAGCTTTTACCCTCCAGGCACATAGCCGCGTACATAACAAGCTATTCGCCGGTTCCGGTTTTCACACCCCAATCAAATGTGAAAGGGTACAGCGGTGTGAAACTGGTATATGGGGCCTATAAATTATCACTTTTTTTTTTACCAAAGTAGGTGAAAATTATTATTTTCACCTACTTTAGTAGAAAAAAGTATTACTGATATTCAATAAAAAAGCAATGCAGACAATATCACTGCTATCTCCGGCACTGATATCAGCCCTGATTTGGCTCGCTGTCTGCATAAAATAATATAAGGACCTCAATTCATCAAACTTTAAACATAATTTACGGAAGACCATACAAATTTGATAAATATACATGTATGCCAGGAAGATATTATCGCGCCTGCTTACCTGTTGTGGGTAGCTGCTCCTGCAATTTGACGTTTGGAATATGCTGTAGTAAAAATGATGTCACAGTAGTCCAGAGACGTAGCTGGGTAAGCAGTTGACATCACAATTCATTCGTGGAGAAGGTCTACCTGAAAAAAAGAAGAAGGAGGCGCGATAATATGTTCATGACATACATGCATATTTATTAATAATGTGTCTTACATCGTAACACACATAAATGCAGTACTATACAGACAACACAAGTCATCCTTATCAGTTCCTGCTCAGTGATTGCAAATACATGCCACAGCACATATTAGACCCTTAACTGTGGACCCGTTACTCAGTTTTACAAACTGAGCAGGTCCCCGGGTATGTGCTCTGCAGCAGCCAGTCTTGAGGAGCTGTCAGGGACTATCACCCCCCAAAGCACCTCACAGTGCCTGGAACATCTCATGCGCCAGTTTAGGCTTTCACCCGCCTTCAAGCCCATCGCAAAAGCATGACAATCTCATGCGCCGGATCTGGCACCTCTCCAAAGCACCTCAACGCGGCCGGAACATTTCATGCGCCGCTTCAGGCTTTCACCCCCCAAACACCACGCCGCGGGCAGAACATTTATTGCGCCGGTTCCAACTTTCACCCACAAAAGCACCTCGTCGCAGCCAGAATATCTCATACGTCGGTTCAGGCTTCAACCCCTCCCAAGCACCTTGCCAAGGTGGGAACATTTCATTCACAGGTTCCAGCTTTTACCCTCCAGGCACATTGCTGCATATGGACAAGTTATTCGCCAGATCCAGTTTTCACACCCCAATCAAGTGTTATAACATTTCCTGCACCGGTTCCGGCTTTCACTCCAAAAAGCACCTCGTCGCGGGCCAGAACATCTCATGCGTCAGTTTCCGGCTTTCACACCCCAATCTAATGTGAAAGGGTACAGTGGTGTGAAAGTGGTATATGGGGCCTATAAATGATCAAATTTTTTTTTTACCAAAGTAGGTGGAAATAACAATTTTCACCTACTTTTGTAGAAAATAAGTAACTCACACGCCGCGACCGGAACATTCCTTGCGTCGGTTCCGGCTTTCACTCCCAAAAGCACATCGTCGCGTGCCAGAACATCTCATGCGTCGGTTCCGGCTTTCACTCCCAAAAGCATACCGTCGCGGCCAGAACATCTCATGCGTCGGTTCCAGCTTTCACTTCCAAAAGCACCTCGTCACGGCCAGAACATCTCATCCGTCGGTTCCGGCTTCAACCCCCAAGCACCTTGCTAAGTCAGGAACATTTCATCACAGGTTCCAGATTTTACCCTCCAGGCACATAGCTGCGTACAAGTTATTCCCAGATTCCGGTTTTCTCACCCCAATCGAATGTGAAAGGGTACAGCGGTGTGAAAGTGGTATATGGGGTCTAAAAATTATCACTTTTTTTTACCAAAGGAGGTGAAAATAAAAATTTTCACCTACTTTTGTAGAAAATAAGTACCTTGCAGCAGTCGGTATATCTCATGCGCCGGTTCCGGCTTTCACTGCCCAACCATCACGCCGGAACATTTCTTGTGCCGGTTCCAGGTTTCACCCACAAAAGCACCTTGCCAAGGCGGTGACATTTCATTCACAGGTTCCAGCTTTCACCCTCCAGGCACATAGCTGCATTAGAACAAGTTATTTGCCGGATCCAGTTTTCACATCCCAATCAAGTGTGATAGGGTACAGTGGTGTGAAAGTGGTTTATGGGGACTATATATTATCACTTCATTTCTACCAAAGTAGGGTGAAATTGATCATTTTCACTTACTTTTGTAGAAAATAAGTACGTCACAGCGGCCGAAACATCTCATGCTCCGTTTTTGGCTTTCACCCCCCAACCATCACGCCGCAGCCGGAACATTTTCTGCGTCGGTTCCAGCTTTCATTCCCAAAAGCATCTCGTCGCAGGCCAGAACATCTCATGCGTCGGTTCTGGCTTTCACTCCCAAAAGCACCTCGTCGTGGCCAGAACATCTCATCCGTCGGTTCCGGCTTTACCCCCCAAGCACCTTGCCAAGGTGGGAACATTTCATTCACAGGTTCCAGCTTTTACCCTCCAGGCACATAGCCGCGTACATAACAAGCTATTCGCCGGTTCCGGTTTTCACACCCCAATCAAATGTGAAAGGGTACAGCGGTGTGAAAGTGGTATATGGGGCCTATAAATTATCACTTTTTTTTTTTACCAAAGTAGGTGAAAATTATTATTTTCACCTACTTTAGTAGAAAAAGTATTACTGACATTCAATAAAAAAGCAATGCAGACAATATCACTGCTATCTCCCGCACTGATATCAGCCCTGATTTGGCTCGCTGTCTGCATAAAATAATATAAGGACCTCAATTCATCAAACTTTAAACATAATTTAAGGAAGACCATACATATTTGATAAATATACATGTATGCCAGGAAGATATTATCGCGCCTGCTTACCTGTTGTGGGTAGCTGCTCCTGCAATTTGACGTTTGGAATATGCTGTAGTAAAAATGATGTCACAGTAGTCCAGAGACGTAGCTGGGTAAGTAGTTGACATCACAATTCATTCGTGGAGAAGGTCTACCTGAAAAAAAGAAGAAGGAGGCGCGATAATATGTTCATGACATACATGCATATTTATTAATAATGTGTCTTACATCGTAACACACATAAATGCAGTACTATACAGACAACACAAGTCATCCTTATCAGTTCCTGCCCCAGTGATTGCAAATACATGCTACAGCACATATTAGACCCTTAACTGTGGACCCGTTACTCAGTTTTACAAACTGAGCAGGTCCCCGGGTATGTGCTCTGCAGCAGCCAGTCTTGAGGAGCTGTCAGGGACTATCACCCCCCAAAGCACCTCACAGTGCCTGGAACATCTCATGCGCCAGTTTAGGCTTTCACCCGCCTTCAAGCCCATCGCAAAAGCATGACAATCTCATGCTCCGGATCTGGCACCTCTCCAAAGCACCTCAACGCGTCCGGAACATTTCATGCGCCGCTTCCGGCTTTCACCCCCAAACACCACACCGCGGCCAGAACATTTATTGCGCCGGTTCCAACTTTCACCCCCAAAAGCACCTCGTCGCAGCCAGAATATCTCATACGTCGGTTCAGGCTTCAACCCCTCCCAAGCACCTTGCCAAGGTGGGAACATTTCATTCACAGGTTCCATTTTTTACCCTCCAGGCACATAGCTGCATATGGACAAGTTATTCGCCAGATCCAGTTTTCACACCCCAATCAAGTGTTATAACATTTCCTGCACCGGTTCCGGCTTTCACTCCCAAAAGCACCTCGTCGCAGGCCAGAACATTTCATGCGTCGGTTTCCGGCTTTCCCACCTTAATCTAATGTGAAAGGGTACAGCGGTGTGAAAGTGGTATATGAGGCCTATAAATTATCACATTTTTTTTACCAAAGTAGGTGGAAATAACAATTTTCACCTACTTTTGTAGAAAATAAGTAACTCACACGCCGCGACCGGAACATTCCTTGCGTCTGTTCCGGCTTTCACTCCCAAAAGCACCTCGTCGCATGCCAGAACATCTCATGCGTCGGTTCTGGCTTTCACTCCCAAAAGCATACCGTCGCGGCCAGAACATCTCATGCGTCGGTTCCAGCTTTCACTTCCAAAAGCACCTCGTCACGGCCAGAACATCTCATCCGTCGGTTCCGGCTTCAACCCCCAAGCACCTTGCTAAGTCAGGAACATTTCATCACAGGTTCCAGATTTTACCCTCCAGGCACATAGCTGCGTACAAGTTATTCCCAGATTCCGGTTTTCACACCCCAATCGAATGTGAAAGGGTACAGCGGTGTGAAAGTGGTATATGGGGTCTAAAAATTATCACTTTTCTTTTACCAAAGCAGGTGAAAATAACAATTTTCACCTACTTTTGTAGAAAATAAGTACCTTGCAGCAGTCAGTACATCTCATGCGCCGGTTCTGGCTTTCACTGCCCAACCATCACGCCGGAACATTTCTTGTGCCGGTTCCAGGTTTCACCCACAAAAGCACCTTGCCAAGGCGGTGACATTTCATTCACAGGTTCCAGCTTTCACCCTCCAGGCACATAGCTGCATATGGACAAGTTATTCGCCGGATCCAGTTTCCACATCCCAATCAAGTGTGATAGGGTACAATGGTGTGAAAGTGATGTATGGGGCCTATATATTATCACTTCATTTCTACCAATGTAGGTGAAAATGATAATTTTCACTTACTTTTATAGAAAATAAGTACCTCACAGTGGCTGGAACATCTCATACTGTTTTTGGCTTTCATCCCCCAACAATTATGCCGTGGCCAGAACATTTTCTGCGTCGGTTCCAGCTTTCACTCCCAGAAGCATCCCGTCGCGTCCATTACATCTCATGCGTCGGTTCCAGCTTTCAGTTCCAAAAACACCTCGCCGCGGCCAGAACATGTCATCCGTCGGTTCCGGCTTTACCCCCCAAGCACCTTGCCAAGGCGGTGACATTTCATTCACAGAATCCAGCTTTCACCCTCCAGGCACATAGCTGCATACTGTATGGACAAGTTATTCGCCGGATCCAGTTTCCACATCCCAATCAAGTGTGATAGGGTACAATGGTGTGAAAGTGATATATGGGGCCTATATATTATCACTTCATTTCTGCCAATGTAGGTGAAAATGATAATTTTCACTTACTTTTGTAGAAAATAGGAACGTCACAGCGGCCGGAACATCTCATGCTCCGTTTTTGGCTTTCACCCCTCAACCATTACGCCGTGGCCGGAACATTTTCTGCGTCGGTTCCGGCTTTCACTCCCAAAAGCATCCCGTCGCGTCCAGAACACCTCATGCGTCGGTTCTGGCTTTCACTCCTAAAAGCACCTCGTCGTGGCCAGAACATCTCATCCGTCGGTTCTGGCTTAACCCCCCAAGCACCTTGCCAAGTCGGGAACATTTCATTCACAGGTTCCAGCTTTTACCCTCCAGGCACATAGCCGTGTACGGAACAAATTATTCCCAGGTTCCGATTTTCACACCCCAATCGAATGTGAAAGGGTACAGCGGTGTGAAAGTAATATATGGGGCCTATAAATGATCACATTTTTTTTACCAAAGAAGGTGGAAATAACAATTTTCACCTACTTTTGTAGAAAATAAGTACCTCACAGCAGCCGGTACATCTCATGCGCCGGTTTCGGCTTTCACCGCCAAACCACCACGCCGCTACTGGAACATTCCTTTCACCGGTTCCAGGTTTCACCCACAAAAGCACCTTGCCAAGGCAGTACCATTTCATTCACAGGTTCCAGCTTTCACCCTCCAGGCACATAGCTGCATATGGACAAGTTATTTGCCGGATCCAGTTTTCACATCCCAATCAAGTGTGATAGGGTACAGTGGTGTGAAAGTGGTTTATGGGGACTATATATTATCACTTCATTTCTACCAAAGTAGGTGAAATTTATCATTTTCACTTACTTTTGTAGAAAATAAGTACCACACAGCGGCCGAAACATCTCATGCTCCGTTTTTGTCTTTCACCCCCCAACCATCACGCCGCAGCCGGAACATTTTCTGCGTCGGTTCCAGCTTTCATTCCCAAAAGCATCTCGTCGCAGGCCAGAACATCTTATGCGCCGGTTCCGGCTTTCACTCCCAAAAGCATTCCGTCGCGTCCAGAACATCTCATGCGTCGGTTCTGGCTTTCACTCCCAAAAGCATCCCGTCGCAGCCAGAACATCTCATGCGTCGGTTCCAGCTTTCACTTCCAAAAGCACCTCGTCACGGCCAGAACATCTCATCCGTCGGTTCGGGCTTCAACCCCCAAGCACCTTGCTAAGTCAGGAATATTTCATCACAGGTTCCAGATTTTACCCTCCAGGCACATAGCTGCGTACAAGTTATTCCCAGATTCCGGTTTTCACACCCCAATCGAATGTGAAAGGGTACAGTGGTGTGAAAGTGGTATATGGGGTCTAAAAATTATCACTTTTTTTTACCAAAGGAGGTGAAAATAACAATTTTCACCTACTTTTGTAGAAAATAAGTACCTTGCAGCAGTCGGTACATCTCATGCGCCGGTTCCGGCTTTCACTGTCCAACCATCACGCCGGAACATTTCTTGTGCCGGTTCCAGGTTTCACCCACAAAAGCACCTTGCCAAGGCGGTGACATTTCATTCACAGGTTCCAGCTTTCACCCTCCAGGCACATAGCTGCATATGGACAAGTTATTCGCCGGATCCAGTTTCCACATCCCAATCAAGTGTGATAGGGTACAATGGTGTGAAAGTGATGTATGGGGCCTATATATTATCACTTCATTTCTACCAATGTAGGTGAAAATGATAATTTTAACTTACTTTTATATAAAATATGTACCTCACAGTGGCTGGAACATCTCATACCGTTTTTGGCTTTCATCCCCCAACCATTACGCCGTGGCCAGAACATTTTCTGCGTCGGTTCCGGCTTTCACTCCCAGAAGCATCCTGTCGCGTCCAGAACATCTCATGCGTCGGTTCCAGCTTTCAGTTCCAAAAACACCTCGCCGCGGCCAGAACATCTCATCCGTCGGTTCCGGCTTTACCCCCAAGCACCTTGCCAAGGCGGTGACATTTCATTCACAGGTTCCAGCTTTCACCCTCCAGGCACATAGCTGCATACTGTATGGACAAGTTATTCGCCGGATCCAGTTTCCACATCCCAATCAAGTGTGATAGGGTACAATGGTGTGAAAGTGATATATGGGGCCTATATATTATCACTTCATTTCTGCCAATGTAGGTGAAAATGATAATTTTCACTTACTTTTGTAGAAAATAAGAACGTCACAGCGGACGGAACATCTCATGCTCCGTTTTTGGCTTTTACCCCTCAACCATTACGCCGTGGCCGGAACATTTTCTGCGTCGGTTCCGGCTTTCACTCCCAAAAGCATCCCGTCGCGTCCAGAACATCTCATGCGTCGGTTCTGGCTTTCACTCCTAAAAGCACCTCGTCGTGGCCAGAACATCTCATCCGTCGGTTCTGGCTTAACCCCCCAAGCACCTTGCCAAGTCGGGAACATTTCATTCACAGGTTCCAGCTTTTACCCTCCAGGCACATAGCCGTGTACGGAACAAATTATTCCCAGGTTCCGATTTTCACACCCCAACCGAATGTGAAAGGGGACAGCGGTGTGAAAGTAGTATATGGGGTCTAAAAATTATCACTTTTTTTTACCAAAGGAGGTGAAAATAACAATTTTCACCTACTTTTGTAGAAAATAAGTACCTTGCAGCAGTCGGTACATCTCATGCGCCGGTTCCGGCTTTCACTGTCCAACCATCACGCCGGAACATTTCTTGTGCCGGTTCCAGGTTTCACCCACAAAAGCACCTTGCCAAGGCGGTGACATTTCATTCACAGGTTCCAGCTTTCACCCTCCAGGCACATAGCTGCATTAGAACAAGTTATTTGCCGGATCCAGTTTTCACATCCCAATCAAGTGTGATAGGGTACAGTGGTGTGAAAGTGGTTTATGGGGACTATATATTATCACTTCATTTCTACCAAAGTAGGGTGAAATTGATCATTTTCACTTACTTTTGTAGAAAATAAGTACGTCACAGCGGCCGAAACATCTCATGCTCCGTTTTTGGCTTTCACCCCCCAACCATCACGCCGCAGCCGGAACATTTTCTGCGTCGGTTCCAGCTTTCATTCCCAAAAGCATCTCGTCGCAGGCCAGAACATCTCATGCGTCGGTTCTGGCTTTCACTCCCAAAAGCACCTCGTCGTGGCCAGAACATCTCATCCGTCGGTTCCGGCTTTACCCCCCAAGCACCTTGCCAAGGTGGGAACATTTCATTCACAGGTTCCAGCTTTTACCCTCCAGGCACATAGCCGCGTACATAACAAGCTATTCGTCGGTTCCGGTTTTCACACCCCAATCAAATGTGAAAGGGTACAGCGGTGTGAAAGTGGTATATGGGGCCTATAAATTATCACTTTTTTTTTTTACCAAAGTAGGTGAAAATTATTATTTTCACCTACTTTAGTAGAAAAAGTATTACTGACATTCAATAAAAAAGCAATGCAGACAATATCACTGCTATCTCCCGCACTGATATCAGCCCTGATTTGGCTCGCTGTCTGCATAAAATAATATAAGGACCTCAATTCATCAAACTTTAAACATAATTTAAGGAAGACCATACATATTTGATAAATATACATGTATGCCAGGAAGATATTATCGCGCCTGCTTACCTGTTGTGGGTAGCTGCTCCTGCAATTTGACGTTTGGAATATGCTGTAGTAAAAATGATGTCACAGTAGTCCAGAGACGTAGCTGGGTAAGTAGTTGACATCACAATTCATTCGTGGAGAAGGTCTACCTGAAAAAAAGAAGAAGGAGGCGCGATAATATGTTCATGACATACATGCATATTTATTAATAATGTGTCTTACATCGTAACACACATAAATGCAGTACTATACAGACAACACAAGTCATCCTTATCAGTTCCTGCCCCAGTGATTGCAAATACATGCTACAGCACATATTAGACCCTTAACTGTGGACCCGTTACTCAGTTTTACAAACTGAGCAGGTCCCCGGGTATGTGCTCTGCAGCAGCCAGTCTTGAGGAGCTGTCAGGGACTATCACCCCCCAAAGCACCTCACAGTGCCTGGAACATCTCATGCGCCAGTTTAGGCTTTCACCCGCCTTCAAGCCCATCGCAAAAGCATGACAATCTCATGCTCCGGATCTGGCACCTCTCCAAAGCACCTCAACGCGTCCGGAACATTTCATGCGCCGCTTCCGGCTTTCACCCCCAAACACCACACCGCGGCCAGAACATTTATTGCGCCGGTTCCAACTTTCACCCCCAAAAGCACCTCGTCGCAGCCAGAATATCTCATACGTCGGTTCAGGCTTCAACCCCTCCCAAGCACCTTGCCAAGGTGGGAACATTTCATTCACAGGTTCCATTTTTTACCCTCCAGGCACATAGCTGCATATGGACAAGTTATTCGCCAGATCCAGTTTTCACACCCCAATCAAGTGTTATAACATTTCCTGCACCGGTTCCGGCTTTCACTCCCAAAAGCACCTCGTCGCAGGCCAGAACATTTCATGCGTCGGTTTCCGGCTTTCCCACCTTAATCTAATGTGAAAGGGTACAGCGGTGTGAAAGTGGTATATGAGGCCTATAAATTATCACATTTTTTTTACCAAAGTAGGTGGAAATAACAATTTTTACCTACTTTTGTAGAAAATAAGTAACTCACACGCCGCGACCGGAACATTCCTTGCGTCTGTTCCGGCTTTCACTCCCAAAAGCACCTCGTCGCATGCCAGAACATCTCATGCGTCGGTTCTGGCTTTCACTCCCAAAAGCATACCGTCGCGGCCAGAACATCTCATGCGTCGGTTCCAGCTTTCACTTCCAAAAGCACCTCGTCACGGCCAGAACATCTCATCCGTCGGTTCCGGCTTCAACCCCCAAGCACCTTGCTAAGTCAGGAACATTTCATCACAGGTTCCAGATTTTACCCTCCAGGCACATAGCTGCGTACAAGTTATTCCCAGATTCCGGTTTTCACACCCCAATCGAATGTGAAAGGGTACAGCGGTGTGAAAGTGGTATATGGGGTCTAAAAATTATCACTTTTCTTTTACCAAAGCAGGTGAAAATAACAATTTTCACCTACTTTTGTAGAAAATAAGTACCTTGCAGCAGTCAGTACATCTCATGCGCCGGTTCTGGCTTTCACTGCCCAACCATCACGCCGGAACATTTCTTGTGCCGGTTCCAGGTTTCACCCACAAAAGCACCTTGCCAAGGCGGTGACATTTCATTCACAGGTTCCAGCTTTCACCCTCCAGGCACATAGCTGCATATGGACAAGTTATTCGCCGGATCCAGTTTCCACATCCCAATCAAGTGTGATAGGGTACAATGGTGTGAAAGTGATGTATGGGGCCTATATATTATCACTTCATTTCTACCAATGTAGGTGAAAATGATAATTTTCACTTACTTTTATAGAAAATAAGTACCTCACAGTGGCTGGAACATCTCATACTGTTTTTGGCTTTCATCCCCCAACAATTATGCCGTGGCCAGAACATTTTCTGCGTCGGTTCCAGCTTTCACTCCCAGAAGCATCCCGTCGCGTCCATTACATCTCATGCGTCGGTTCCAGCTTTCAGTTCCAAAAACACCTCGCCGCGGCCAGAACATGTCATCCGTCGGTTCCGGCTTTACCCCCCAAGCACCTTGCCAAGGCGGTGACATTTCATTCACAGAATCCAGCTTTCACCCTCCAGGCACATAGCTGCATACTGTATGGACAAGTTATTCGCCGGATCCAGTTTCCACATCCCAATCAAGTGTGATAGGGTACAATGGTGTGAAAGTGATATATGGGGCCTATATATTATCACTTCATTTCTGCCAATGTAGGTGAAAATGATAATTTTCACTAACTTTTGTAGAAAATAGGAACGTCACAGCGGCCGGAACATCTCATGCTCCGTTTTTGGCTTTCACCCCTCAACCATTACGCCGTGGCCGGAACATTTTCTGCGTCGGTTCCGGCTTTCACTCCCAAAAGCATCCCGTCGCGTCCAGAACACCTCATGCGTCGGTTCTGGCTTTCACTCCTAAAAGCACCTCGTCGTGGCCAGAACATCTCATCCGTCGGTTCTGGCTTAACCCCCCAAGCACCTTGCCAAGTCGGGAACATTTCATTCACAGGTTCCAGCTTTTACCCTCCAGGCACATAGCCGTGTACGGAACAAATTATTCCCAGGTTCCGATTTTCACACCCCAATCGAATGTGAAAGGGTACAGCGGTGTGAAAGTAATATATGGGGCCTATAAATGATCACATTTTTTTTACCAAAGAAGGTGGAAATAACAATTTTCACCTACTTTTGTAGAAAATAAGTACCTCACAGCAGCCGGTACATCTCATGCGCCGGTTTCGGCTTTCACCGCCAAACCACCACGCCGCTACTGGAACATTCCTTTCACCGGTTCCAGGTTTCACCCACAAAAGCACCTTGCCAAGGCAGTACCATTTCATTCACAGGTTCCAGCTTTCACCCTCCAGGCACATAGCTGCATATGGACAAGTTATTTGCCGGATCCAGTTTTCACATCCCAATCAAGTGTGATAGGGTACAGTGGTGTGAAAGTGGTTTATGGGGACTATATATTATCACTTCATTTCTACCAAAGTAGGTGAAATTTATCATTTTCACTTACTTTTGTAGAAAATAAGTACCACACAGCGGCCGAAACATCTCATGCTCCGTTTTTGTCTTTCACCCCCCAACCATCACGCCGCAGCCGGAACATTTTCTGCGTCGGTTCCAGCTTTCATTCCCAAAAGCATCTCGTCGCAGGCCAGAACATCTTATGCGCCGGTTCCGGCTTTCACTCCCAAAAGCATTCCGTCGCGTCCAGAACATCTCATGCGTCGGTTCTGGCTTTCACTCCCAAAAGCATCCCGTCGCAGCCAGAACATCTCATGCGTCGGTTCCAGCTTTCACTTCCAAAAGCACCTCGTCACGGCCAGAACATCTCATCCGTCGGTTCGGGCTTCAACCCCCAAGCACCTTGCTAAGTCAGGAATATTTCATCACAGGTTCCAGATTTTACCCTCCAGGCACATAGCTGCGTACAAGTTATTCCCAGATTCCGGTTTTCACACCCCAATCGAATGTGAAAGGGTACAGTGGTGTGAAAGTGGTATATGGGGTCTAAAAATTATCACTTTTTTTTACCAAAGGAGGTGAAAATAACAATTTTCACCTACTTTTGTAGAAAATAAGTACCTTGCAGCAGTCGGTACATCTCATGCGCCGGTTCCGGCTTTCACTGTCCAACCATCACGCCGGAACATTTCTTGTGCCGGTTCCAGGTTTCACCCACAAAAGCACCTTGCCAAGGCGGTGACATTTCATTCACAGGTTCCAGCTTTCACCCTCCAGGCACATAGCTGCATATGGACAAGTTATTCGCCGGATCCAGTTTCCACATCCCAATCAAGTGTGATAGGGTACAATGGTGTGAAAGTGATGTATGGGGCCTATATATTATCACTTCATTTCTACCAATGTAGGTGAAAATGATAATTTTAACTTACTTTTATATAAAATATGTACCTCACAGTGGCTGGAACATCTCATACCGTTTTTGGCTTTCATCCCCCAACCATTACGCCGTGGCCAGAACATTTTCTGCGTCGGCTCCGGCTTTCACTCCCAGAAGCATCCTGTCGCGTCCAGAACATCTCATGCGTCGGTTCCAGCTTTCAGTTCCAAAAACACCTCGCCGCGGCCAGAACATCTCATCCGTCGGTTCCGGCTTTACCCCCAAGCACCTTGCCAAGGCGGTGACATTTCATTCACAGGTTCCAGCTTTCACCCTCCAGGCACATAGCTGCATACTGTATGGACAAGTTATTCGCCGGATCCAGTTTCCACATCCCAATCAAGTGTGATAGGGTACAATGGTGTGAAAGTGATATATGGGGCCTATATATTATCACTTCATTTCTGCCAATGTAGGTGAAAATGATAATTTTCACTTACTTTTGTAGAAAATAAGAACGTCACAGCGGACGGAACATCTCATGCTCCGTTTTTGGCTTTCACCCCTCAACCATTACGCCGTGGCCGGAACATTTTCTGCGTCGGTTCCGGCTTTCACTCCCAAAAGCATCCCGTCGCGTCCAGAACATCTCATGCGTCGGTTCTGGCTTTCACTCCTAAAAGCACCTCGTCGTGGCCAGAACATCTCATCCGTCGGTTCTGGCTTAACCCCCCAAGCACCTTGCCAAGTCGGGAACATTTCATTCACAGGTTCCAGCTTTTACCCTCCAGGCACATAGCCGTGTACGGAACAAATTATTCCCAGGTTCCGATTTTCACACCCCAACCGAATGTGAAAGGGGACAGCGGTGTGAAAGTAGTATATGGGGTCTAAAAATTATCACTTTTTTTTACCAAAGGAGGTGAAAATAACAATTTTCACCTACTTTTGTAGAAAATAAGTACCTTGCAGCAGTCGGTACATCTCATGCGCCGGTTCCGGCTTTCACTGTCCAACCATCACGCCGGAACATTTCTTGTGCCGGTTCCAGGTTTCACCCACAAAAGCACCTTGCCAAGGCGGTGACATTTCATTCACAGGTTCCAGCTTTCACCCTCCAGGCACATAGCTGCATTAGAACAAGTTATTTGCCGGATCCAGTTTTCACATCCCAATCAAGTGTGATAGGGTACAGTGGTGTGAAAGTGGTTTATGGGGACTATATATTATCACTTCATTTCTACCAAAGTAGGGTGAAATTGATCATTTTCACTTACTTTTGTAGAAAATAAGTACGTCACAGCGGCCGAAACATCTCATGCTCCGTTTTTGGCTTTCACCCCCCAACCATCACGCCGCAGCCGGAACATTTTCTGCGTCGGTTCCAGCTTTCATTCCCAAAAGCATCTCGTCGCAGGCCAGAACATCTCATGCGTCGGTTCTGGCTTTCACTCCCAAAAGCACCTCGTCGTGGCCAGAACATCTCATCCGTCGGTTCCGGCTTTACCCCCCAAGCACCTTGCCAAGGTGGGAACATTTCATTCACAGGTTCCAGCTTTTACCCTCCAGGCACATAGCCGCGTACATAACAAGCTATTCGTCGGTTCCGGTTTTCACACCCCAATCAAATGTGAAAGGGTACAGCGGTGTGAAAGTGGTATATGGGGCCTATAAATTATCACTTTTTTTTTTTACCAAAGTAGGTGAAAATTATTATTTTCACCTACTTTAGTAGAAAAAGTATTACTGACATTCAATAAAAAAGCAATGCAGACAATATCACTGCTATCTCCCGCACTGATATCAGCCCTGATTTGGCTCGCTGTCTGCATAAAATAATATAAGGACCTCAATTCATCAAACTTTAAACATAATTTAAGGAAGACCATACATATTTGATAAATATACATGTATGCCAGGAAGATATTATCGCGCCTGCTTACCTGTTGTGGGTAGCTGCTCCTGCAATTTGACGTTTGGAATATGCTGTAGTAAAAATGATGTCACAGTAGTCCAGAGACGTAGCTGGGTAAGTAGTTGACATCACAATTCATTCGTGGAGAAGGTCTACCTGAAAAAAAGAAGAAGGAGGCGCGATAATATGTTCATGACATACACGCATATTCATTAATAATGTGTCTTACATCGTAACACACATAAATGCAGTACTATACAGACAACACAAGTCATCCTTATCAGTTCCTGCCCCAGTGATTGCAAATACATGCTACAGCACATATTAGACCCTTAACTGTGGACCCGTTACTCAGTTTTACAAACTGAGCAGGTCCCCGGGTATGTGCTCTGCAGCAGCCAGTCTTGAGGAGCTGTCAGGGACTATCACCCCCCAAAGCACCTCACAGTGCCTGGAACATCTCATGCGCCAGTTTAGGCTTTCACCCGCCTTCAAGCCCATCGAAAAAGCATGACAATCTCATGCTCCGGATCTGGCACCTCTCCAAAGCACCTCAACGCGTCCGGAACATTTCATGCGCCGCTTCCGGCTTTCACCCCCAAACACCACGCCGCGGCCAGAACATTTATTGCGCCGGTTCCAACTTTCACCCCCAAAAGCACCTCGTCGCAGCCAGAATATCTCATACGTCGGTTCAGGCTTCAACCCCTCCCAAGCACCTTGCCAAGGTGGGAACATTTCATTCACAGGTTCCAGCTTTTACCCTCCAGGCACATAGCTGCATATGGACAAGTTATTCGCCAGATCCAGATTTCACACCCCAATCAAGTGTTATAACATTTCCTGCACCGGTTCCGGCTTTCACTCCCAAAAGCACCTCGTCGCAGGCCAGAACATCTCATGCGTCGGTTTCCGGCTTTCCCACCTTAATCTAATGTGAAAGGGTACAGCGGTGTGAAAGTGGTATATGAGGCCTATAAATGATCACATTTTTTTTACCAAAGTAGGTGGAAATAACAATTTTTACCTACTTTTGTAGAAAATAAGTAACTCACACGCCGCGACCGGAACATTCCTTGCGTCGGTTCCGGCTTTCACTTCCAAAAGCACCTCGTCGCGTGCCAGAACATCTCATGCGTCGGTTCCGGCTTTCACTCCCAAAAGCATACCGTCGCGGCCAGAACATCTCATGCGTCGGTTCCAGCTTTCACTTTCAAAAGCACCTCGTCACGGCCAGAACATCTCATCCGTCGGTTCCGGCTTCAACCCCCAAGCACCTTGCTAAGTCAGGAACATTTCATCACAGGTTCCAGATTTTACCCTCCAGGCACATAGCTGCGTACAAGTTATTCCCAGATTCCGGTTTTCACACCCCAATCGAATGTGAAAGGGTACAGCGGTGTGAAAGTGGTATATGGGGTCTAAAAATTATCACTTTTCTTTTACCAAAGCAGGTGAAAATAACAATTTTCACCTACTTTTGTAGAAAATAAGTACCTTGCAGCAGTCGGTACATCTCATGCGCCGGTTCTGGCTTTCACTGCCCAACCATCACGCCGGAACATTTCTTGTGCCGGTTCCAGGTTTCACCCACAAAAGCACCTTGCCAAGGCGGTGACATTTCATTCACAGGTTTCAGCTTTCACCCTCCAGGCACATAGCTGCATATGGACAAGTTATTCGCCGGATCCAGTTTCCACATCCCAATCAAGTGTGATAGGGTACAATGGTGTGAAAGTGATGTATGGGGCCTATATATTATCACTTCATTTCTACCAATGTAGGTGAAAATGATAATTTTCACTTACTTTTATAGAAAATAAGTACCTCACAGTGGCCGGAACATCTCATACTGTTTTTGGCTTTCATCCCCCAACCATTACGCCGTGGCCAGAACATTTTCTGCGTCGGTTCCGGCTTTCACTCCCAGAAGCATCCCGTCGCGTCCAGAACATCTCATGCGTCGGTTCCAGCTTTCAGTTCCAAAAACACCTCGCCGCGGCAAGAACATCTCATCCGTCGGTTCCGGCTTTACCCCCAAGCACCTTGCCAAGGCGGTGACATTTCATTCACAGGTTCCAGCTTTCACCCTCCAGGCACATAGCTGCATACTGTATGGACAAGTTATTCGCCGGATCCAGTTTCCACATCCCAATCAAGTGTGATAGGGTACAATGGTGTGAAAGTGATATATGGGGCCTATATATTATCACTTCATTTCTGCCAATGTAGGTGAAAATGATAATTTTCACTTACTTTTGTAGAAAATAAGAACGTCACAGCAGACGGAACATCTCATGCTCCGTTTTTGGCTTTCACCCCTCAACCATTACGCCGTGGCCGGAACATTTTCTGCGTCGGTTCCGGCTTTCACTCCCAAAAGCATCCCGTCGCGTCCAGAACATCTCATGCGTCGGTTCTGGCTTTCACTCCTAAAAGCACCTCGTCGTGGCCAGAACATCTCATCCGTCGGTTCTGGCTTAACCCCCCAAGCACCTTGCCAAGTCGGGAACATTTCATTCACAGGTTCCAGCTTTTACCCTCCAGGCACATAGCCGTGTACGGAACAAATTATTCCCAGGTTCCGATTTTCACACCCCAACCGAATGTGAAAGGGGACAGCGGTGTGAAAGTAGTATATGGGGTCTAAAAATTATCACTTTTTTTTACCAAAGGAGGTGAAAATAACAATTTTCACCTACTTTTGTAGAAAATAAGTACCTTGCAGCAGTCGGTACATCTCATGCGCCGGTTCCGGCTTTCACTGTCCAACCATCACGCCGGAACATTTCTTGTGCCGGTTCCAGGTTTCACCCACAAAAGCACCTTGCCAAGGCGGTGACATTTCATTCACAGGTTCCAGCTTTCACCCTCCAGGCACATAGCTGCATTAGAACAAGTTATTTGCCGGATCCAGTTTTCACATCCCAATCAAGTGTGATAGGGTACAGTGGTGTGAAAGTGGTTTATGGGGACTATATATTATCACTTCATTTCTACCAAAGTAGGGTGAAATTGATCATTTTCACTTACTTTTGTAGAAAATAAGTACGTCACAGCGGCCGAAACATCTCATGCTCCGTTTTTGGCTTTCACCCCCCAACCATCACGCCGCAGCCGGAACATTTTCTGCGTCGGTTCCAGCTTTCATTCCCAAAAGCATCTCGTCGCAGGCCAGAACATCTCATGCGTCGGTTCTGGCTTTCACTCCCAAAAGCACCTCGTCGTGGCCAGAACATCTCATCCGTCGGTTCCGGCTTTACCCCCCAAGCACCTTGCCAAGGTGGGAACATTTCATTCACAGGTTCCAGCTTTTACCCTCCAGGCACATAGCCGCGTACATAACAAGCTATTCGTCGGTTCCGGTTTTCACACCCCAATCAAATGTGAAAGGGTACAGCGGTGTGAAAGTGGTATATGGGGCCTATAAATTATCACTTTTTTTTTTTACCAAAGTAGGTGAAAATTATTATTTTCACCTACTTTAGTAGAAAAAGTATTACTGACATTCAATAAAAAAGCAATGCAGACAATATCACTGCTATCTCCCGCACTGATATCAGCCCTGATTTGGCTCGCTGTCTGCATAAAATAATATAAGGACCTCAATTCATCAAACTTTAAACATAATTTAAGGAAGACCATACATATTTGATAAATATACATGTATGCCAGGAAGATATTATCGCGCCTGCTTACCTGTTGTGGGTAGCTGCTCCTGCAATTTGACGTTTGGAATATGCTGTAGTAAAAATGATGTCACAGTAGTCCAGAGACGTAGCTGGGTAAGTAGTTGACATCACAATTCATTCGTGGAGAAGGTCTACCTGAAAAAAAGAAGAAGGAGGCGCGATAATATGTTCATGACATACACACATATTCATTAATAATGTGTCTTACATCGTAACACACATAAATGCAGTACTATACAGACAACACAAGCCATCCTTATCAGTTCCTGCCCCAGTGATTGCAAATACATGCTACAGCACATATTAGACCCTTAACTGTGGACCCGTTACTCAGTTTTACAAACTGAGCAGGTCCCCGGGTATGTGCTCTGCAGCAGCCAGTCTTGAGGAGCTGTCAGGGACTATCACCCCCCAAAGCACCTCACAGTGCCTGGAACATCTCATGCGCCAGTTTAGGCTTTCACCCGCCTTCAAGCCCATCGAAAAAGCATGACAATCTCATGCTCCGGATCTGGCACCTCTCCAAAGCACCTCAACGCGTCCGGAACATTTCATGCGCCGCTTCCGGCTTTCACCCCCAAACACCACGCCGCGGCCAGAACATTTATTGCGCCGGTTCCAACTTTCACCCCCAAAAGCACCTCGTCGCAGCCAGAATATCTCATACGTCGGTTCAGGCTTCAACCCCTCCCAAGCACCTTGCCAAGGTGGGAACATTTCATTCACAGGTTCCAGCTTTTACCCTCCAGGCACATAGCTGCATATGGACAAGTTATTCGCCAGATCCAGATTTCACACCCCAATCAAGTGTTATAACATTTCCTGCACCGGTTCCGGCTTTCACTCCCAAAAGCACCTTGTCGCAGGCCAGAACATCTCATGCGTCGGTTTCCGGCTTTCCCACCTTAATCTAATGTGAAAGGGTACAGCGGTGTGAAAGTGGTATATGAGGCCTATAAATGATCACATTTTTTTTACCAAAGTAGGTGGAAATAACAATTTTTACCTACTTTTGTAGAAAATAAGTAACTCACACGCCGCGACCGGAACATTCCTTGCGTCGGTTCCGGCTTTCACTTCCAAAAGCACCTCGTCGCGTGCCAGAACATCTCATGCGTCGGTTCCGGCTTTCACTCCCAAAAGCATACCGTCGCGGCCAGAACATCTCATGCGTCGGTTCCAGCTTTCACTTTCAAAAGCACCTCGTCACGGCCAGAACATCTCATCCGTCGGTTCCGGCTTCAACCCCCAAGCACCTTGCTAAGTCAGGAACATTTCATCACAGGTTCCAGATTTTACCCTCCAGGCACATAGCTGCGTACAAGTTATTCCCAGATTCCGGTTTTCACACCCCAATCGAATGTGAAAGGGTACAGCGGTGTGAAAGTGGTATATGGGGTCTAAAAATTATCACTTTTCTTTTACCAAAGCAGGTGAAAATAACAATTTTCACCTACTTTTGTAGAAAATAAGTACCTTGCAGCAGTCGGTACATCTCATGCGCCGGTTCTGGCTTTCACTGCCCAACCATCACGCCGGAACATTTCTTGTGCCGGTTCCAGGTTTCACCCACAAAAGCACCTTGCCAAGGCGGTGACATTTCATTCACAGGTTTCAGCTTTCACCCTCCAGGCACATAGCTGCATATGGACAAGTTATTCGCCGGATCCAGTTTCCACATCCCAATCAAGTGTGATAGGGTACAATGGTGTGAAAGTGATGTATGGGGCCTATATATTATCACTTCATTTCTACCAATGTAGGTGAAAATGATCATTTTCACTTACTTTTATAGAAAATAAGTACCTCACAGTGGCTGGAACATCTCATACTGTTTTTGGCTTTCATCCCCCAACCATTACGCCGTGGCCAGAACATTTTCTGCGTCGGTTCCGGCTTTCACTCCCAGAAGCATCCCGTCGCGTCCAGAACATCTCATGCGTCGGTTCCAGCTTTCAGTTCCAAAAACACCTCGCCGCGGCCAGAACATCTCATCCGTCGGTTCCGGCTTTACCCCCAAGCACCTTGCCAAGGCGGTGACATTTCATTCACAGGTTCCAGCTTTCACCCTCCAGGCACATAGCTGCATACTGTATGGACAAGTTATTCGCCGGATCCAGTTTCCAAATCCCAATCAAGTGTGATAGGGTACAATGGTGTGAAAGTGATATATGGGGCCTATATATTATCACTTCATTTCTGCCAATGTAGGTAAAAATGATAATTTTCACTTACTTTTGTAGAAAATAAGAACGTCACAGCGGCCGGAACATCTCATGCTCCGTTTTTGGCTTTCACCCCTCAACCATTACGCCGTGGCCGGAACATTTTCTGCGTCAGTTCCGGCTTTCACTCCCAAAAGCATCCCGTCGCGTCCAGAACATCTCATGCGTCGGTTCTGGCTTTCACTCCTAAAAGCACCTCGTCGTGGCCAGAACATCTCATCCGTCGGTTCTGGCTTAACCCCCCAAGCACCTTGCCAAGTCGGGAACATTTCATTCACAGGTTCCAGCTTTTACCCTCCAGGCACATAGCCGTGTACGGAACAAATTATTCCCAGGTTCCGATTTTCACACCCCAATCGAATGTGAAAGGGTACAGCGGTGTGAAAGTAATATATGGGGCCTATAAATGATCACTTTTTTTTACCAAAGAAGGTGGAAATAACAATTTTCACCTACTTTTGTAGAAAATAAGTACCTCACAGCAGCCGGTACATCTCATGCGCCGGTTTCGGCTTTCACCGCCAAACCACCACGCCGCTACTGGAACATTCCTTTCACCGGTTCCAGGTTTCACCCACAAAAGCACCTTGCCAAGGCAGTACCATTTCATTCACAGGTTCCAGCTTTCACCCTCCAGGCACATAGCTGCATATAGACAAGTTATTTGCCGGATCCAGTTTTCACATCCCAATCAAGTGTGATAGGGTACAGTGGTGTGAAAGTGGTTTATGGGGACTATATATTATTACTTCATTTCTACCAAAGTAGGTGAAATTTATCATTTTCACTTACTTTTGTAGAAAATAAGTACCACACAGCGGCCGAAACATCTCATGCTCCGTTTTTGGCTTTCACCCCCCAACCATCACGCCGCAGCCGGAACATTTTCTGCGTCGGTTCCAGCTTTCATTCCCAAAAGCATCTCGTCGCAGGCCAGAACATCTTATGCGTCGGTTCCGGCTTTCACTCCCAAAAGCATCCCGTCGCGTCCAGAACATCTCATGCGTCGGTTCCGTCTTTCACTGCCCAACCATCACGCCGGAAAATTTCTTGTGCCGGTACCAGGTTTCACCCACAAAAGCACCATGCCAAGGCGGTGACATTTCATTCACAGGTTCCAGCTTTCACCCTCCAGGCACATAGCTGCATATGGACAAGTTATTTGCCGGATCCAGTTTTCACATCCCAATCAAGTGTGATAGGGTACAGTGGTGTGAAAGTGGTTTATGGGGACTATATATTATCACTTCATTTCTACCAAAGTAGGTGAAATTGATCATTTTCACTTACTTTTGTAGAAAATAAGTACGTCACAGCGGCCGAAGCATCTCATGCTCCGTTTTTGGCTTTCACCCCCCAACCATCACGCCGCAGCCGGAACATTTTCTGCGTCGGTTCCAGCTTTCATTCCCAAAAGCATCTCGTCGCAGGCCAGAACATCTCATGCGTCGTTTCTGGCTTTCACTCCCAAAAGCACCTCGTCGTGGCCAGAACATCTCATCCGTCGGTTCCGGCTTTACCCCCCAAGCACCTTGCCAAGGTGGGAACATTTCATTCACAGGTTCCAGCTTTTACCCTCCAGGCACATAGCCGCGTACATAACAAGCTATTCGCCGGTTCCGGTTTTCACACCCCAATCAAATGTGAAAGGGTACAGCGGTGTGAAAGTGGTATATGGGGCCTATAAATTATCACTTTTTTTTTTTACCAAAGTAGGTGAAAATTATTATTTTCACCTACTTTAGTAGAAAAAAGTATTACTGACATTCAATAAAAAAGCAATGCAGACAATATCACTGCTATCTCCCGCACTGATATCAGCCCTGATTTGGCTCTGTCTGCATAAAATAATATAAGGACCTCAATTCATCAAACTTTAAACATAATTTAAGGAAGACCATACATATTTGATAAATATACATGTATGCCAGGAAGATATTATCGCGCCTGCTTACCTGTTGTAGGTAGCTGCTCCTGCAATTTGACGTTTGGAATATGCTGTAGTAAAAATGATGTCACAGTAGTCCAGAGACGTAGCTGGGTAAGTAGTTGACATCACAATTCATTCGTGGAGAAGGTCTACCTGAAAAAAAGAAGAAGGAGGCGCGATAATATGTTCATGACATACATGCATATTTATTAATAATGTGTCTTACATCGTAACACACATAAATGCAGTACTATACAGACAACACAAGTCATCCTTATCAGTTCCTGCCCCAGTGATTGCAAATACATGCTACAGCACATATTAGACCCTTAACTGTGGACCCGTTACTCAGTTTTACAAACTGAGCAGGTCCCCGGGTATGTGCTCTGCAGCAGCCAGTCTTGAGGAGCTGTCAGGGACTATCACCCCCCAAAGCACCGGCTTTACCCCCCAAGCACCTTGCCAAGGTGGGAACATTTCATTCACAGGTTCCAGCTTTTACCCTCCAGGCACATAGCCGCGTACATAACAAGCTATTCGCCGGTTCCGGTTTTCACACCCCAATCAAATGTGAAAGGGTACAGCGGTGTGAAAGTGGTATATGGGGCCTATAAATTATCACTTTTTTTTTTTACCAAAGTAGGTGAAAATTATTATTTTCACCTACTTTAGTAGAAAAAAGTATTACTGACATTCAATAAAAAAGCAATGCAGACAATATCACTGCTATCTCCCGCACTGATATCAGCCCTGATTTGGCTCGCTGTCTGCATAAAATAATATAAGGACCTCAATTCATCAAACTTTAAACATAATTTAAGGAAGACCATACATATTTGATAAATATACATGTATGCCAGGAAGATATTATCGCGCCTGCTTACCTGTTGTAGGTAGCTGCTCCTGCAATTTGACGTTTGGAATATGCTGTAGTAAAAATGATGTCACAGTAGTCCAGAGACGTAGCTGGGTAAGTAGTTGACATCACAATTCATTCGTGGAGAAGGTCTACCTGAAAAAAAGAAGAAGGAGGCGCGATAATATGTTCATGACATACATGCATATTTATTAATAATGTGTCTTACATCGTAACACACATAAATGCAGTACTATACAGACAACACAAGTCATCCTTATCAGTTCCTGCCCCAGTGATTGCAAATACATGCTACAGCACATATTAGACCCTTAACTGTGGACCCGTTACTCAGTTTTACAAACTGAGCAGGTCCCCGGGTATGTGCTCTGCAGCAGCCAGTCTTGAGGAGCTGTCAGGGACTATCACCCCCCAAAGCACCTCACAGTGCCTGGAACATCTCATGCGCCAGTTTAGGCTTTCACCCGCCTTCAAGCCCATCGCAAAAGCATGACAATCTCATGCTCCGGATCTGGCACCTCTCCAAAGCACCTCAACGCGTCCGAAACATTTCCTGCGCCGCTTCCGGCTTTCACCCCCAAACACCACGCCGCGGCCAGAACATTTATTGCGCCGGATCCAACTTTCACCCCCAAAAGCACCTCGTCGCAGCCAGAATATCTCATACGTCGGTTCAGGCTTCAACCCCTTCCAAGCACCTTGCCAAGGTGGGAACATTTCATTCACAGGTTCCAGCTTTTACCCTCCAGGCACATAGCTGCATATGGACAAGTTATTCGCCAGATCCAGTTGTCACACCCCAATCAAGTGTTATAACATTTCCTGCACCGGTTTCGGCTTTCACTCCCAAAAGCACCTCGTCGCAGGCCAGAACATCTCATGCGTCGGTTTCCGGCTTTCACACCTTAATCTAATGTGAAAGGGTACAGCGGTGTGAAAGTGGTATATGAGGCCTATAAATGATCACATTTTTTTTACCAAAGTAGGTGGAAATAACAATTTTCACCTACTTTTGTAGAAAATAAGTAACTCACACGCCGCGACCGGAACATTCCTTGCGTCGGTTCCAGCTTTCACTCCCAAAAGCACCTCGTCGCATGCCAGAACATCTCATGCGTCGGTTCTGGCTTTCACTCCCAAAAGCATACCGTCGCGGCCAGAACATCTCATGCGTCGGTTCCAGCTTTCACTTCCAAAAGCACCTCGTCACGGCCAGAACATCTCATGCGTCGGTTCCGGCTTCAACCCCCAAGCACCTTGCTAAGTCAGGAACATTTCATCACAGGTTCCAGATTTTACCCTCCAGGCACATAGCTGCGTACAAGTTATTCCCAGATTCCGGTTTTCACACCCCAATCGAATGTGAAAGGGTACAGTGGTGTGAAAGTGGTATATGGGGTCTAAAAATTATCACTTTTCTTTTACCAAAGCAGGTGAAAATAACAATTTTCACCTACTTTTGTAGAAAATAAGTACCTTGCAGCAGTCGGTACATCTCATGCGCCGGTTCAGGCTTTCACTGCCCAACCATCACGCCGGAACATTTCTTGTGCCGGTTCCAGGTTTCACCCACAAAAGCACCTTGCCAAGGCGGTGACATTTCATTCACAGGTTCCAGCTTTCACCCTCCAGGCACATAGCTGCATATGGACAAGTTATTCGCCGGATCCAGTTTCCACATCCCAATCAAGTGTGATAGGGTACAATGGTGTGAAAGTGATGTATGGGGCCTATATATTATCACTTCATTTCTACCAATGTAGGTGAAAATTATAATTTTCACTTACTTTTATAGAAAATAAGTACCTCACAGTGGCTGGAACATCTCATACTGTTTTTGGCTTTCATCCCCCAACCATTACGCCGTGGCCAGAACATTTTCTGCGTCGGTTCCGGCTTTCACTCCCAGAAGCATCCCGTCGCGTCCAGAACATCTCATGCGTCGGTTCCAGCTTTCAGTTCCAAAAACACCTCGCCGCGGCCAGAACATCTCATCCGTCGGTTCCGGCTTTACCCCCAAGCACCTTGCCAAGGCGGTGACATTTCATTCACAGGTTCCAGCTTTCACCCTCCAGGCACATAGCTGCATACTGTATGGACAAGTTATTCGCCGGATCCAGTTTCCACATCCCAATCAAGTTTGATAGGGTACAATGGTGTGAAAGTGATATATGGGGCCTATATATTATCACTTCATTTCTGCCAATGTAGGTGAAAATGATAATTTTCACTTACTTTTGTAGAAAATAAGAACGTCACAGCGGCCGGAACATCTCATGCTCCGTTTTTGGCTTTCACCCCTCAACCATTACGCCGTGGCCGGAACATTTTCTGCGTCGGTTCCGGCTTTCACTCCCAAAAGCATCCCGTCGCGTCCAGAACATCTCATGCGTCGGTTCTGGCTTTCACTCCTAAAAGCACCTCGTCGTGGCCAGAACATCTCATCCGTCGGTTCTGGCTTAACCCCCCAAGCACCTTGCCAAGTCGGGAACATTTCATTCACAGGTTCCAGCTTTTACCCTCCAGGCACATAGCCGTGTACGGAACAAATTATTCCCAGGTTCCGATTTTCACACCCCAATCGAATGTGAAAGGGTACAGCGGTGTGAAAGTAATATATGGGGCCTATAAATTATCACATTTTTTTTACCAAAGAAGGTGGAAATAACAATTTTCACCTACTTTTGTAGAAAATAAGTACCTCACAGCAGCCGGTACATCTCAGGCGCCGGTTTTGGCTTTCACCGCCAAACCACCATGCCGCTACTGGAACATTCCTTTCACGGGTTCCAGGTTTCACCCACAAAAGCACCTTGCCAAGGCAGTACCAGTTCATTCACAGGTTCCAGCTATCACCCTCCAGGCACATAGCTGCATATGGACAAGTTATTTGCCGGATCCAGTTTTCACATCCCAATCAAGTGTGATAGGGTACAGTGGTGTGAAAGTGGTTTATGGGGACTATATATTATCACTTCATTTCTACCAAAGTAGGTGAAATTTATCATTTTCACTTACTTTTGTAGAAAATAAGTACCACACAGCGGCCGAAACATCTCATGCTCCGTTTTTGGCTTTCACCCCCAAACCATCACGCCGCAGCCGGAACATTTTCTGCGTCGGTTCCAGCTTTCATTCCCAAAAGGATCTCGTCGCAGGCCAGAACATCTGATGCGTCGGTTCCGGCTTTCACTCCCAAAAGCATCCCGTCGCGTCCAGAACATCTCATGCGTCGGTTCTGGCTTTCACTCCCAAAAGCATCCCGTCGCGGCCAGAACATCTCATGCGTTGGTTCCAGCTTTCACTTCCAAAAGCACCTCGTCACGGCCAGAACATCTCATCCGTCGGTTCCGGCTTCAACCCCCAAGCACCTTGCTAAGTCAGGAACATTTCATCACAGGTTCCAGATTTTACCCTCCAGGCACATAGCTGCGTACAAGTTATTCCCAGATTCCGGTTTTCACACCCCAATCGAATGTGAAAGGGTACAGCGGTGTGAAAGTGGTATATGGGGTCTAAAAATTATCACTTTTTTTTACCAAAGGAGGTGAAAATAACAATTTTCACCTACTTTTGTAGAAAATAAGTACCTTGCAGCAGTCGGTACATCTCATGCGCCGGTTCCGGCTTTCACTGCCCAACCATCACACCGGAACATTTCTTGTGCCGGTTCCAGGTTTCACCCACAAAAGCACCTTGCCAAGGCGGTGACATTTCATTCACAGGTTCGAGCTTTCACCCTCCAGGCACATAGCTGCATATGGACAAGTTATTTGCCGGATCCAGTTTTCACATCCCAATCAAGTGTGATAGGGTACAGTGGTGTGAAAGTGGTTTATGGGGACTATATATTATCACTTCATTTCTACCAAAGTAGGTGAAATTGATCATTTTCACTTACTTTTGTAGAAAATAAGTACGTCACAGCGGCCGAAACATCTCATGCTCCGTTTTTGGCTTTCACCCCCCAACCATCACGCCGCAGCCGGAACATTTTCTGCGTCGGTTCCAGCTTTCATTCCCAAAAGCATCTCGTCGCAGGCCAGAACATCTCATGCGTCGGTTCTGGCTTTCACTCCCAAAAGCACCTCGTCGTGGCCAGAACATCTCATCCGTCGGTTCCGGCTTTACCCCCCAAGCACCTTGCCAAGGTGGGAACATTTCATTCACAGGTTCCAGCTTTTACCCTCCAGGCACATAGCCGCGTACATAACAAGCTATTCGCCGGTTCCGGTTTTCACACCCCAATCAAATGTGAAAGGGTACAGTGGTGTGAAAGTGGTATATGGGGCCTATAAATTATCACTTTTTTTTTTTACCAAAGTAGGTGAAAATTATTATTTTCACCTACTTTAGTAGAAAAAAGTATTACTGACATTCAATAAAAAAGCAATGCAGACAATATCACTGCCTTCTCCCGCACTGATATCAGCCCTGATTTGGCTCGCTGTCTGCATAAAATAATATAAGGACCTCAATTCATCAAACTTTAAACATAATTTAAGGAAGACCATACATATTTGATAAATATACATGTATGCCAGGAAGATATTATCGCGCCTGCTTACCTGTTGTGGGTAGCTGCTCCTGCAATTTGACGTTTGGAATATGCTGTAGTAAAAATGATGTCACAGTAGTCCAGAGACGTAGCTGGGTAAGTAGTTGACATCACAATTCATTCGTGGAGAAGGTCTACCTGAAAAAAAGAAGAAGGAGGCGCGATAATATGTTCATGACATACATGCATATTTATTAATAATGTGTCTTACATCGTAACACACATAAATGCAGTACTATACAGACAACACAAGTCATCCTTATCAGTTCCTGCCCCAGTGATTGCAAATACATGCTACAGCACATATTAGACCCTTAACTGTGGACCCGTTACTCAGTTTTACAAACTGAGCAGGTCCCCGGGTATGTGCTCTGCAGCAGCCAGTCTTGAGGAGCTGTCAGGGACTATCACCCCCCAAAGCACCTCACAGTGCCTGGAACATCTCATGCGCCAGTTTAGGCTTTCACCCGCCTTCAAGCCCATCGAAAAAGCATGACAATCTCATGCTCCGGATCTGGCACCTCTCCAAAGCACCTCAACGCGTCCGGAACATTTCATGCGCCGCTTCCGGCTTTCACCCCCAAACACCACGCCGCGGCCAGAACATTTATTGCGCCGGTTCCAACTTTCACCCCCAAAAGCACCTCGTCGCAGCCATAATATCTCATACGTCGGTTCAGGCTTCAACCCCTCCCAAGCACCTTGCCAAGGTGGGAACATTTCATTCACAGGTTCCAGCTTTTACCCTCCAGGCACATAGCTGCATATGGACAAGTTATTCGCCAGATCCAGTTTTCACACCCCAATCAAGTGTTATAACATTTCCTGCACCGGTTCCGGCTTTCACTCCCAAAAGCACCTCGTCGCAGGCCAGAACATCTCATGCGTCGGTTTCCGGCTTTCACACCTTAATCTAATGTGAAAGGGTACAGCGGTGTGAAAGTGGTATATGAGGCCTATAAATGATCACATTTTTTTACCAAAGTAGGTGGAAATAACAATTTTCACCTACTTTTGTAGAAAATAAGTAACTCACACGCCGCAACCGGAACATTCCTTGCATCGGTTCCGGCTTTCACTCCCAAAAGCACCTCGTCGCATGCCAGAACATCTCATGCGTCGGTTCTGGCTTTCACTCCCAAAAGCATACCGTCACGGCCAGAACATCTCATGCGTCGGTTCCAGCTTTCACTTCCAAAAGCACCTCGTCACGGCCAGAACATCTCATGCGTCGGTTCCGGCTTCAACCCCCAAGCACCTTGCTAAGTCAGGAACATTTCATCACAGGTTCCAGATTTTACCCTCCAGGCACATAGCTGCGTACAAGTTATTCCCAGATTCCGGTTTTCACACCCCAATCGAATGTGAAAGGGTACAGCGGTGTGAAAGTGGTATATTTGGTCTAAAAATTATCACTTTTCTTTTACCAAAGCAGGTGAAAATAACAATTTTCACCTACTTTTGTAGAAAATAAGTACCTTGCAGCAGTCGGTACATCTCATGCGCCGGTTCTGGCTTTCACTGCCCAACCATCACGCCGGAACATTTCTTGTGCCGGTTCCAGGTTTCACCCACAAAAGCACCTTGCCAAGGCGGTGACATTTCATTCACAGGTTCCAGCTTTCACCCTCCAGGCACATAGCTGCATATGGACAAGTTATTCGCCGGATCCAGTTTCCACATCCCAATCAAGTGTGATAGGGTACAATGGTGTGAAAGTGATGTATGGGGCCTATATATTATCACTTCATTTCTGCCAATGTAGGTGAAAATGATAATTTTCACTTACTTTTATAGAAAATAAGTACCTCACAGTGGCTGGAACATCTCATGCTCCGTTTTTGGCTTTCACCCCTCAACCATTAAGCCGTGGCCGGAACATTTTCTGCGTCGGTTCCGGCTCTCACTCCCAAAAGCATCCCGTTGCGTCCAGAACATCTCATGCGTCGGTTCTGGCTTTCACTCCCAAAAGCATCCCGTCGCGGCCAGAACATCTCATGCGTTGGTTCCAGCTTTCACTTCCAAAAGCACCTCGTCACGGCCAGAACATCTCATCCGTCGGTTCCGGCTTCAACCCCCAAGCACCTTGCTAAGTCAGGAACATTTCATCACAGGTTCCAGATTTTACCCTCCAGGCACATAGCTGCGTACAAGTTATTCCCAGATTCCGGTTTTCACACCCCAATCGAATGTGAAAGGGTACAGCGGTGTGAAAGTGGTATATGGGGTCTAAAAATTATCACTTTTCTTTTACCAAAGCAGGTGAAAATAACAATTTTCACCTACTTTTGTAGAAAATAAGTACCTTGCAGCAGTCGGTACATCTCATGCGCCGGTTCTGGCTTTCACTGCCCAACCATCACGCCGGAACATTTCTTGTGCCGGTTCCAGGTTTCACCCACAAAAGCACCTTGCCAAGGCGGTGACATTTCATTCACAGGTTCCAGCTTTCACCCTCCAGGCACATAGCTGCATATGGACAAGTTATTCGCCGGATCCAGTTTCCACATCCCAATCAAGTGTGATAGGGTACAATGGTGTGAAAGTGATGTACAGATGGCGCCGGCCTTATTATTGCTGGCGGAGCGCCAGGACCGTGTCCCTGGCGATCCGCCAGCAATCTGGCGCTCTGGCTGAATGAGACGCTCGTGCGTTTCCCACGCACGAGCGTCTCAATAGCCGGGCGGCGAGGCGGCGCGGCGGGTGCAGTCCTGCCCGTCCCCAGCTTCAGTGAGACCGACAGGGCTGCGGGGGGCTGCGGGGGGGCGGTGTGGACCGGCGGGGACCCGGGGAAGCCGGCGGGGACCCGGGGAAAAGCACCGTCGGAACGGGACGCGCGTGCACCTCGTGCACGCGCGTCCCCTTCCGACATACAGATGGCGCGGGGCGGGGGATGGCGGGTGGCGAGTCCTCCGCCATCCCCAGCAAAGACAAGCCCGGCGCCATCTGTATGGGGCCTATATATTATCACTTCATTTCTACCAATGTAGGTGAAAATTATAATTTTCACTTACTTTTATAGAAAATAAGTACCTCACAGTGGCTGGAACATCTCATACTGTTTTTGGCTTTCATCCCCCAACCATTACGCCGTGGCCAGAACATTTTCTGCGTCGGTTCCAGCTTTCACTCCCAGAAGCATCCCGTCGCGTCCAGAACATCTCATGCGTCAGTACCAGCTTTCAGTTCCAAAAACACCTCGCCGCGGCCAGAACATCTCATCCGTCGGTTCCGGCTTTACCCCCAAGCACCTTGCCAAGGCGGTGACATTTCATTCACAGAATCCAGCTTTTACACTCCAGGCACATAGCTGCATACTGTATGGACAAGTTATTCGCCGGATCCAGTTTCCACATCCCATTCAAGTGTGATAGGGTACAATGGTGTGAAAGTGATATATGGGGCCTATATATTATCACTTCATTTCTGCCAATGTAGGTGAAAATGATAATTTTCACTTACTTTTGTAGAAAATAAGAACGACACAGCGGCCGGAACATCTCATGCTCCGTTTTTGGCTTTCACCCCTCAACCATTACGCCGTGGCCAGAACATTTTCTGCGTCGGTTCCGGCTTTCACTCCCAAAAGCATCCCGTCGCGTCCAGAACATCTCATGCGTCGGTTCTGGCTTTCACTCCTAAAAGCACCTCGTCGTGGCCAGAACATCTCATCCGTCGGTTCTGGCTTAACCCCCCAAGCACCTTGCCAAGTCGGGAACATTTCATTCACAGGTTCCAGCTTTTACCCTCCAGGCACATAGCCGTGTACGGAACAAATTATTCCCAGGTTCCGATTTTCACACCCCAATCGAATGTGCAAGGGTACAGCGGTGTGAAAGTAATATACGGGGCCTATAAATGATCACATTTTTTTTACCAAAGAAGGTGGAAATAACAATTTTCACCTACTTTTGTAGAAAATAAGTACCTCACAGCAGCCGGTACATCTCATGCGCTGGTTTCGGCTTTCACCGCCAAACCACCACGCCGCTACTGGAACATTCCTTTCACCGGTTCCAGGTTTCACCCACAAAAGCACCTTGCCAAGGCAGTACCATTTCATTCACAGGTTCCAGCTTTCACCCTCCAGGCACATAGCTGCATATGGACAAGTTATTTGCCGGATCCAGTTTTCACATCCCAATCAAGTGTGATAGGGTACAGTGGTGTGAAAGTGGTTTATGGGGACTATATATTATCACTTCATTTCTACCAAAGTAGGTGAAATTTATCATTTTCACTTACTTTTGTAGAAAATAAGTACCACACAGCGGCCGAAACATCTCATGCTCCGTTTTTGGCTTTCACCCCCCAACCATCACGCCGCAGCCGGAACATTTTCTTCGTCGGTTCCAGCTTTCATTCCCAAAAGCATCTCGTCGCAGGCCAGAACATCTTATGCGTCGGTTCCGGCTTACACTCCCAAAAGCATCCCGTCGCGTCCAGAACATCTCATGCGTCGGTTCTGGCTTTCACTCCCAAAAGCATCCCGTCGCGGCCAGAACATCTCATGCGTTGGTTCCAGCTTTCACTTCCAAAGGCACCTCGTCACGGCCAGAACATCTCATCCGTCGGTTCCGGCTTCAACCCCCAAGCACCTTGCTAAGTCAGGAACATTTCATCACAGGTTCCAGATTTTACCCTCCAGGCACATAGCTGCGTACAAGTTATTCCCAGATTCCGGTTTTCACACCCCAATCGAATGTGAAAGGGTACAGCGGTGTGAAAGTGGTATATGGGGTCTAAAAATTATCACTTTTTTTTACCAAAGGAGGTGAAAATAACAATTTTCACCTACTTTTGTAGAAAATAAGTACCTTGCAGCAGTCGGTACATCTCATGCGCCGGTTCCGGCTTTCACTGCCCAACCATCACACCGGAACATTTCTTGTGCCGGTTCCAGGTTTCACCCACAAAAGCACCTTGCCAAGGCGGTGACATTTCATTCACAGGTTCCAGCTTTCACCCTCCAGGCACATAGCTGCATATGGACAAGTTATTTGCCGGATCCAGTTTTCACATCCCAATCAAGTGTGATAGGGTACAGTGGTGTGAAAGTGGTTTATGGGGACTATATATTATCACTTCATTTCTACCAAAGTAGGTGAAATTGATCATTTTCACTTACTTTTGTAGAAAATAAGTACGTCACAGCGGCCGAAACATCTCATGCTCCGTTTTTGTCTTTCACCCCCCAACCATCACGCCGCAGCCGGAACATTTTCTGCGTCGGTTCCAGCTTTCATTCCCAAAAGCATCTCGTCGCAGGCCAGAACATCTCATGCGTCGGTTCTGGCTTTCACTCCCAAAAGCACCTCGTCGTGGCCAGAACATCTCATCCGTCGGTTCCGGCTTTACCCCCCAAGCACCTTGCCAAGGTGGGAACATTTCATTCACAGGTTCCAGCTTTTACCCTCCAGGCACATAGCCGCGTACATAACAAGCTATTCGCCGGTTCCGGTTTTCACACCCCAATCAAATGTGAAAGGGTACAGTGGTGTGAAAGTGGTATATGGGGCCTATAAATTATCACTTTTTTTTTTTACCAAAGTAGGTGAAAATTATTATTTTCACCTACTTTAGTAGAAAAAAGTATTACTGACATTCAATAAAAAAGCAATGCAGACAATGGCCCTTATTCAGAATCGTGCGGTACGGCCCGCGTGCGGCCGTACCGCCGATGTTTTTTGTCTGCACATGCGCAGAGGTCATTCTGCGCATGTGCAGCCCCCTTCGCCGCAGACGGATTTCGTCCGCCGCAAAGGGGGCGGATAGGGGCGTGAGGGGCTTCAGCCCCTCATTTCCCTATGTGTACGCCCCGCGTTTCATGGGCGTTCCCATGCAAACGCGGGGCGTATGCATGGTAATGAGGGCATGACGCCCTCATTACCATGACATGGGGGCGGAAAGCTGACGTCGCCGGATGTCAGCTTTCAGCCCCCTTACAAGCTCCCACACGGACGATTGTCCGTGTGGTCTGAGCTTGCGGGAGCTGCCGCGGCGTGCGGGCCTGCCTTCGATGGTCGTCGACCATCGAAGGCAGGGGGCAGCTCCCACCATGGTGGAGGCGTAGCCTCCACCATTTTTGAGCGGATCGCCAGCCGTCCGTGTATGGACGGCCGTGGCGATCCGTCTGGTGGGCGGCCCTTGGTTTGTGCGGTCGGAGCCCCGTGTGCGGCTCTGACCGCACCAACCAGAATAAGGGCCAATATCACTGCCTTCTCCCGCACTGATATCAGCCCTGATTTGGCTCGCTGTCTGCATAAAATAATATAAGGACCTCAATTTATCAAACTTTAAACATAATTTAAGGAAGACCATACATATTTGATAAATATACATGTATGCCAGGAAGATATTATCGCGCCTGCTTACCTGTTGTGGGTAGCTGCTCCTGCAATTTGACGTTTGGAATATGCTGTAGTAAAAATGATGTCACAGTAGTCCAGAGACGTAGCTGGGTAAGTAGTTGACATCACAATTCATTCGTGGAGAAGGTCTACCTGAAAAAAAGAAGAAGGAGGCGCGATAATATGTTCATGACATACATGCATATTTATTAATAATGTGTCTTACATCGTAACACACATAAATGCAGTACTATACAGACAACACAAGTCATCCTTATCAGTTCCTGCCCCAGTGATTGCAAATACATGCTACAGCACATATTAGACCCTTAACTGTGGACCCGTTACTCAGTTTTACAAACTGAGCAGGTCCCCGGGTATGTGCTCTGCAGCAGCCAGTCTTGAGGAGCTGTCAGGGACTATCACCCCCCAAAGCACCTCACAGTGCCTGGAACATCTCATGCGCCAGTTTAGGCTTTCACCCGCCTTCAAGCCCATCGAAAAAGCATGACAATCTCATGCTCCGGATCTGGCACCTCTCCAAAGCACCTCAACGCGTCCGGAACATTTCATGCGCCGCTTCCGGCTTTCACCCCCAAACACCACGCCGCGGCCAGAACATTTATTGCGCCGGTTCCAACTTTCACCCCCAAAAGCACCTCGTCGCAGCCAGAATATCTCATACGTCGGTTCAGGCTTCAACCCCTCCCAAGCACCTTGCCAAGGTGGGAACATTTCATTCACAGGTTCCAGCTTTTACCCTCCAGGCACATAGCTGCATATGGACAAGTTATTCGCCAGATCCAGTTTTCACACCCCAATCAAGTGTTATAACATTTCCTGCACCGGTTCCGGCTTTCACTCCCAAAAGCACCTCGTCGCAGGCCAGAACATCTCATGCGTCGGTTTCCGGCTTTCACACCTTAATCTAATGTGAAAGGGTACAGCGGTGTGAAAGTGGTATATGAGGCCTATAAATGATCACATTTTTTTTACCAAAGTAGGTGGAAATAACAATTTTCACCTACTTTTGTAGAAAATAAGTAACTCACACGCCGCGACCGGAACATTCCTTGCGTCGGTTCCGGATTTCACTTCCAAAAGCACCTCGTTGCGTGCCAGAACATCTCATGCGTCGGTTCCGGCTTTCACTCCCAAAAGCATACCGTCGCGGCCAGAACATCTCATGCGTCGGTTCCAGCTTTCACTTCCAAAAGCACCTCGTCACGGCCAGAACATCTCATCCGTCGGTTCCGGCTTCAACCCCCAAGCACCTTGCTAAGTCAGGAACATTTCATCACAGGTTCCAGATTTTACCCTCCAGGCACATAGCTGCGTACAAGTTATTCCCAGATTCCGGTTTTCACACCCCAATCGAATGTGAAAGGGTACAGCGGTGTGAAAGTGGTATATGGGGTCTAAAAATTATCACTTTTTTTTACCAAAGGAGGTGAAAATAACAATTTTCACCTACTTTTGTAGAAAATAAGTACCTTGCAGCAGTCGGTACATCTCATGCGCCGGTTCTGGCTTTCACTGCCCAACCATCACGCCGGAACATTTCTTGTGCCGGTTCCAGGTTTCACCCACAAAAGCACCTTGCCAAGGCGGTGACATTTCATTCACAGGTTCCAGCTTTCACCCTCCAGGCACATAGCTGCATATGGACAAGTTATTCGCCGGATCCAGTTTCCACATCCCAATCAAGTGTGATAGGGTACAATGGTGTGAAAGTGATGTATGGGGCCTATATATTATCACTTCATTTCTACCAATGTAGGTGAAAATGATCATTTTCACTTACTTTTATAGAAAATAAGTACCTCACAGTGGCTGGAACATCTCATACTGTTTTTGGCTTTCATCCCCCAACCATTACGCCGTGGCCAGAACATTTACTGCGTCGGTTCCGGCTTTCACTCCCAGAAGCATCCCGTCGCGTCCAGAACATCTCATGCGTCGGTTCCAGCTTTCAGTTCCAAAAACACCTCGCCGCGGCCAGAACATCTCATCCGTCGGTTCCGGCTTTACCCCCAAGCACCTTGCCAAGGCGGTGACATTTCATTCACAGGTTCCAGCTTTCACCCTCCAGGCACATAGCTGCATACTGTATGGACAAGTTATTCGCCGGATCCAGTTTCCACATCCCAATCAAGTGTGATAGGGTACAATGGTGTGAAAGTGATATATGGGGCCTATATATTATCACTTCATTTCTGCCAATGATAATGATAATTTTCACTTACTTTTGTAGAAAATAAGAACGTCACAGCGGCCGGAACATCTCATGCTATGCTCCGTTTTTGGCTTTCACCCCCCCAACCATCACGCCGCAGCCGGAACATTTTCTGCGTCGGTTCCAGCTTTCATTCCCAAATGCATCTCGTCGCAGGCCAGAACATCTTATGCGTCGGTTCCGGCTTTCACTCCCAAAAGCATCCCGTCGCGTCCAGAACATCTCATGCGTCGGTTCTGGATTTCACTCCCAAAAGCATCCCGTCGCGGCCAGAACATCTCATGCGTTGGTTCCAGCTTTCACTTCCAAAAGCACCTCGTCACGGCCAGAACATCTCATCCGTCGGTTCCGGCTTCAACCCCCAAGCACCTTGCTAAGTCAGGAACATTTCATCACAGGTTCCAGATTTTACCCTCCAGGCACATAGCTGCGTACAAGTTATTCCCAGATTCCGGTTTTCACACCCCAATCGAATGTGAAAGGGTACAGCGGTGTGAAAGTGGTATATGGGGTCTAAAAATTATCACTTTTTTTTACCAAAGGAGGTGAAAATAACAATTTTCACCTACTTTTGTAGAAAATAAGTACCTTGCAGCAGTCGGTACATCTCATGCGCCGGTTCTGGCTTTCACTGCCCAACCATCACGCCGGAACATTTCTTGTGCCGGTTCCAGGTTTCACCCACAAAAGCACCTTGCCAAGGCGGTGACATTTCATTCACAGGTTCCAGCTTTCACCCTCCAGGCACATAGCTGCATATGGACAAGTTATTCGCCGGATCCAGTTTCCACATCCCAATCAAGTGTGATAGGGTACAATGGTGTGAAAGTGATGTATGGGGCCTATATATTATCACTTCATTTCTACCAATGTAGGTGAAAATGATCATTTTCACTTACTTTTATAGAAAATAAGTACCTCACAGTGGCTGGAACATCTCATACTGTTTTTGGCTTTCATCCCCCAACCATTACGCCGTGGCCAGAACATTTACTGCGTCGGTTCCGGCTTTCACTCCCAGAAGCATCCCGTCGCGTCCAGAACATCTCATGCGTCGGTTCCAGCTTTCAGTTCCAAAAACACCTCGCCGCGGCCAGAACATCTCATCCGTCGGTTCCGGCTTTACCCCCAAGCACCTTGCCAAGGCGGTGACATTTCATTCACAGGTTCCAGCTTTCACCCTCCAGGCATATAGCTGCATACTGTATGGACAAGTTATTCGCCGGATCCAGTTTCCACATCCCAATCAAGTGTGATAGGGTACAATGGTGTGAAAGTGATATATGGGGCCTATATATTATCACTTCATTTCTGCCAATGATAATGATAATTTTCACTTACTTTTGTAGAAAATAAGAACGTCACAGCGGCCGGAACATCTCATGCTATGCTCCGTTTTTGGCTTTCACCCCCCCAACCATCACGCCGCAGCCGGAACATTTTCTGCGTCGGTTCCAGCTTTCATTCCCAAATGCATCTCGTCGCAGGCCAGAACATCTTATGCGTCGGTTCCGGCTTTCACTCCCAAAAGCATCCCGTCGCGTCCAGAACATCTCATGCGTCGGTTCTGGATTTCACTCCCAAAAGCATCCCGTCGCGGCCAGAACATCTCATGCGTTGGTTCCAGCTTTCACTTCCAAAAGCACCTCGTCACGGCCAGAACATCTCATCCGTCGGTTCCGGCTTCAACCCCCAAGCACCTTGCTAAGTCAGGAACATTTCATCACAGGTTCCAGATTTTACCCTCCAGGCACATAGCTGCGTACAAGTTATTCCCAGATTCCGGTTTTCACACCCCAATCGAATGTGAAAGGGTACAGCGGTGTGAAAGTGGTATATGGGGTCTAAAAATTATCACTTTTTTTTACCAAAGGAGGTGAAAATAACAATTTTCACCTACTTTTGTAGAAAATAAGTACCTTGCAGCAGTCGGTACATCTCATGCGCCGGTTCTGGCTTTCACTGCCCAACCATCACGCCGGAACATTTCTTGTGCCGGTTCCAGGTTTCACCCACAAAAGCACCTTGCCAAGGCGGTGACATTTCATTCACAGGTTCCAGCTTTCACCCTCCAGGCACATAGCTGCATATGGACAAGTTATTCGCCGGATCCAGTTTCCACATCCCAATCAAGTGTGATAGGGTACAATGGTGTGAAAGTGATGTATGGGGCCTATATATTATCACTTCATTTCTACCAATGTAGGTGAAAATGATCATTTTCACTTACTTTTATAGAAAATAAGTACCTCACAGTGGCTGGAACATCTCATACTGTTTTTGGCTTTCATCCCCCAACCATTACGCCGTGGCCAGAACATTTACTGCGTCGGTTCCGGCTTTCACTCCCAGAAGCATCCCGTCGCGTCCAGAACATCTCATGCGTCGGTTCCAGCTTTCAGTTCCAAAAACACCTCGCCGCGGCCAGAACATCTCATCCGTCGGTTCCGGCTTTACCCCCAAGCACCTTGCCAAGGCGGTGACATTTCATTCACAGGTTCCAGCTTTCACCCTCCAGGCACATAGCTGCATACTGTATGGACAAGTTATTCGCCGGATCCAGTTTCCACATCCCAATCAAGTGTGATAGGGTACAATGGTGTGAAAGTGATATATGGGGCCTATATATTATCACTTCATTTCTGCCAATGATAATGATAATTTTCACTTACTTTTGTAGAAAATAAGAACGTCACAGCGGCCGGAACATCTCATGCTATGCTCCGTTTTTGGCTTTCACCCCCCCAACCATCACGCCGCAGCCGGAACATTTTCTGCGTCGGTTCCAGCTTTCATTCCCAAATGCATCTCGTCGCAGGCCAGAACATCTTATGCGTCGGTTCCGGCTTTCACTCCCAAAAGCATCCCGTCGCGTCCAGAACATCTCATGCGTCGGTTCTGGATTTCACTCCCAAAAGCATCCCGTCGCGGCCAGAACATCTCATGCGTTGGTTCCAGCTTTCACTTCCAAAAGCACCTCGTCACGGCCAGAACATCTCATCCGTCGGTTCCGGCTTCAACCCCCAAGCACCTTGCTAAGTCAAGAACATTTCATCACAGGTTCCAGATTTTACCCTCCAGGCACATAGCTGCGTACAAGTTATTCCCAGATTCCGGTTTTCACACCCGAATCGAATGTGAAAGGGTACAGCGGTGTGAAAGTGGTATATGGGGTCTAAAAATTATCACTTTTTTTTACCAAAGGAGGTGAAAAATAACAATTTTCACCTACTTTTGTAGAAAATAAGTACCTTGCAGCAGTCGGTACATCTCATGCGCCGGTTCCGGCTTTCACTGCCCAACCATCACGCTGGAACATTTCTTGTGCCGGTTCCAGGTTTCACCCACAAAAGCACCTTGCCAAGGCGGTGACATTTCATTCACAGGTTCCAGCTTTCACCCTCCAGGCACATAGCTGCATATGGACAAGTTATTCGCCGGATCCAGTTTTCACATCCCAATCAAGTGTGATAGGGTACAGTGGTGTGAAAGTGGTTTATGGGGACTATATATTATCACTTCATTTCTACCAAAGTAGGTGAAATTAATCATTTTCACTTACTTTTGTAGAAAATAAGTACGTCACAGCGGCCGAAACATCTCATGCTCCGTTTTTGGCTTTCACCCCCCAACCATCACGCCGCAGCCGGAACATTTTCTGCGTCGGTTCCAGCTTTCATTCCCAAAAGCATCTCGTCGCAGGCCAGAACCTCTCATGCGTCGGTTCTGGCTTTCACTCCCAAAAGCACCTCGTCGTGGCCAGAACATCTCATCCGTCGGTTCCGGCTTTACCCCCCAAGCACCTTGCCAAGGTGGGAACATTTCATTCACAGGTTCCAGCTTTTACCCTCCAGGCACATAGCTGCGTACAAGTTATTCCCAGATTCCGGTTTTCACACCCCAATCAAATGTGAAAGGGTACAGCGGTGTGAAAGTGGTATATGGGGCCTATAAATTATCACTTTTTTTTTTTACCAAAGTAGGTGAAAATTATTATTTTCACCTACTTTAGTAGAAAAAGTATTACTGACATTCAATAAAAAAGCAATGCAGACAATATCACTGCTATCTCCCGCACTGATATCAGCCCTGATTTGGCTCGCTGTCTGCATAAAATAATATAAGGACCTCAATTCATCAAACTTTAAACATAATTTAAGGAAGACCATACATATTTGATAAATATACATGTATGCCAGGAAGATATTATCGCGCCTGCTTACCTGTTGTGGGTAGCTGCTCCTGCAATTTGACGTTTGGAATATGCTGTAGTAAAAATGATGTCACAGTAGTCCAGAGACGTAGCTGGGTAAGTAGTTGACATCACAATTCATTCGTGGAGAAGGTCTACCTGAAAAAAAGAAGAAGGAGGCGCGATAATATGTTCATGACATACATGCATATTTATTAATAATGTGTCTTACATCGTAACACACATAAATGCAGTACTATACAGACAACACAAGTCATCCTTATCAGTTCCTGCCCCAGTGATTGCAAATACATGCTACAGCACATATTAGACCCTTAACTGTGGACCCGTTACTCAGTTTTACAAACTGAGCAGGTCCCCGGGTATGTGCTCTGCAGCAGCCAGTCTTGAGGAGCTGTCAGGGACTATCACCCCCCAAAGCACCTCACAGTGCCTGGAACATCTCATGCGCCAGTTTAGGCTTTCACCCGCCTTCAAGCCCATCGCAAAAGCATGACAATCTCATGCTCCGGATCTGGCACCTCTCCAAAGCACCTCAACGCGTCCGGAACATTTCATGCGCCGCTTCCGGCTTTCACCCCCAAACACCACGCCGCGGCCAGAACATTTATTGCGCCGGTTCCAACTTTCACCCCCAAAAGCACCTCGTCGCAGCCAGAATATCTCATACGTCGGTTCAGGCTTCAACACCTCACAAGCACCTTGCCAAGGTGGGAACATTTCATTCACAGGTTCCAGCTTTTACCCTCCAGGCACATAGCTGCATATGGACAAGTTATTCGCCAGATCCAGTTTTCACACCCCAATCAAGTGTTATAACATTTCCTGCACCGGTTCCGGCTTTCACTCCCAAAAGCACCTCGTCGCAGGCCAGAACATCTCATGCGTCGGTTTCCGGCTTTCACACCTTAATCTAATGTGAAAGGGTACAGCGGTGTGAAAGTGGTATATGAGGCCTATAAATGATCACATTTTTTTTACCAAAGTAGGTGGAAATAACAATTTTCACCTACTTTTGTAGAAAATAAGTAACTCACACGCCGCGACCGGAACATTCCTTGCGTCGGTTCCGGATTTCACTTCCAAAAGCACCTCGTTGCGTGCCAGAACATCTCATGCGTCGGTTCCGGCTTTCACTCCCAAAAGCATACCGTCGCGGCCAGAACATCTCATGCGTCGGTTCCAGCTTTCACTTCCAAAAGCACCTCGTCACGGCCAGAACATCTCATCCGTCGGTTCCGGCTTCAACCCCCAAGCACCTTGCTAAGTCAGGAACATTTCATCACAGGTTCCAGATTTTACCCTCCAGGCACATAGCTGCGTACAAGTTATTCCCAGATTCCGGTTTTCACACCCCAATCGAATGTGAAAGGGTACAGCGGTGTGAAAGTGGTATATGGGGTCTAAAAATTATCACTTTTTTTTACCAAAGGAGGTGAAAATAACAATTTTCACCTACTTTTGTAGAAAATAAGTACCTTGCAGCAGTCGGTACATCTCATGCGCCGGTTCTGGCTTTCACTGCCCAACCATCACGCCGGAACATTTCTTGTGCCGGTTCCAGGTTTCACCCACAAAAGCACCTTGCCAAGGCGGTGACATTTCATTCACAGGTTCCAGCTTTCACCCTCCAGGCACATAGCTGCATATGGACAAGTTATTCGCCGGATCCAGTTTCCACATCCCAATCAAGTGTGATAGGGTACAATGGTGTGAAAGTGATGTATGGGGCCTATATATTATCACTTCATTTCTACCAATGTAGGTGAAAATGATCATTTTCACTTACTTTTATAGAAAATAAGTACCTCACAGTGGCTGGAACATCTCATACTGTTTTTGGCTTTCATCCCCCAACCATTACGCCGTGGCCAGAACATTTACTGCGTCGGTTCCGGCTTTCACTCCCAGAAGCATCCCGTCGCGTCCAGAACATCTCATGCGTCGGTTCCAGCTTTCAGTTCCAAAAACACCTCGCCGCGGCCAGAACATCTCATCCGTCGGTTCCGGCTTTACCCCCAAGCACCTTGCCAAGGCGGTGACATTTCATTCACAGGTTCCAGCTTTCACCCTCCAGGCACATAGCTGCATACTGTATGGACAAGTTATTCGCCGGATCCAGTTTCCACATCCCAATCAAGTGTGATAGGGTACAATGGTGTGAAAGTGATATATGGGGCCTATATATTATCACTTCATTTCTGCCAATGATAATGATAATTTTCACTTACTTTTGTAGAAAATAAGAACGTCACAGCGGCCGGAACATCTCATGCTATGCTCCGTTTTTGGCTTTCACCCCCCCAACCATCACGCCGCAGCCGGAACATTTTCTGCGTCGGTTCCAGCTTTCATTCCCAAATGCATCTCGTCGCAGGCCAGAACATCTTATGCGTCGGTTCCGGCTTTCACTCCCAAAAGCATCCCGTCGCGTCCAGAACATCTCATGCGTCGGTTCTGGATTTCACTCCCAAAAGCATCCCGTCGCGGCCAGAACATCTCATGCGTTGGTTCCAGCTTTCACTTCCAAAAGCACCTCGTCACGGCCAGAACATCTCATCCGTCGGTTCCGGCTTCAACCCCCAAGCACCTTGCTAAGTCAGGAACATTTCATCACAGGTTCCAGATTTTACCCTCCAGGCACATAGCTGCGTACAAGTTATTCCCAGATTCCGGTTTTCACACCCCAATCGAATGTGAAAGGGTACAGCGGTGTGAAAGTGGTATATGGGGTCTAAAAATTATCACTTTTTTTTACCAAAGGAGGTGAAAATAACAATTTTCACCTACTTTTGTAGAAAATAAGTACCTTGCAGCAGTCGGTACATCTCATGCGCCGGTTCTGGCTTTCACTGCCCAACCATCACGCCGGAACATTTCTTGTGCCGGTTCCAGGTTTCACCCACAAAAGCACCTTGCCAAGGCGGTGACATTTCATTCACAGGTTCCAGCTTTCACCCTCCAGGCACATAGCTGCATATGGACAAGTTATTCGCCGGATCCAGTTTCCACATCCCAATCAAGTGTGATAGGGTACAATGGTGTGAAAGTGATGTATGGGGCCTATATATTATCACTTCATTTCTACCAATGTAGGTGAAAATGATCATTTTCACTTACTTTTATAGAAAATAAGTACCTCACAGTGGCTGGAACATCTCATACTGTTTTTGGCTTTCATCCCCCAACCATTACGCCGTGGCCAGAACATTTACTGCGTCGGTTCCGGCTTTCACTCCCAGAAGCATCCCGTCGCGTCCAGAACATCTCATGCGTCGGTTCCAGCTTTCAGTTCCAAAAACACCTCGCCGCGGCCAGAACATCTCATCCGTCGGTTCCGGCTTTACCCCCAAGCACCTTGCCAAGGCGGTGACATTTCATTCACAGGTTCCAGCTTTCACCCTCCAGGCACATAGCTGCATACTGTATGGACAAGTTATTCGCCGGATCCAGTTTCCACATCCCAATCAAGTGTGATAGGGTACAATGGTGTGAAAGTGATATATGGGGCCTATATATTATCACTTCATTTCTGCCAATGATAATGATAATTTTCACTTACTTTTGTAGAAAATAAGAACGTCACAGCGGCCGGAACATCTCATGCTATGCTCCGTTTTTGGCTTTCACCCCCCCAACCATCACGCCGCAGCCGGAACATTTTCTGCGTCGGTTCCAGCTTTCATTCCCAAATGCATCTCGTCGCAGGCCAGAACATCTTATGCGTCGGTTCCGGCTTTCACTCCCAAAAGCATCCCGTCGCGTCCAGAACATCTCATGCGTCGGTTCTGGATTTCACTCCCAAAAGCATCCCGTCGCGGCCAGAACATCTCATGCGTTGGTTCCAGCTTTCACTTCCAAAAGCACCTCGTCACGGCCAGAACATCTCATCCGTCGGTTCCGGCTTCAACCCCCAAGCACCTTGCTAAGTCAAGAACATTTCATCACAGGTTCCAGATTTTACCCTCCAGGCACATAGCTGCGTACAAGTTATTCCCAGATTCCGGTTTTCACACCCGAATCGAATGTGAAAGGGTACAGCGGTGTGAAAGTGGTATATGGGGTCTAAAAATTATCACTTTTTTTTACCAAAGGAGGTGAAAAATAACAATTTTCACCTACTTTTGTAGAAAATAAGTACCTTGCAGCAGTCGGTACATCTCATGCGCCGGTTCCGGCTTTCACTGCCCAACCATCACGCTGGAACATTTCTTGTGCCGGTTCCAGGTTTCACCCACAAAAGCACCTTGCCAAGGCGGTGACATTTCATTCACAGGTTCCAGCTTTCACCCTCCAGGCACATAGCTGCATATGGACAAGTTATTCGCCGGATCCAGTTTTCACATCCCAATCAAGTGTGATAGGGTACAGTGGTGTGAAAGTGGTTTATGGGGACTATATATTATCACTTCATTTCTACCAAAGTAGGTGAAATTAATCATTTTCACTTACTTTTGTAGAAAATAAGTACGTCACAGCGGCCGAAACATCTCATGCTCCGTTTTTGGCTTTCACCCCCCAACCATCACGCCGCAGCCGGAACATTTTCTGCGTCGGTTCCAGCTTTCATTCCCAAAAGCATCTCGTCGCAGGCCAGAACCTCTCATGCGTCGGTTCTGGCTTTCACTCCCAAAAGCACCTCGTCGTGGCCAGAACATCTCATCCGTCGGTTCCGGCTTTACCCCCCAAGCACCTTGCCAAGGTGGGAACATTTCATTCACAGGTTCCAGCTTTTACCCTCCAGGCACATAGCTGCGTACAAGTTATTCCCAGATTCCGGTTTTCACACCCCAATCAAATGTGAAAGGGTACAGCGGTGTGAAAGTGGTATATGGGGCCTAAAAATTATCACTTTTTTTTTTTTACCAAAGTAGGTGAAAATTATTATTTTCACCTACTTTAGTAGAAAAAGTATTACTGACATTCAATAAAAAAGCAATGCAGACAATATCACTGCTATCTCCCGCACTGATATCAGCCCTGATTTGGCTCGCTGTCTGCATAAAATAATATAAGGACCTCAATTCATCAAACTTTAAACATAATTTAAGGAAGACCATACATATTTGATAAATATACATGTATGCCAGGAAGATATTATCGCGCCTGCTTACCTGTTGTGGGTAGCTGCTCCTGCAATTTGACGTTTGGAATATGCTGTAGTAAAAATGATGTCACAGTAGTCCAGAGACGTAGCTGGGTAAGTAGTTGACATCACAATTCATTCGTGGAGAAGGTCTACCTGAAAAAAAGAAGAAGGAGGCGCGATAATATGTTCATGACATACATGCATATTTATTAATAATGTGTCTTACATCGTAACACACATAAATGCAGTACTATACAGACAACACAAGTCATCCTTATCAGTTCCTGCCCCAGTGATTGCAAATACATGCTACAGCACATATTAGACCCTTAACTGTGGACCCGTTACTCAGTTTTACAAACTGAGCAGGTCCCCGGGTATGTGCTCTGCAGCAGCCAGTCTTGAGGAGCTGTCAGGGACTATCACCCCCCAAAGCACCTCACAGTGCCTGGAACATCTCATGCGCCAGTTTAGGCTTTCACCCGCCTTCAAGCCCATCGCAAAAGCATGACAATCTCATGCTCCGGATCTGGCACCTCTCCAAAGCACCTCAACGCGTCCGGAACATTTCATGCGCCGCTTCCGGCTTTCACCCCCAAACACCACGCCGCGGCCAGAACATTTATTGCGCCGGTTCCAACTTTTACCCCCAAAAGCACCTCGTCGCAGCCAGAATATCTCATACGTCGGTTCAGGCTTCAACACCTCACAAGCACCTTGCCAAGGTGGGAACATTTCATTCACAGGTTCCAGCTTTTACCCTCCAGGCACATAGCTGCATATGGACAAGTTATTCGCCAGATCCAGTTTTCACACCCCAATCAAGTGTTATAACATTTCCTGCACCGGTTCCGGCTTTCACTCCCAAAAGCACCTCGTCGCAGGCCAGAACATCTCATGCGTCGGTTTCCGGCTTTCACACCTTAATCTAATGTGAAAGGGTACAGCGGTGTGAAAGTGGTATATGAGGCCTATAAATGATCACATTTTTTTTACAAAAGTAGGTGGAAATAACAATTGGTACTCTTTACCTAGAAGGGCGCCAGCGATTGAAATCGCGGGCGTCGGGGGTAAAAATCGCGGTCATCGCGGTCATCGCGGGTAAATCGGGATGGCCGCGATGCCCGCGATGACCGCGATTTTCCCATAGGGAACAATGTTAAAAAGGCTGATTGACCGCGATTTTACTGTTAAATGCCTCAATGGACCCGATTTGGCCCTAGGAATCAATGTTAAATGGGCCACAGAGCCCAAATAAGCACAATTAACCCTTAAATGTCCCCCGCAATTTTTAACGCCACCCCACGATCCACGCGAACCCGAAGCGTGGCGAGCGCAGCGAGCCCGCGAGGGGCGGCGGTACGCAACCTCCGACCTTTTCATGCCCTACTATCCACTAGGGCGTGGAGTGAGAATAGAATAGTGTGGCGAGCGCAGCGAGCCACCGAGCCCGAAGCGTGGCGAGCGCAGCGAGCCCCGCGAGGGGACGCGGATACCTTCACAGGTAGACGCGTCCCCTCGCGGGCTTCACAGGTGTCGGCGTCGCCACGGACACCTGTGAAGCACGCGAGGGGACGCGTATAACTGTGAAGGTATCCGCGTCCGCTCGCCACGCTTCGGGCTCGGTGGCTCGCTGCGCTCGCCACACTATTCTATTCTCACTCCACGCCCTAGTGGATAGTAGGGCATGAAAAGGTCGGAGGACGCGTACCGCCGCCCCTCGCGGGCTCGCTGCGCTCGCCACGCTTCGGGTTCGCGTGGATCGTGGGGTGGCGTTAAAAATTGGGGGGGACATTTAAGGGTTAATGGCCTCTGTGGCCCATTTAACATTGATTTCTATGGCCAAATCGGGTCCATTGAGCCATTTAACAGTAAAATCGGGTCCATCGCGCCTTTTAACATTGATTCCTATGGTAAATCGGGAGCATCGCGTCGCGGGCATCGCGGGTACATTTATGGCCAGCCGCGACGCGACCGACACGATTTCCATGTTTAACATGGGTTTCAATGGGAAATCGCGGGCATCGCGTCGGTCGCGTCGCGGCCAGACATAAATGTACCCGCGATGCCCGCGACGGGCGCCCTTCTAGGTAAAGAGTACCTAACAATTTTCACCTACTTTTGTAGAAAATAAGTAACTCACACGCCGCGACCGGAACATTCCTTGCGTCGGTTCCGGCTTTCACTCCCAAAAGCACCTCGTCGCGTGCCAGAACATCTCATGCGTCGGTTCCGGCTTTCACTCCCAAAAGCATACCGTCGCGGCCAGAACATCTCATGCGTCGGTTCCAGCTTTCACTTCCAAAAGCACCTCGTCACGGCCAGAACATGTCATCCGTCGGTTCCGGCTTCAACCCCCAAGCACCTTGCTAAGTCAGGAACATTTCATCACAGGTTCCAGATTTTACCCTCCAGGCACATAGCTGCGTACAAGTTATTCCCAGATTCCGGTTTTCACACCCCAATCGAATGTGAAAGGGTACAGCGGTGTGAAAGTGGTATATGGGGTCTAAAAATTATCACTTTTCTTTTACCAAAGCATGTGAAAATAACAATTTTCACCTACTTTTGTAGAAAATAAGTACCTTGCAGCAGTCGGTACATCTCATGCGCCGGTTCTGGCTTTCACTGCCCAACCATCATGCCGGAACATTTCTTGTGCCGGTTCCAGGTTTCACCCACAAAAGCACCTTGCCAAGGCGGTGACATTTCATTCACAGGTTCCAGCTTTCACCCTCCAGGCACATAGCTGCATATGGACAAGTTATTCGCCGGATCCATTTTCCACATCCCAATCAAGTGTGATAGGGTACAATGGTGTGAAAGTGATGTATGGGGCCTATATATTATCACTTCATTTCTACCAATGTAGGTGAAAATGATAATTTTCACTTACTTTTATAGAAAATAAGTACCTCACAGTGGCTGGAACATCTCATACTGTTTTTGGCTTTCATCCCCCAACCATTACGCCGTGGCCAGAACATTTTCTGCGTTGGTTCCGGCTTTCACTCCCAGAAGCATCCCGTCGCGTCCAGAACATCTCATGCGTCGGTTGCAGCTTTCAGTTCCAAAAACACCTCGCCGCGGCCAGAACATCTCATCCGTCGGTTCCGGCTTTACCCCCAAGCACCTTGCCAAGGCGGTGACATTTCATTCACAGAATCCAGCTTTCACCCTCCAGGCACATAGCTGCATACTGTATGGACAAGTTATTCGCCGGATCCAGTTTCCACATCCCAATCAAGTGTGATAGGGTACAATGGTGTGAAAGTGATATATGGGGCCTATATATTATCACTTCATTTCTGCCAATGTAGGTGAAAATTATAATTTTCACTTACTTTTGTAGAAAATAAGAACGTCACAGCGGCCGGAACATCTCATGCTCCGTTTTTGGCTTTCACCCCTCAACCATTACGCAGTGGCCGGAACATTTTCTGCGTCGGTTCCGGCTTTCACTCCCAAAAGCATCCCGTTGCGTCCAGAACATCTCATGCGTCGGTTCTGGCTTTCACTCCTAAAAGCACCTCGTCGTGGCCAGAACATCTCATCCGTCGGTTCTGGCTTAACCCCCCAAGCACCTTGCCAAGTCGGGAACATTTCATTCACAGGTTCCAGCTTTTACCCTCCAGGCACATAGCCGTGTACGGAACAAATTATTCCCAGGTTCCGATTTTCACACCCCAATCGAATGTGCAAGGGTACAGCGGTGTGAAAGTAATATATGGGGCCTATAAATGATAACATTTTTTTTACCAAAGAAGGTGGAAATAACAATTTTCACCTACTTTTGTAGAAAATAAGTACCTCACAGCAGCCGGTACATCTCATGCGCCGGTTTCGGCTTTCACCGCCAAACCACCACGCCGCTACTGGAACATTCCTTTCACCGGTTCCAGGTTTCACCCACAAAAGCACCTTGCCAAGGCAGTACCATTTCATTCACAGGTTCCAGCTTTCACCCTCCAGGCACATAGCTGCATATGGACAAGTTATTTGCCGGATCCAGTTTTCACATCCCAATCAAGTGTGATAGGGTACAGTGGTGTGAAAGTGGTTTATGGGGACTATATATTATCACTTCATTTCTACCAAAGTAGGTGAAATTTATCATTTTCACTTACTTTTGTAGAAAATAAGTACCACACAGCGGCCGAAACATCTCATGCTCCGTTTTTGGCTTTCACCCCCCAACCATCACGCCGCAGCCGACACATTTTCTGCGTCGGTTCCAGCTTTCATTCCCAAAAGCATCTCGTCGCAGGCCAGAACATCTTATGCGTCGGTTCCGGCTTTCACTCCCAAAAGCATCCCGTCGCGTCCAGAACATCTCATGCGTCGGTTCTGGCTTTCACTCCCAAAAGCATCCCGTCGCGGCCAGAACATCTCATGCGTTGGTTCCAGCTTTCACTTCCAAAAGCACCTCGTCACGGCCAGAACATCTCATCCGTCGGTTACGGCTTCAACCCCCAAGCACCTTGCTAAGTCAGGGACATTTCATCACAGGTTCCAGATTTTACCTTCCAGGCACATAGCTGCGTACAAGTTATTCCCAGATTCCGGTTTTCACACCCCAATCGAATGTGAAAGGGTACAGCGGTGTGAAAGTGGTATATGGGGTCTAAAAATTATCACATTTTTTTACCAAAGGAGGTGAAAATAACAATTTTCACCTACTTTTGTAGAAAATAAGTACCTTGCAGCAGTCGGTACATCTCATGCGCCGGTTCCGGCTTTCACTGTCCAACCATCACGCCGGAACATTTCTTGTGCCGGTTCCAGGTTTCACCCACAAAAGAACCTTGCCAAGGCGGTGACATTTCATTCACAGGTTCCAGCTTTCACCCTCCAGGCACATAGCTGCATATTAACAAGTTATTTGCCGGATCCAGTTTTCACATCCCAATCAAGTGTGATAGGGTACAGTGGTGTGAAAGTGGTTTATGGGGACTATATATTATCACTTCATTTTTACCAAAGTAGGTGAAATTGATCATTTTCACTTACTTTTGTAGAAAATAAGTACGTCACAGCGGCCGAAACATCTCATGCTCCGTTTTTGGCTTTCACCCCCCAACCATCACGCCGCAGCCGGAACATTTTCTGCGTCGGTTCCAGCTTTCATTCCCAAAAGCATCTCGTCGCAGGCCAGAACATCTCATGCGTCGGTTCTGGCTTTCACTCCCAAAAGCACCTCGTCGTGGCCAGAACATCTCATCCGTCGGTTCCGGCTTTACCCCCCAAGCACCTTGCCAAGGTGGGAACATTTCATTCACAGGTTCCAGCTTTTACCCTCCAGGCACATAGCCGCGTACATAACAAGCTATTCGCCGGTTCCGGTTTTCACACCCCAATCAAATGTGAAAGGGTACAGCGGTGTGAAAGTGGTATATGGGGCCTATAAATTATCACTTTTTTTTTTTACCAAAGTAGGTGAAAATTATTATTTTCACCTACTTTAGTAGAAAAAAGTATTACTGACATTCAATAAAAAAGCAATGCAGACAATATCACTGCTATCTCCCGCACTGATATCAGCCCTGATTTGGCTCGCTGTCTGCATAAAATAATATAAGGACCTCAATTCATCAAACTTTAAACATAATTTAAGGAAGACCATACATATTTGATAAATATACATGTATGCCAGGAAGATATTATCGCGCCTGCTTACCTGTTGTGGGTAGCTGCTCCTGCAATTTGACATTTGGAATATGCTGTAGTAAAAATGATGTCACAGTAGTCCAGAGACGTAGCTGGGTAAGTAGTTGACATCACAATTCATTCGTGGAGAAGGTCTACCTGAAAAAAAGAAGAAGGAGGCGCGATAATATGTTCATGACATACATGCATATTTATTAATAATGTGTCTTACATCGTAACACACATAAATGCAGTACTATACAGACAACACAAGTCATCCTTATCAGTTCCTGCCCCAGTGATTGCAAATACATGCTACAGCACATATTAGACCCTTAACTGTGGACCCGTTACTCAGTTTTACAAACTGAGCAGGTCCCCGGGTATGTGCTCTGCAGCAGCCAGTCTTGAGGAGCTGTCAGGGACTATCACCCCCCAAAGCACCTCACAGTGCCTGGAACATCTCATGCGCCAGTTTAGGCTTTCACCCGCCTTCAAGCCCATCGCAAAAGCATGACAATCTCATGCTCCGGATCTGGCACCTCTCCAAAGCACCTCAACGCGTCCGGAACATTTCATGCGCCGCTTCCGGCTTTCACCCCCAAACACCACGCCGCGGCCAGAACATTTATTGCGCCGGTACCAACTTTCACCCCCAAAAGCACCTCGTCGCAGCGATAATATCTCATACGTCGGTTCAGGCTTCAACCCCTCCCAAGCACCTTGCCAAGGTGGGAACATTTCATTCAAAGGTTCCAGCTTTTACCCTCCAGGCACATAGCTGCATATGGACAAGTTATTCGCCAGATCCAGTTTTCACACCCCAATCAAGTGTTATAACATTTCCTGCACCGGTTCCGGCTTTCACTCCCAAAAGCACCTCGTCGCAGGCCAGAACATCTCATGCGTCGGTTTCCGGCTTTCACACCTTAATCTAATGTGAAAGGGTACAGCGGTGTGAAAGTGGTATATGAGGCCTATAAATGATCACATTTTTTTTACCAAAGTAGGTGGAAATAACAATTTTCACCTACTTTTGTAGAAAATAAGTAACTCACACGCCGCAACCGGAACATTCCTTGCATCGGTTCCGGCTTTCACTCCCAAAAGCACCTCGTCGCATGCCAGAACATCTCATGCGTCGGTTCTGGCTTTCACTCCCAAAAGCATACCGTCACGGCCAGAACATCTCATGCGTCGGTTCCAGCTTTCACTTCCAAAAGCACCTCGTCACGGCCAGAACATCTCATGCGTCGGTTCCGGCTTCAACCCCCAAGCACCTTGCTAAGTCAGGAACATTTTATCACAGGTTCCAGATTTTACCCTCCAGGCACATAGCTGCGTACAAGTTATTCCCAGATTCCGGTTTTCACACCCCAATCGAATGTGAAAGGGTACAGCGGTGTGAAAGTGGTATATTTGGTCTAAAAATTATCACTTTTCTTTTACCAAAGCAGGTGAAAATAACAATTTTCACCTACTTTTGTAGAAAATAAGTACCTTGCAGCAGTCGGTACATCTCATGCGCCGGTTCTGGCTTTCACTGCCCAACCATCACGCCGGAACATTTCTTGTGCCGGTTCCAGGTTTCACCCACAAAAGCACCTTGCCAAGGCGGTGACATTTCATTCACAGGTTCCAGCTTTCACCCTCCAGGCACATAGCTGCATATGGACAAGTTATTCGCCGGATCCAGTTTCCACATCCCAATCAAGTGTGATAGGGTACAATGGTGTGAAAGTGATGTATGGGGCCTATATATTATCACTTCATTTCTACCAATGTAGGTGAAAATTATAATTTTCACTTACTTTTATAGAAAATAAGTACCTCACAGTGGCTGGAACATCTCATACTGTTTTTGGCTTTCATCCCCCAACCATTACGCCGTGGCCAGAACATTTTCTGCGTCGGTTCCAGCTTTCACTCCCAGAAGCATCCCGTCGCGTCCAGAACATCTCATGCGTCGGTTCCAGCTTTCAGTTCCAAAAACACCTCGCCGCGGCCAGAACATCTCATCCGTCGGTTCCGGCTTTACCCCCAAGCACCTTGCCAAGGCGGTGACATTTCATTCACAGAATCCAGCTTTCACCCTCCAGGCACATAGCTGCATACTGTATGGACAAGTTATTCGCCGGATCCAGTTTCCACATCCCATTCAAGTGTGATAGGGTACAATGGTGTGAAAGTGATATATGGGGCCTATATATTATCACTTCATTTCTGCCAATGTAGGTGAAAATGATAATTTTCACTTACTTTTGTAGAAAATAAGAACATCACAGCGGCCGGAACATCTCATGCTCCGTTTTTGGCTTTCACCCCTCAACCATTAAGCCGTGGCCGGAACATTTTCTGCGTCGGTTCCGGCTTTCACTCCCAAAAGCATCCCGTCGTGTCCAGAACATCTCATGCGTCGGTTCTGGCTTTCACTCCTAAAAGCACCTCGTCGTGGCCAGAACATCTCATCCGTCGGTTCTGGCTTAACCCCCCAAGCACCTTGCCAAGTCGGGAACATTTCATTCACAGGTTCCAGCTTTTACCCTCCAGGCACATAGCCGTGTACGGAAAAAATTATTCCCAGGTTTCCGATTTTCACACCCCAATCGAATGTGAAAGGGTACAGCGGTGTGAAAGTAATATATGGGGCCTATAAATGATCACATTTTTTTTACCAAAGAAGGTGGAAATAACAATTTTCACCTACTTTTGTAGAAAATAAGTACCTCACAGCAGCCGGTACATCTCATGCGCCGGTTTCGGCTTTCACCGCCAAACCACCACGCCGCTACTGGAACATTCCTTTCACCGGTTCCAGGTTTCACCCACAAAAGCACCTTGCCAAGGCAGTACCATTTCATTCACAGGTTCCAGCTTTCACCCTCCAGGCACATAGCTGCATATGGACAAGTTATTTGCCGGATCCAGTTTTCACATCCCAATCAAGTGTGATAGGGTACAGTGGTGTGAAAGTGGTTTATGGGGACTATATATTATCACTTCATTTCTACCAAAGTAGGTGAAATTTATCATTTTCACTTACTTTTGTAGAAAATAAGTACCACACAGAGGCCGAAACATCTCATGCTCCGTTTTTGGCTTTCACCCCCCAACCATCATGCCGCAGCCGGAAAATTTTCTGCGTCGGTTCCAGCTTTCATTCCCAAAAGCATCTCGTCGCAGGCCAGAACATCTTATGCGTCGGTTCCGGCTTTCACTCCCAAAAGCATCCTGTCACGTCCAGAACATCTCATGCGTCGGTTCTGGCTTTCACTCCCAAAAGCATCCCGTCGCGGCCAGAACATCTCATGCATCGGTTCCAGCTTTCACTTCCAAAAGCACCTCGTCACGGCCAGAACATCTCATCCGTCGGTTCCGGCTTCAACCCCCAAGCACCTTGCTAAGTCAGGAACATTTCATCACAGGTTCCAGATTTTACCCTCCAGGCACATAGCTGCGTACAAGTTATTCCCAGATTCCGGTTTTCACACCCCAATCGAATGTGAAAGGGTACAGCGGTGTGAAAGTGGTATATGGGGTCTAAAAATTATCACTTTTCTTTTACCAAAGCAGGTGAAAATAACAATTTTCACCTACTTTTGTAGAAAATAAGTACCTTGCAGCAGTCGGTACATCTCATGCGCCGGTTCTGGCTTTCACTGCCCAACCATCACGCCGGAACATTTCTTGTGCCGGTTCCAGGTTTCACCCACAAAAGCACCTTGCCAAGGCGGTGACATTTCATTCACAGGTTCCAGCTTTCACCCTCCAGGCACATAGCTGCATATGGACAAGTTATTCGCCGGATCCAGTTTCCACATCCCAATCAAGTGTGATAGGGTACAATGGTGTGAAAGTGATGTACAGATGGCGCCGGCCTTATTATTGCTGGCGGAGCGCCAGGACCGTGTCCCTGGCGATCCGCCAGCAATCTGGCGCTCTGGCTGAATGAGACGCTCGTGCGTTTCCCACGCACGAGCGTCTCAATAGCCGGGCGGCGAGGCGGCGCGGCGGGTGCAGTCCTGCCCGTCCCCAGCTTCAGTGAGACCGACAGGGCTGCGGGGGGCTGCGGGGGGGCGGTGTGGACCGGCGGGGACCCGGGGAAGCCGGCGGGGACCCGGGGAAAAGCACCGTCGGAACGGGACGCGCGTGCACCTCGTGCACGCGCGTCCCCTTCCGACATACAGATGGCGCGGGGCGGGGGATGGCGGGTGGCGAGTCCTCCGCCATCCCCAGCAAAGACAAGCCCGGCGCCATCTGTATGGGGCCTATATATTATCACTTCATTTCTACCAATGTAGGTGAAAATTATAATTTTCACTTACTTTTATAGAAAATAAGTACCTCACAGTGGCTGGAACATCTCATACTGTTTTTGGCTTTCATCCCCCAACCATTACGCCGTGGCCAGAACATTTTCTGCGTCGGTTCCAGCTTTCACTCCCAGAAGCATCCCGTCGCGTCCAGAACATCTCATGCGTCAGTACCAGCTTTCAGTTCCAAAAACACCTCGCCGCGGCCAGAACATCTCATCCGTCGGTTCCGGCTTTACCCCCAAGCACCTTGCCAAGGCGGTGACATTTCATTCACAGAATCCAGCTTTCACCCTCCAGGCACATAGCTGCATACTGTATGGACAAGTTATTCGCCGGATCCAGTTTCCACATCCCATTCAAGTGTGATAGGGTACAATGGTGTGAAAGTGATATATGGGGCCTATATATTATCACTTCATTTCTGCCAATGTAGGTGAAAATGATAATTTTCACTTACTTTTGTAGAAAATAAGAACGACACAGCGGCCGGAACATCTCATGCTCCGTTTTTGGCTTTCACCCCTCAACCATTACGCCGTGGCCAGAACATTTTCTGCGTCGGTTCCGGCTTTCACTCCCAAAAGCATCCCGTCGCGTCCAGAACATCTCATGCGTCGGTTCTGGCTTTCACTCCTAAAAGCACCTCGTCGTGGCCAGAACATCTCATCCGTCGGTTCTGGCTTAACCCCCCAAGCACCTTGCCAAGTCGGGAACATTTCATTCACAGGTTCCAGCTTTTACCCTCCAGGCACATAGCCGTGTACGGAACAAATTATTCCCAGGTTCCGATTTTCACACCCCAATCGAATGTGCAAGGGTACAGCGGTGTGAAAGTAATATATGGGGCCTATAAATGATCACATTTTTTTTACCAAAGAAGGTGGAAATAACAATTTTCACCTACTTTTGTAGAAAATAAGTACCTCACAGCAGCCGGTACATCTCATGCGCTGGTTTCGGCTTTCACCGCCAAACCACCACGCCGCTACTGGAACATTCCTTTCACCGGTTCCAGGTTTCACCCACAAAAGCACCTTGCCAAGGCAGTACCATTTCATTCACAGGTTCCAGCTTTCACCCTCCAGGCACATAGCTGCATATGGACAAGTTATTTGCCGGATCCAGTTTTCACATCCCAATCAAGTGTGATAGGGTACAGTGGTGTGAAAGTGGTTTATGGGGACTATATATTATCACTTCATTTCTACCAAAGTAGGTGAAATTTATCATTTTCACTTACTTTTGTAGAAAATAAGTACCACACAGCGGCCGAAACATCTCATGCTCCGTTTTTGGCTTTCACCCCCCAACCATCACGCCGCAGCCGGAACATTTTCTTCGTCGGTTCCAGCTTTCATTCCCAAAAGCATCTCGTCGCAGGCCAGAACATCTTATGCGTCGGTTCCGGCTTACACTCCCAAAAGCATCCCGTCGCGTCCAGAACATCTCATGCGTCGGTTCTGGCTTTCACTCCCAAAAGCATCCCGTCGCGGCCAGAACATCTCATGCGTTGGTTCCAGCTTTCACTTCCAAAGGCACCTCGTCACGGCCAGAACATCTCATCCGTCGGTTCCGGCTTCAACCCCCAAGCACCTTGCTAAGTCAGGAACATTTCATCACAGGTTCCAGATTTTACCCTCCAGGCACATAGCTGCGTACAAGTTATTCCCAGATTCCGGTTTTCACACCCCAATCGAATGTGAAAGGGTACAGCGGTGTGAAAGTGGTATATGGGGTCTAAAAATTATCACTTTTTTTTACCAAAGGAGGTGAAAATAACAATTTTCACCTACTTTTGTAGAAAATAAGTACCTTGCAGCAGTCGGTACATCTCATGCGCCGGTTCCGGCTTTCACTGTCCAACCATCACGCCGGAACATTTCTTGTGCCGGTTTCACCCACAAAAGCACCTTGCCAAGGCGGTGACATTTCATTCACAGGTTCCAGCTTTCACCCTCCAGGCACATAGCTGCATATGGACAAGTTATTTGCCGGATCCAGTTTTCACATCCCAATCAAGTGTGATAGGGTACAGTGGTGTGAAAGTGGTTTATGGGGACTATATATTATCACTTCATTTCTACCAAAGTAGGTGAAATTGATCATTTTCACTTACTTTTGTAGAAAATAAGTACGTCACAGCGGCCGAAACATCTCATGCTCCGTTTTTGGCTTTCACCCCCCAACCATCACGCCGCAGCCGGAACATTTTCTGCGTCGGTTCCAGCTTTCATTCCCAAAAGCATCTCGTCGCAGGCCAGAACATCTCATGCGTCGGTTCTGGCTTTCACTCCCAAAAGCACCTCGTCGTGGCCAGAACATCTCATCCGTCGGTTCCGGCTTTACCCCCCAAGCACCTTGCCAAGGTGGGAACATTTCATTCACAGGTTCCAGCTTTTACCCTCCAGGCACATAGCCGCGTACATAACAAGCTATTCGCCGGTTCCGGTTTTCACACCCCAATCAAATGTGAAAGGGTACAGCGGTGTGAAAGTGGTATATGGGGCCTATAAATTATCACTTTTTTTTTTACCAAAGTAGGTGAAAATTATTATTTTCACCTACTTTAGTAGAAAAAAGTATTACTGACATTCAATAAAAAAGCAATGCAGACAATATCACCGATATCTCCCGCACTGATATCAGCCCTGATTTGGCTCGCTGTCTGCATAAAATAATATAAGGGCCTCAATTCATCAAACTTTAAACATAATTTAAGGAAGACCATACATATTTGATAAATATACATGTATGCCAGGAAGATATTATCGCGCCTGCTTACCTGTTGTGGGTAGCTGCTCCTGCAATTTGACGTTTGGAATATGCTGTAGTAAAAATGATGTCACAGTAGTCCAGAGACGTAGCTGGGTAAGTAGTTGACATCACAATTCATTCGTGGAGAAGGTCTACCTGAAAAAAAGAAGGAGGCGCGATAATATGTTCATGACATACATGCATATTTATTAATAATGTGTCTTACATCGTAACACACATAAATGCAGTACTATACAGACAACACAAGTCATCCTTATCAGTTCCTGCCCCAGTGATTGCAAATACATGCTACAGCACATATTAGACCCTTAACTGTGGACCCGTTACTCAGTTTTACAAACTGAGCAGGTCCCCGGGTATGTGCTCTGCAGCAGCCAGTCTTGAGGAGCTGTCAGGGACTATCACCCCCCAAAGCACCTCACAGTGCCTGGAACATCTCATGCGCCAGTTTAGGCTTTCACCCGCCTTCAAGCCCATCGCAAAAGCATGACAATCTCATGCTCCGGATCTGGCACCTCTCCAAAGCACCTCAACGCGTCCGGAACATTTCATGCGCCGCTTCCGGCTTTCACCCCCAAACACCACGCCGCGGCCAGAACATTTATTGCGCCGGTTCCAACTTTCACCCCCAAAAGCACCTCGTCGCAGCCAGAATATCTCATACGTCGGTTCAGGCTTCAACCCCTCCCAAGCACCTTGCCAAGGTGGGAACATTTCATTCACAGGTTCCAGCTTTTACCCTCCAGGCACATAGCTGCATAGGGACAAGTTATTCGCCAGATCCAGTTTTCACACCCCAATCAAGTGTTATAACATTTCCTGCACCGGTTCCGGCTTTCACTCCCAAAAGCACCTCGTCGCAGGCCAGAACATCTCATGCGTCGGTTTCCGGCTTTCACACCTTAATCTAATGTGAAAGGGTACAGCGGTGTGAAAGTGGTATATGAGGCCTATAAATGATCACATTTTTTTTACCAAAGTAGGTGGAAATAACAATTTTCACCTACTTTTGTAGAAAATAAGTAACTCACACGCCGCGACCGGAACATTCCTTGCGTCGGTTCCGGCTTTCACTCCCAAAAGCACCTCGTCGCATGCCAGAACATCTCATGCGTCGGTTCTGGCTTTCACTCCCAAAAGCATACCGTCGCGGCCAGAACATCTCATGCGTCGGTTCCAGCTTTCACTTCCAAAAGCACCTCGTCACGGCCAGAACATCTCATCCGTCGGTTCCGGCTTCAACCCCCAAGCACCTTGCTAAGTCAGGAACATTTCATCACAGGTTCCAGATTTTACCCTCCAGGCACATAGCTGCGTACAAGTTATTCCCAGATTCCGGTTTTCACACCCCAATCGAATGTGAAAGGGTACAGCGGTGTGAAAGTGGTATATGGGGTCTAAAAATTATCACTTTTCTTTTACCAAAGCAGGTGAAAATAAAAATTTTCATCTACTTTTGTAGAAAATAAGTACCTTGCAGCAGTCGGTACATCTCATGCGCCGGTTCTGGCTTTCACTGCCCAACCATCACGCCGGAACATTTCTTGTGCCGGTTCCAGGTTTCACCCACAAGAGCACCTTGCCAAGGCGGTGAGATTTCATTCACAGGTTCCAGCTTTCACCCTCCAGGCACATAGCTGCATATGAACAAGTTATTCGCCGGATCCAGTTTCCACATCCCAATCAAGTGTGATAGGGTACAATGGTGTGAAAGTGATGTATGGGGCCTATATATTATCACTTCATTTCTACCAATGTAGGTGAAAATGATAATTTTCACTTACTTTTATAGAAAATAAGTACCTCACAGTGGCTGGAACATCTCATACTGTTTTTGGCTTTCATCCCCCAACCATTACGCCGTGGCCAGAACATTTTCTGCGTCGGTTCCGGCTTTCACTCCCAGAAGCATCCCGTCGCGTCCAGAACATCTCATGCGTCGGTTCCAGCTTTCAGTTCCAAAAGCACCTCGCCGCGGCCAGAACATCTCATCCGTCGGTTCCGGCATTACCCCCAAGCACCTTGCCAAGGCGGTGACATTTCATTCACAGGTTCCAGCTTTCACCCTCCAGGCACATAGCTGCATACTGTATGGACAAGTTATTCGCCGGATCCAGTTTCCACATCCCAATCAAGTGTGATAGGGTACAATGGTGTGAAAGTGATATATGGGGCCTATATATTATCACTTCATTTCTGCCAATGTAGGTGAAAATGATAATTTTCACTTACTTTTGTAGAAAATAAGAACGTCACAGTGGCCGGAACATCTCATGCTCCGTTTTTGGCTTTCACCCCTCAACCATTACGCCGTGGCCGGAACATTTTCTGCGTCGGTTCCGGCTTTCACTCCCAAAAGCCTCCCGTCGCGTCCAGAACATCTCATGCGTCGGTTCTGGCTTTCACTCCTAAAAGCACCTCGTCGTGGCCAGAACATCTCATCCGTCGGTTCTGGCTTAACCCCCCAAGCACCTTGCCAAGTCGGGAACATTTCATTCACAGGTTCCAGCTTTTACCCTCCAGGCACATAGCCGTGTACGGAACAAATTATTCCCAGGTTCCGATTTTCACACCCCAATCGAATGTGAAAGGGTACAGCGGTGTGAAAGTAATATATGGGGCCTATAAATGATCACATTTTTTTTACCAAAGAAGGTGGAAATAACAATTTTCACCTACTTTTGTAGAAAATAAGTACCTCACAGCAGCCGGTACATCTCATGCACCGGTTTTGGCTTTCACCGCCAAACCACCACGCCGCTACTGGAACATTCCTTTCACCGGTTCCAGGTTTCACCCACAAAAGCACCTTGCCAAGGCAGTACCATTTCATTCACAGGTTCCAGCTTTCACCCTCCAGGCACATAGCTGCATATGGACAAGTTATTTGCCGGATCCAGTTTTCACATCCCAATCAAGTGTGATAGGGTACAGTGGTGTGAAAGTGGTTTATGGGGACTATATATTATCACTTCATTTCTACCAAAGTAGGTGAAATTTATCATTTTCACTTACTTTTGTAGAAAATAAGTACCACACAGCGGCCGAAACATCTCATGCTCCGTTTTTGGCTTTCAGCCCCCAACCATCACGCCGCAGCCGGAACATTTTCTGCGTCGGTTCCAGCTTTCATTCCCAAAAGCATCTCGTCGCAGGCCAGAACATCTTATGCGTCGGTTCCGGCTTTCACTCCCAAAAGCATCCCGTCGCGTCCAGAACATCTCATGCGTCGGTTCTGGCTTTCACTCCCAAAAGCATCCCGTCGCGGCCAGAACATCTCATGCGTTGGTTCCAGCTTTCACTTACAAAAGCACCTCGTCACGGCCAGAACATCTCATCCGTCGGTTCCGGCTTCAACCCCCAAGCACCTTGCTAAGTCAGGAACATTTCATCACAGGTTCCAGATTTTACCCTCCAGGCACATAGCTGCGTACAAGTTATTCCCAGATTCCGGTTTTCACACCCCAATCGAATGTGAAAGGGTACAGCGGTGTGAAAGTGGTATATGGGGTCTAAAAATTATCACTTTTTTTTACCAAAGGAGGTGAAAATAACAATTTTCACCTACTTTTGTAGAAAATAAGTACCTTGCAGCAGTCGGTACATCTCATGCGCCGGTTCCGGCTTTCACTGCCAAACCATCACGCCGGTACATTTCTTGTGCCGGTTCCAGGTTTCACCCACAAAAGCACCTTGCCAAGGCGGTGACATTTCATTCACAGGTTCCAGCTTTCACCCTCCAGGCACATAGCTGCATATGGACAAGTTATTCGCCGGATCCAGTTTCCACACCCCAATCAAATGTGAAAGGGTACAGCGGTGTGAAAGTGGTATATGGGGCCTATAAATTATCACTTTTTTTTTTTTTACCAAAGTAGGTGAAAATTATTATTTTCACCTACTTTAGTAGAAAAAAGTATTACTGACATTCAATAAAAAAGCAATGCAGACAATATCACTGCTATCTCCCGCACTGATATCAGCACTGATTTGGCTCGCTGTCTGCATAAAATAATATAAGGACCTCAATTCATCAAACTTTAAACATAATTTAAGGAAGAACATACATATTTGATAAATATACATGTATGCCAGGAAGATATTATCGCGCCTGCTTACCTGTTGTGGGTAGCTGCTCCTGCAATTTGACGTTTGGAATATGCTGTCGTAAAAATAATGTCACAGTAGTCCAGAGAGCACCTCAACGCGTCCGGAACATTTCATGCGCCGCTTCCGGCTTTCACCCCCAAACACCACGCCGCGGCCAGAACATTTATTGCGCCGGTTCCAACTTTCACCCCCAAAAGCACCTCGTCGCAGCCAGAATATCTCATACGTCGGTTCAGGCTTCAACCCCTCCCAAGCACCTTGCCAAGGTGGGAACATTTCATTCACAGGTTCCAGCTTTTACCCTCCAGGCACATAGCTGCATATGGACAAGTTATTCGCCAGATCCAGTTTTCACACCCCAATCAAGTGTTATAACATTTCCTGCACCGGTTCCGGCTTTCACTCCCAAAAGCACCTCGTCGCAGGCCAGAACATCTCATGCGTCGGTTTCCGGCTTTCGCACCTTAATCTAATGTGAAAGGGTACAGCGGTGTGAAAGTGGTATATGAGGCCTATAAATGATCACATTTTTTTTACTAAAGTAGGTGGAAATAACAATTTTCACCTACTTTTGTAGAAAATAAGTAACTCACACGCCGCGACCGGAACATTCCTTGCGTCGGTTCCGGCTTTCACTCCCAAAAGCACCTCGTCGCGTGCCAGAAACATAGAAACATAGAATTTGACGGCAGATAAGAACCACTTGGCCCATCTAGTCTGCCCCTTTTTTTAAACATGTTACCTCAAACCATATTTGATCCTTATTTTTTTGTAAGGATATCAATATGCTTATCCCAAGCATGTTTAAATTGTACTACTGTATTTGCGTCTACCACCTCTGTTGGGAGGCTATTCCACTTATCTACTACTCTTTCTGTGAAAAAATTCTTCCTCGCATTTCCCCTGAATCTTCCTCCCTCTAGTTTCAGTGCATGTCCTCGTGTTCTGTTGCTCCTCTTCCTGTGAAGAATGTCTCCCACCTGTACCTTGTTAAAGCCCTTGATATATTTGAAAGTTTCTATCATGTCCCCCCTTTCCCTTCTCTGCTCTAAAGTATACATATTAAGATCTTTTAGTCTTTCCTGGTACGTTTTGTGATGTAGGCCATGCACCATTTTAGTTGCTCTTCTTTGTACAGTCTCTAATGTATTTATATCCTTCTGGAGATATGGCCTCCAGAACTGAACACAATACTCTAGGTGAGGTCGTACCAATGACCTATACAGTGGCATTATTACTTCTTTCTTTCTACTGCTGATACCTCTCCCTATGCAACCAAGCATCTGACTTGCCTTCTTCATTGCTTTGTTACATTGCCTACCTGCTTTTAAGTCCCCTGAAATAGTGACACCTAGATCCCTCTCTTCCTCAGTAGTTTCCATTATAGTGCCATTTATACTATATTGAGTCTTTGGATTTCTGAGACCCAAGTGCATGATTTTGCATTTTTTGGCATTAAACTGTAGTTGCCATTCACTTGACCATTTCTCTAATCTGCCTAGATCCTCAATCATTTGTTTTACCCCTCCTGGTGTGTCTACCCTGTTGCATACCTTTGTGTCATCTGCAAAAAGGCACATTTTACCCTTAATTCCATTTGCAATATCACCAATAAAGATATTAAAAAGCACCGGTCCAAGTACAGATCCCTGGGGTACTCCACTTGTAACCTTTCCCTCCTTTGACTGTACTCCGTTTACTACAACTCTCTGTTTTCTGTCCTGCAACCACGCTCTTATCCATTCAACTATCTTAGAATCCAATCCCAAGCTTTCAAGTTTATTTAACAGTCTGCGATGTGGGACAGTGTCAAAAGCCTTACTAAAGTCTAGATAAGCTTCATCTACAGCCCCACCTTGATCTATTACTTTAGTCACCCAGTCAAAAAAGTCAATAAGATTTGTTTGACATGATCTTCCCCCAGTAAACCCATGCTGTTTTGGATCCTGTAAATTGCTGGTTTTGAGATATTCTACAACTCTTTGTTTTAAGAGTGTTTCCATCAATTTCCCTACTACTGATGTAAGGCTCACTGGTCGATAGTTGCTTACCTCTTCCTTGCTTCCACTTTTGTGCAGTGGGACTACATTCGCTGTTTTCCAGTCCTCTGGGATTACTCCAGTAGCTAGTGACTGGTTGAATAATTCTGTTATTGGTTTTACCAGCTCCCCTTTAAGCTCTTTTAGTATCCTTGGATGTATCCCATCTGGCCCCATTGATTTATCCACTTTCAGTTTTGAGAGTTCTGTGAGGACTTTCTCCTCTGTAAATGTACTTGTCTCTCCCTCAGTTTTCTGACTATACTTGCAACTTAACTGTGGCCCCTTCCCCTCTCTTTCAGCAGTGAATACTGAGCAAAAATAATTATTAATATTATCTGCTATTACATTGTCCCCCTCAAGAAAACTTCCACTCTCTGTCTTCAGTCTAATTATTCCACTTTTTGTTTTTCTCCTTTCACTTATATACCTAAAAAAAGTTTTCCCCCCTTTACCCACTGACTGGGCCATTTTCTCTTCAGCCTGTGCTTTTGCACATCTGATTACCTTCTTAGCCTCCTTCTGTCTAACAAGATACACCTCTTTGTCCTCATTCTTCTGCGTCTGCTTAAATTTCTTAAAGGCCAACTTTTTTGCTTTTACAATACTTGCTACTTCTTTTGCAAACCACAATGGCTTTCTTTTTCTTGTGTTTTTCCTAACTCTTTTGACACAAAGTTCTGTTGCTTTTAGAATTGCACTTTTTAATTTTTCCCACTTATCCTGCACTCCTTCCAAGTTCTGCCACTCTGCCAAAGAATCCCTTACAGAGTTTCCCATCTCTACAAAATCAGCCTTCCTAAAATCTAACACCTTTGTTTTTGTGTGCGATGAGTCAGTCTCTGTCTTTATTTTGAACCATACTGCTTGATGGTCACTGGATCCCAGATTTTCACCCACATTTATGTCAGATATTCTGTCACCATTTGTAAGTATTAAGTCTAATATTGCGTCCTTACGAGTGGGCTCTCTCACCAATTGCTGGAGGGATGCTCCTTGCAAGGAATTCAGAACATCTCATGCGTCAGTTCCGGCTTTCACTCCCAAAAGCATACCGTCGCGGCCAGAACATCTCATGCGTCGGTTCCAGCTTTCACTTCCAAAAGCACCTCGTCACGGCCAGAACATCTCATCCATCGGTTCCGGCTTCAACCCGCAAGCACCTTGCTAAGTCAGTAACATTTCATCACAGGTTCCAGATTTTACCCCCCAGGCACATAGCTGCGTACAAGTTATTCCCAGATTCCGGTTTTCACACCCCAATCGAATGTGAAAGGGTACAGCGGTGTGAAAGTGGTATATGGGGTCTAAAAATTATCACTTTTCTTTTACCAAAGCAGGTGAAAATAACAATTTTCACCTACTTTTGTAGAAAATAAGTACCTTGCAGCAGTCGGTACATCTCATGCGCCGGTTCTGGCTTTCACTGCCCAACCATCACGCCGGAACATTTCTTGTGCCGGTTCCAGGTTTCACCCACAAAAGCACCTTGCCAAGGCGGTAGACATTTCATTCACAGGTTCCAGCTTTCACCCTCCAGGCACATAGCTGCATATGGACAAGTTATTCGCCGGATCCAGTTTCCACATCCCAATCAAGTGTGATAGGGTACAATGGTGTGAAAGTGATGTATGGGGCCTATATATTATCACTTCATTTCTACCAATGTAGGTGAAAATGATAATTTTCACTTACTTTTATAGAAAATAAGTACCTCACAGTGGCTGGAACATCTCATACTGTTTTTGGCTTTCATCCCCCAACCATTACGCCGTGGCCAGAACATTTTCTGCGTAGGTTCCGGCTTTCACTCCCAGAAGCATCCCGTCGCGTCCAGAACATCTCATGCGTCGGTTCCAGCTTTCAGTTCCAAAAACACCTCGCCGCGGCCAGAACATCTCATCCGTCGGTTCCGGCTTTACCCCCAAGCACCTTGCCAAGGCAGTGACATTTCATTCACAGGTTCCAGCTTTCACCCTCCAGGCACATAGCTGCATACTGTATGGACAAGTTATTCGCCGGATCCAGTTTCCACATCCCAATCAAGTGTGATAGGGTACAATGGTGTGAAAGTGATATATGGGGCCTATATATTATCACTTCATTTCTGCCAATGTAGGTGAAAATGATAATTTTCACTTACTTTTGTAGAAAATAAGAACGTCACAGCGGCCGGAACATCTCATGCTCCGTTTTTGGCTTTCACCCCTCAACCATTACGCCGTGGCCGGAACATTTTCTGCGTCGGTTCCGGCTTTCACTCCCAAAAGCATCCCGTCGCGTCCAGAACATCTCATGCGTCGGTTCTGGCTTTCACTCCTAAAAGCACCTCGTCGTGGCCAGAACATCTCATCTGTCGGTTCTGGCTTAACCCCCCAAGAACCTTGCCAAGTCGGGAACATTTCATTCACAGGTTCCAGCTTTTACCCTCCAGGCACATAGCCGTGTACGGAACAAATTATTCCCAGGTTCCGATTTTCACACCCCAATCGAATGTGAAAGGGTACAGCGGTGTGAAAGTAATATATGGGGCCTATAAATGATCACATTTTTTTTACCAAAGAAGGTGGAAATAACAATTTTCACCTACTTTTGTAGAAAATAAGTACCTCACAGCAGCCGGTACATCTCATGCGCCGGTTTCGGCTTTCACCGCCAAACCACCACGCCGCTACTGGAACATTCCTTTCACCGGTTCCAGGTTTCACCCACAAAAGCACCTTGCCAAGGCAGTACCAGTTCATTCACAGGTTCCAGCTTTCACCCTCCAGGCACATAGCTGCATATGGACAAGTTATTTGCCGGATCCAGTTTTCACATCCCAATCAAGTGTGATAGGGTACAGTGGTGTGAAAGTGGTTTATGGGGACTATATATTATCACTTCATTTCTACCAAAGTAGGTGAAATTTATCATTTTCACTTACTTTTGTAGAAAATAAGTACCACACAGCGGCCGAAACATCTCATGCTCCGTTTTTGGCTTTCACCCCCCAACCATCACGCCGCAGCCGGAACAGTTTCTGCGTCGGTTCCAGCTTTCATTCCCAAAAGCATCTCGTCGCAGGCCAGAACATCTTATGCGTCGGTTCCGGCTTTCACTCCCAAAAGCATCCCGTCGCGTCCAGAACATCTCATGCGTCGGTTCTGGCTTTCACTCCCAAAAGCATCCCGTCGCGGCCAGAACATCTCATGCGTTGGTTCCAGCTTTCACTTCCAAAAGCACCTCGTCACGGCCAGAACATCTCATCCGTCGGTTCCGGCTTCAACCCCCAAGCACCTTGCTAAGTCAGGAACATTTCATCACAGGTTCCAGATTTTACCCTCCAGGCACATAGCTGCGTACAAGTTATTCCCAGATTCCGGTTTTCACACCCCAATCATATGTGAAAGGGTACAGCGGTGTGAAAGTGGTATATGGGGTCTAAAAATTATCACTTTTTTTTACCAAAGGAGGTGAAAATAACAATTTTCACCTACTTTTGTAGAAAATAAGTACCTTGCAGCAGTCGGTACATCTCATGCGCCGGTTCCGGCTTTCACTGCCCAACCATCACGCCAGAACATTTCTTGTGCCGGTTCCAGGTTTCACCCACAAAAGCACCTTGCCAAGGCGGTGACATTTCATTCACAGGGTCCAGCTTTCACCCTCCAGGCACATAGCTGCATATGGACAAGTTATTTGCCGGATCCAGTTTTCACATCCCAATCAAGTGTGATAGGGTACAGTGGTGTGAAAGTGGTTTATGGGGACTATATATTATCACTTCATTTCTACCAAAGTAGGTGAAATTGATCATTTTCACTTACTTTTGTAGAAAATAAGTACGTCACAGCGGCCGAAACATCTCATGCTCCGTTTTTGGCTTTCACCCCCCAACCATCACGCCGCAGCCGGAACATTTTCTGCGTCGGTTCCAGCTTTCATTCCCAAAAGCATCTCGTCGCAGGCCAGAACATCTTATGCGTCGGTTCCGGCTTTCACTCCCAAAAGCATCCCGTCGCGTCCAGAACATCTCATGCGTCGGTTCTGGCTTTCACTCCCAAAAGCATCCCGTCGCGGCCAGAACATCTCATGCGTTGGTTCCAGCTTTCACTTCCAAAAGCACCTCGTCACGGCCAGAACATCTCATCCGTCGGTTCCGGCTTCAACCCCCAAGCACCTTGCTAAGTCAGGAACATTTCATCACAGGTTCCAGATTTTACCCTCCAGGCACATAGCTGCGTTCAAGTTATTCCCAGATTCCGGTTTTCACACCCCAATCATATGTGAAAGGGTACAGCGGTGTGAAAGTGGTATATGGGGTCTAAAAATTATCACTTTTTTTTACCAAAGGAGGTGAAAATAACAATTTTCACCTACTTTTGTAGAAAATAAGTACCTTGCAGCAGTCGGTACATCTCATGCGCCGGTTCCGGCTTTCACTGCCCAACCATCACGCCAGAACATTTCTTGTGCCGGTTCCAGGTTTCACCCACAAAAGCACCTTGCCAAGGCGGTGACATTTCATTCACAGGGTCCAGCTTTCACCCTCCAGGCACATAGCTGCATATGGACAAGTTATTTGCCGGATCCAGTTTTCACATCCCAATCAAGTGTGATAGGGTACAGTGGTGTGAAAGTGGTTTATGGGGACTATATATTATCACTTCATTTCTACCAAAGTAGGTGAAATTGATCATTTTCACTTACTTTTGTAGAAAATAAGTACGTCACAGCGGCCGAAACATCTCATGCTCCGTTTTTGGCTTTCACCCCCCAACCATCACGCCGCAGCCGGAACATTTTCTGCGTCGGTTCCAGCTTTCATTCCCAAAAGCATCTCGTCGCAGGCCAGAACATCTCATGCGTCGGTTCTGGCTTTCACTCCCAAAAGCACCTCGTCGTGGCCAGAACATCTCATCCGTCGGTTCCGGCTTTACCCCCCAAGCACCTTGCCAAGGTGGGAACATTTCATTCACAGGTTCCAGCTTTTACCCTCCAGGCACATAGCCGCGTACATAACAAGCTATTCGCCGGTTCCGGTTTTCACACCCCAATCAAATGTGAAAGGGTACAGCGGTGTGAAAGTGGTATATGGGGCCTATAAATTATCACTTTTTTTTTTTACCAAAGTAGGTGAAACTTATTATTTTCACCTACTTTAGTAGAAAAAAGTATTACTGACATTAAATAAAAAAGCAATGCAGACAATATCACTGCTATCTCCCGCACTGATATCAGCCCTGATTTGGCTCGCTGTCTGCATAAAATAATATAAGGACCTCAATTCATCAAACTTTAAACATAATTTAAGGAAGACCATACATATTTGATAAATATACATGTATGCCAGGAAGATATTATCGCGCCTGCTTACCTGTTGTGGGTAGCTGCTCCTGCAATTTGACGTTTGGAATATGCTGTAGTAAAAATGATGTCACAGTAGTCCAGAGACGTAGCTGGGTAAGTAGTTGACATCACAATTCATTCGTGGAGAAGGTCTACCTGAAAAAAAGAAGAAGGAGGCGCGATAATATGTTCATGACATACATGCATATTTATTAATAATGTGTCTTACATCGTAACACACATAAATGCAGTACTATACAGACAACACAAGTCATCCATATCAGTTCCTGCCCCAGTGATTGCAAATACATGCTACAGCACATATTAGACCCTTAACTGTGGACCCGTTACTCAGTTTTACAAACTGAGCAGGTCCCCGGGTATGTGCTCTGCAGCAGCCAGTCTTGAGGAGCTGTCAGGGACTATCACCCCCCAAAGCACCTCACAGTGCCTGGAACATCTCATGCGCCAGTTTAGGCTTTCACCCGCCTTCAAGCCCATCGCAAAAGCATGACAATCTCATGCTCCGGATCTGGCACCTCTCCAAAGCACCTCAACGCGTCCGGAACATTTCATGTGACGCTTCCGGCTTTCACCCCCAAACACCACGCCGCAGCCAGAACATTTATTGCGCCGGTTCCAACTTTCACCCCCAAAAGCACCTTGTCGCAGCCAGAATATCTCATACGTCGGTTCAGGCTTCAACCCCTCCCAAGCACCTTGCCAAGGTGGGAACATTTCATTCACAGGTTCCAGCTTTTACCCTCCAGGCACATAGCTGCATATGGACAAGTTATTCGCCAGATCCAGTTTTCACACCCCAATCAAGTGTTATAACATTTCCTGCAACGGTTCCGGCTTTCACTCCCAAAAGCACCTCGTCGCAGGCCAGAACATCTCATGCGTCGGTTCCGGCTTTCACTCCCAAAAGATCCTCGTCACGGCCAAAACATCTCATGCGTCGGTTTCCGGCTTTCACACCTTAATCTAATGTGAAAGGGTACAGCGGTGTGAAAGTGGTATATGGGGCCTATAAATGATCACATTTTTTTTACCAAAGTAGGTGGAAATAACAATTTTCACCTACTTTTGTAGAAAATAAGTAACTCACACGCCGCGACCGGAACATTCCTTGCGTCGGTTCCGGCTTTCACTCCCAAAAGCACCTCGTCGCGTGCCAGAACATCTCATGCGTCGGTTCCGGCTTTCACTCCCAAAAGCATACCGTCGCGGCCAGAACATCTCATGCGTCGGTTCCAGCTTTCACTTCCAAAAGCACCTCGTCACGGCCAGAACATCTCATCCGTCGGTTTCGGCTTCAACCCCCAAGCACCTTGCTAAGTCAGGAACATTTCATCACAGGTTCCAGATTTTACCCTCCAGGCACATAGCTGCGTACAAGTTATTCCCAGATTCCGGTTTTCACACCCCAATCGAATGTGAAAGGGTACAGTGGTGTGAAAGTGGTATATGGGGTCTAAAAATTATCACTTTTCTTTTACCAAAGCAGGTGAAAATAACAATTTTCACCTACTTTTGTAGAAAATAAGTACCTTGCAGCAGTCGGTACATCTCATGCGCCGGTTCTGGCTTTCACTGCCCAACCATCACGCCGGAACATTTCTTGTGCCGGCTCCAGGTTTCACCCACAAAAGCACCTTGCCAAGGCGGTGACATTTCATTCACAGGTTCCAGCTTTCACCCTCCAGGCACATAGCTGCATATGGACAAGTTATTCGCCGGATCCAGTTTCCACATCCCAATCAAGTGTGATAGGGTAATATGGTGTGAAAGTGATATATGGGGCCTATATATTATCACTTCATTTCTACCAATGTAGGTGAAAATGATAATTTTCACTTACTTTTATAGAAAATAAGTACCTCACAGTGGCTGGAACATCTCATACTGTTTTTGGCTTTCATCCCCCAACCATTACGCCGTGGCCAGAACATTTTCTGCGTCGGTTCCGGCTTTCACTCCCAGAAGCATCCCGTCGCGTCCAGAACATCTCATGCGTCGGTTCCAGCTTTCAGTTCCAAAAACACCTCGTCGCGGCCAGAACATCTCATCCGTCGGTTCCGGCTTTACCACCAAGCACCTTGCCAAGGCGGTGACATTTCATTCACAGGTTCCAGCTTTCACCCTCCAGGCACATAGCTGCATACTGTATGGACAAGTTATTCGCCGGATCCAGTTTCCACATCCCAATCAAGTGTGATAGGGTACAATGGTGTGAAAGTGATATATGGGGCCTATATATTATCACTTCATTTCTGCCAATGTAGGTGAAAATGATAATTTTCACTTACTTTTGTAGAAAATAAGAACGTCACAGCGGCCGGAACATCTCATGCTCCGTTTTTGGCTTTCACCCCTCAACCATTACGCCGTGGCCGGAACATTTTCTGCGTCGGTTCCGGCTTTCACTCCCAAAAGCATCCCGTCGCGTCCAGAACATCTCATGCGTCGGTTCTGGCTTTCACTCCTAAAAGCACCTCGTCGTGGCCAGAACATCTCATCCGTCGGTTCTGGCTTAACCCCCCAAGCACCTTGCCAAGTCGGGAACATTTCATTCACAGGTTCCAGCTTTTACCCTCCAGGCACATAGCCGTGTACGGAACAAATTATTCCCAGGTTCCGATTTTCACACCCCAATCGAATGTGAAAGGGTACAGCGGTGTGAAAGTAATAAATGGGGCCTATAAATGATCACATTTTTTTTACCAAAGAAGGTGGAAATAACAATTTTCACCTACTTTTGTAGAAAATAAGTACCTCACAGCAGCCGGTACATCTCATGCGCCGGTTTTGGCTTTCACCGCCAAACCACCACGCCGCTACTGGAACATTCCTTTCACCGGTTCCAGGTTTCACCCACAAAAGCACCTTGCCAAGGCAGTACCATTTCATTCACAGGTTCCAGCTTTCACCCTCCAGGCACATAGCTGCATATGGACAAGTTATTTGCCGGATCCAGTTTTCACATCCCAATCAAGTGTGATAGGGTACAGTGGTGTGAAAGTGGTTTATGGGGACTATATATTATCACTTCATTTCTACCAAAGTAGGTGAAATTTATCATTTTCAATTACTTTTGTAGAAAATAAGTACCACACAGCGGCCGAAACATCTCATGCTCCGTTTTTGGCTTTCACCCCCCAACCATCACGCCGCAGCCGGAACATTTTCTGCGTCGGTTCCAGCTTTCATTCCCAAAAGCATCTCGTCGCAGGCCAGAACATCTTATGCGTCGGTTCCGGCTTTCACTCCCAAAAGCATCCCGTCGCGTCCAGAACATCTCATGCGTCGGTTCTGGCTTTCACTCCCAAAAGCATCCCGTCGCGGCCAGAACATCTCATGCGTTGGTTCCAGCTTTCACTTCCAAAAGCACCTCGTCACAGCCAGAACATCTCATCCGTCGGTTCCGGCTTCAACCCCCAAGCACCTTGCTAAGTCAGGAACATTTCATCACAGGTTCCAGATTTTACCCTCCAGGCACATAGCTGCGTACAAGTTATTCCCAGATTCCGGTTTTCACACCCCAATCGAATGTGAAAGGGTACAGCGGTGTGAAAGTGGTATATGGGGTCTAAAAATTATCACTTTTCTTTTACCAAAGCAGGTGAAAATAACAATTTTCACCTACTTTTGTAGAAAATAAGTACCTTGCAGCAGTCGGTACATCTCATGCGCCGGTTCTGGCTTTCACTGCCCAACCATCACGCCGGAACATTTCTTGTGCCGGTTCCAGGTTTCACCCACAAAAGCACCTTGCCAAGGCGGTGACATTTCATTCACAGGTTCCAGCTTTCACCCTCCAGGCACATAGCTGCATATGGACAAGTTATTTGCCGGATCCAGTTTTCACATCCCAATCAAGTGTGATAGGGTACAGTGGTGTGAAAGTGGTTTATGGGGACTATATATTATCACTTCATTTCTACCAAAGTAGGTGAAATTGATCATTTTCACTTACTTTTGTAGAAAATAAGTACGTCACAGCGGCCGAAACATCTCATGCTCCGTTTTTGGCTTTCACCCCCCAACCATCACGCCGCAGCCGGAACATTTTCTGCGTCGGTTCCAGCTTTCATTCCCAAAAGCATCTCGTCGCAGGCCAGAACATCTCATGCGTCGGTTCTGGCTTTCACTCCCAAAAGCACCTCGTCGTGGCCAGAACATCTCATCCGTCGGTTCCGGCTTTACCCCCCAAGCACCGTGCCAAGGTGGGAACATTTCATTCACAGGTTCCAGCTTTTACCCTCCAGGCACATAGCCGCGTACATAACAAGCTATTCGCCGGTTCCGGTTTTCACACCCCAATCAAATGTGAAAGGGTACAGCGGTGTGAAAGTGGTATATGGGGCCTATAAATTATCACTTTTTTTTTTTACCAAAGTAGGTGAAACTTATTATTTTCACCTACTTTAGTAGAAAAAAGTATTACTGACATTAAATAAAAAAGCAATGCAGACAATATCACTGCTATCTCCCGCACTGATATCAGCCCTGATTTGGCTCGCTGTCTGCATAAAATAATATAAGGACCTCAATTCATCAAACTTTAAACATAATTTAAGGAAGACCATACATATTTGATAAATATACATGTATGCCAGGAAGATATTATCGCGCCTGCTTACCTGTTGTGGGTAGCTGCTCCTGCAATTTGACGTTTGGAATATGCTGTAGTAAAAATGATGTCACAGTAGTTCAGAGACGTAGCTGGGTAAGTAGTTGACATCACAATTCATTCGTGGAGAAGGTCTACCTGAAAAAAAGAAGAAGGAGGCGCGATAATATGTTCATGACATACATGCATATTTATTAATAATGTGTCTTACATCGTAACACACATAAATGCAGTACTATACAGACAACACAAGTCATCCATATCAGTTCCTGCTCCAGTGATTGCAAATACATGCTACAGCACATATTAGACCCTTAACTGTGGACCCGTTACTCAGTTTTACAAACTGAGCAGGTCCCCGGGTATGTGCTCTGCAGCAGCCAGTCTTGAGGAGCTGTCAGGGACTATCACCCCCCAAAGCACCTCACAGTGCCTGGAACATCTCATGCGCCAGTTTAGGCTTTCACCCGCCTTCAAGCCCATCGCAAAAGCATGACAATCTCATGCTCCGGATCTGGCACCTCTCCAAAGCACCTCAACGCGTCCGGAACATTTCATGTGACGCTTCCGGCTTTCACCCCCAAACACCACGCCGCAGCCAGAACATTTATTGCGCCGGTTCCAACTTTCACCCCCAAAAGCACCTTGTCGCAGCCAGAATATCTCATACGTCGGTTCAAACTTCAACCCCTCCCAAGCACCTTGCCAAGGTGGGAACATTTCATTCACAGGTTCCAGCTTTTACCCTCCAGGCACATAGCTGCATATGGACAAGTTATTCGCCAGATCCAGTTTTCACACCCCAATCAAGTGTTATAACATTTCCTGCAACGGTTCCGGCTTTCACTCCCAAAAGCACCTCGTCGCAGGCCAGAACATCTCATGCGTCGGTTCCGGCTTTCACTCCCAAAAGATCCTCGTCACGGCCAAAACATCTCATGCGTCGGTTTCCGGCTTTCACACCTTAATCTAATGTGAAAGGGTACAGCGGTGTGAAAGTGGTATATGGGGCCTATAAATGATCACATTTTTTTTACCAAAGTAGGTGGAAATAACAATTTTCACCTACTTTTGTAGAAAATAAGTAACTCACACGCCGCGACCGGAACATTCCTTGCGTCGGTTCTGGCTTTCACTCCCAAAAGCACCTCGTCGCGTGCCAGAACATCTCATGCGTCGGTTCCGGCTTTCACTCCCAAAAGCATACCGTCGCGGCCAGAACATCTCATGCGTCGGTTCCAGCTTTCACTTCCAAAAGCACCTCGTCACGGCCAGAACATCTCATCCGTCGGTTTCGGCTTCAACCCCCAAGCACCTTGCTAAGTCAGGAACATTTCATCACAGGTTCCAGATTTTACCCTCCAGGCACATAGCTGCGTACAAGTTATTCCCAGATTCCGGTTTTCACACCCCAATCGAATGTGAAAGGGTACAGTGGTGTGAAAGTGGTATATGGGGTCTAAAAATTATCACTTTTCTTTTACCAAAGCAGGTGAAAATAACAATTTTCACCTACTTTTGTAGAAAATAAGTACCTTGCAGCAGTCGGTACATCTCATGCGCCGGTTCTGGCTTTCACTGCCCAACCATCACGCCGGAACATTTCTTGTGCCGGCTCCAGGTTTCACCCACAAAAGCACCTTGCCAAGGCGGTGACATTTCATTCACAGGTTCCAGCTTTCACCCTCCAGGCACATAGCTGCATATGGACAAGTTATTCGCCGGATCCAGTTTCCACATCCCAATCAAGTGTGATAGGGTAATATGGTGTGAAAGTGATATATGGGGCCTATATATTATCACTTCATTTCTACCAATGTAGGTGAAAATGATAATTTTCACTTACTTTTATAGAAAATAAGTACCTCACAGTGGCTGGAACATCTCATACTGTTTTTGGCTTTCATCCCCCAACCATTACGCCGTGGCCAGAACATTTTCTGCGTCGGTTCCGGCTTTCACTCCCAGAAGCATCCCGTCGCGTCCAGAACATCTCATGCGTCGGTTCCAGCTTTCAGTTCCAAAAACACCTTGTCGCGGCCAGAACATCTCATCCGTCGGTTCCGGCTTTACCACCAAGCACCTTGCCAAGGCGGTGACATTTCATTCACAGGTTCCAGCTTTCACCCTCCAGGCACATAGCTGCATACTGTATGGACAAGTTATTCGCCGGATCCAGTTTCCACATCCCAATCAAGTGTGATAGGGTACAATGGTGTGAAAGTGATATATGGGGCCTATATATTATCACTTCATTTCTGCCAATGTAGGTGAAAATGATAATTTTCACTTACTTTTGTAGAAAATAAGAACGTCACAGCGGCCGGAACATCTCATGCTCCATTTTTGGCTTTCACCCCTCAACCATTACGCCGTGGCCGGAACATTTTCTGCGTCGGTTCCGGCTTTCACTCCCAAAAGCATCCCGTCGCGTCCAGAACATCTCATGCGTCGGTTCTGGCTTTCACTCCTAAAAGCACCTCGTCGTGGCCAGAACATCTCATCCGTCGGTTCTGGCTTAACCCCCCAAGCACCTTGCCAAGTCGGGAACATTTCATTCACAGGTTCCAGCTTTTACCCTCCAGGCACATAGCCGTGTACGGAACAAATTATTCCCAGGTTCCGATTTTCACACCCCAATCGAATGTGAAAGGGTACAGCGGTGTGAAAGTAATAAATGGGGCCTATAAATGATCACATTTTTTTTACCAAAGAAGGTGGAAATAACAATTTTCACCTACTTTTGTAGAAAATAAGTACCTCACAGCAGCCGGTACATCTCATGCGCCGGTTTTGGCTTTCACCGCCAAACCACCACGCCGCTACTGGAACATTCCTTTCACCGGTTCCAGGTTTCACCCACAAAAGCACCTTGCCAAGGCAGTACCATTTCATTCACAGGTTCCAGCTTTCACCCTCCAGGCACATAGCTGCATATGGACAAGTTATTTGCCGGATCCAGTTTTCACATCCCAATCAAGTGTGATAGGGTACAGTGGTGTGAAAGTGGTTTATGGGGACTATATATTATCACTTCATTTCTACCAAAGTAGGTGAAATTTATCATTTTCAATTACTTTTGTAGAAAATAAGTACCACACAGCGGCCGAAACATCTCATGCTCCGTTTTTGGCTTTCACCCCCCAACCATCACGCCGCAGCCGGAACATTTTCTGCGTCATGCTCCGTTTTTGGCTTTCACCCCCCAACCATCACGCCGCAGCCGGAACATTTTCTGCGTCGGTTCCAGCTTTCATTCCCAAAAGCATCTCGTCGCAGGCCAGAACATCTTATGCGTCGGTTCCGGCTTTCACTCCCAAAAGCATCCCGTCGCGTCCAGAACATCTCATGCGTCGGTTCTGGCTTTCACTCCCAAAAGCATCCCGTCGCGGCCAGAACATCTCATGCGTTGGTTCCAGCTTTCACTTCCAAAAGCACCTCGTCACAGCCAGAACATCTCATCCGTCGGTTCCGGCTTCAACCCCCAAGCACCTTGCTAAGTCAGGAACATTTCATCACAGGTTCCAGATTTTACCCTCCAGGCACATAGCTGCGTACAAGTTATTCCCAGATTCCGGTTTTCACACCCCAATCGAATGTGAAAGGGTACAGCGGTGTGAAAGTGGTATATGGGGTCTAAAAATTATCACTTTTCTTTTACCAAAGCAGGTGAAAATAACAATTTTCACCTACTTTTGTAGAAAATAAGTACCTTGCAGCAGTCGGTACATCTCATGCGCCGGTTCTGGCTTTCACTGCCCAACCATCACGCCGGAACATTTCTTGTGCCGGTTCCAGGTTTCACCCACAAAAGCACCTTGCCAAGGCGGTGACATTTCATTCACAGGTTCCAGCTTTCACCCTCCAGGCACATAGCTGCATATGGACAAGTTATTTGCCGGATCCAGTTTTCACATCCCAATCAAGTGTGATAGGGTACAGTGGTGTGAAAGTGGTTTATGGGGACTATATATTATCACTTCATTTCTACCAAAGTAGGTGAAATTGATCATTTTCACTTACTTTTGTAGAAAATAAGTACGTCACAGCGGCCGAAACATCTCATGCTCCGTTTTTGGCTTTCACCCCCCAACCATCACGCCGCAGCCGGAACATTTTCTGCGTCGGTTCCAGCTTTCATTCCCAAAAGCATCTCGTCGCAGGCCAGAACATCTCATGCGTCGGTTCTGGCTTTCACTCCCAAAAGCACCTCGTCGTGGCCAGAACATCTCATCCGTCGGTTCCGGCTTTACCCCCCAAGCACCGTGCCAAGGTGGGAACATTTCATTCACAGGTTCCAGCTTTTACCCTCCAGGCACATAGCCGCGTACATAACAAGCTATTCGCCGGTTCCGGTTTTCACACCCCAATCAAATGTGAAAGGGTACAGCGGTGTGAAAGTGGTATATGGGGCCTATAAATTATCACTTTTTTTTTTTACCAAAGTAGGTGAAAATTATTATTTTCACCTACTTTAGTAGAAAAAAGTATTACTGACATTCAATAAAAAAGCAATGCAGACAATATCACTGCTATCTCCCGCACTGATATCAGCCCTGATTTGGCTCGCTGTCTGCATAAAATAATATAAGGACCTCAATTCATCAAACTTTAAACATAATTTAAGGAAGACCATACATATTTGATAAATATACATGTATGCCAGGAAGATATTATCGCGCCTGCTTACCTGTTGTGGGTAGCTGCTCCTGCAATTTGACGTTTGGAATATGCTGTAGTAAAAATGATGTCACAGTAGTCCAGAGACGTAGCTGGGTAAGTAGTTGACATCACAATTCATTCGTGGAGAAGGTCTACCTGAAAAAAAGAAGAAGGAGGCGCGATAATATGTTCATGACATACATGCATATTTATTAATAATGTGTCTTACATCGTAACACACATAAATGCAGTACTATACAGACAACACAAGTCATCCTTATCAGTTCCTGCCTCAGTGATTGCAAATACATGCTACAGCACATATTAGACCCTTAACTGTGGACCCGTTACTCAGTTTTACAAACTGAGCAGGTCCCCGGGTATGTGCTCTGCAGCAGCCAGTCTTGAGGAGCTGTCAGGGACTATCACCCCCCAAAGCACCTCACAGTGCCTGGAACATCTCATGCGCCAGTTTAGGCTTTCACCCGCCTTCAAGCCCATCGCAAAAGCATGACAATCTCATGCTCCGGATCTGGCACCTCTCCAAAGCACCTCAACGCGTCCGGAACATTTCATGCGCCGCTTCCGGCTTTCACCCCCAAACACCACGCCGCGGCCAGAACATTTATTGCGCCGGTTCCAACTTTCACCCCCAAAAGCACCTTGTCGCAGCCAGAATATCTCATACATCGGTTCAGGCTTCAACCCCTCCCAAGCACCTTTCCCAGGTGGGAACATTTCATTCACAGGTTCCAGCTTTTACCCTCCAGGCACATAGCTGCATATGGACAAGTTATTCGCCAGATCCAGTTTTCACACCCCAATCAAGTGTTATAACATTTCCTGCACCGGTTCCGGCTTTCACTCCCAAAAGCACCTCGTCGCAGGCCAGAACATCTCATGCGTCGGTTTCCGGCTTTCACACCTTAATCTAATGTGAAAGGGTACAGCGGTGTGAAAGTGGTATATGAGGCCTATAAATGATCACATTTTTTTTACCAAAGTAGGTGGAAATAACAATTTTCACCTACTTTTGTAGAAAATAAGTAACTCACACGCCGCGACCGGAACATTCCTTGCGTCGGTTCCGGCTTTCACTCCCAAAAGCACCTCGTCGCGTGCCAGAACATCTCATGCGTCGGTTCCGGGTTTCACTCCCAAAAGCATACCGTCGCGGCCAGAACATCTCATGCGTCGGTTCCAGCTTTCACTTCCAAAAGCACCTCGTCACGGCCAGAACATCTCATCCGTCGGTTCCGGCTTCAACCCCCAAGCACCTTGCTAAGTCAGGAACATTTCATCACAGGTTCCAGATTTTACCCTCCAGGCACATAGCTGCGTACAAGTTATTCCCAGATTCCGGTTTTCACACCCCAATCGAATGTGAAAGGGTACAGCGGTGTGAAAGTGGTATATGTACTGCCAATGTAGGTGAAAATGATAATTTTCACTTACTTTTGTAGAAAATAAGAACGTCACAGCGGCCGGAACATCTCATGCTCCGTTTTTGGCTTTCACCCCTCAACCATTACGCCGTGGCCAGAACATTTTCTGCGTCGGTTCCGGCTTTCACTCCCAAAAGCATCCCGTCGCGTCCAGAACATCTCATGCGTCGGTTCTGGCTTTCACTCCTAAAAGCACCTCGTCGTGGCCAGAACATCTCATCCGTCGGTTCTGGCTTAACCCCCAAGCACCTTGCCAAGTCGGGAACATTTCATTCACAGGTTCCAGCTTTTACCCTCCAGGCACATAGCTGCGTACAAGTTATTCCCAGATTCCGGTTTTCACACCCCAATCGAATGTGAAAGGGTACAGCGGTGTGAAAGTAATATATGGGGCCTATAAATGATCACATTTTTTTTACCAAAGAAGGTGGAAATAACAATTTTCACCTACTTTTGTAGAAAATAAGTACCTCACAGCAGCCGGTACATCTCATGCGCCGGTTTTGGCTTTCACCGCCAAACCACCACGCCGCTACTGGAACATTCCTTTCACCGGTTCCAGGTTTCACCCACAAAAGCACCTTGCCAAGGCAGTACCATTTCATTCACAGGTTCCAGCTTTCACCCTCCAGGCACATAGCTGCATATGGACAAGTTATTTGCCGGATCCAGTTTTCACATCCCAATCAAGTGTGATAGGGTACAGTGGTGTAAAAGTGGTTTATGGGGACTATATATTATCACTTCATTTCTACCAAAGTAGGTGAAATTTATCATTTTCAATTACTTTTGTAGAAAATAAGTACCACACAGCGGCCGAAACATCTCATGCTCCGTTTTTGGCTTTCACCCCCCAACCATCACGCCGCAGCCGGAACATTTTCTGCGTCGGTTCCAGCTTTCATTCCCAAAAGCATCTCGTCGCAGGCCAGAACATCTTATGCGTCGGTTCCGGCTTTCACTCCCAAAAGCATCCCGTCGCGTCCAGAACATCTCATGCGTCGGTTCCGGCTTTCACTCCCAAAAGCATCCCGTCGCGGCCAGAACATCTCATGCGTTGGTTCCAGCTTTCACTTCCAAAAGCACCTCGTCACAGCCAGAACATCTCATCCGTCGGTTCCGGCTTCAACCCCCAAGCACCCTGCTAAGTCAGGAACATTTTATCACAGGTTCCAGATTTTACCCTCCAGGCACATAGCTGCGTACAAGTTATTCCCAGATTCCGGTTTTCACACCCCAATCGAATGTGAAAGGGTACAGCGGTGTGAAAGTGGTATATGGGGTCTAAAAATTATCACTTTTTTTTTACCAAAGGAGGTGAAAATAACAATTTTCACCTACTTTTGTAGAAAATAAGTACCTTGCAGCAGTCGGTACATCTCATGCGCCGTTCCGGCTTTCACTGCCCAACCATCACGCCGGAACATTTCTTGTGCCGGTTCCAGGTTTCACCCACAAAAGCACCTTGCCAAGGCAGTACCATTTCATTCACAGGTTCCAGCTTTCACCCTCCAGGCACATAGCTGCATATGGACAAGTTATTTGCCGGATCCAGTTTTCACATCCCAATCAAGTGTGATAGGGTACAGTGGTGTAAAAGTGGTTTATGGGGACTATATATTATCACTTCATTTCTACCAAAGTAGGTGAAATTTATCATTTTCAATTACTTTTGTAGAAAATAAGTACCACACAGCGGCCGAAACATCTCATGCTCCGTTTTTGGCTTTCACCCCCCAACCATCACGCCGCAGCCGGAACATTTTCTGCGTCGGTTCCAGCTTTCATTCCCAAAAGCATCTCGTCGCAGGCCAGAACATCTTATGCGTCGGTTCCGGCTTTCACTCCCAAAAGCATCCCGTCGCGTCCAGAACATCTCATGCGTCGATTCCGGCTTTCACTCCCAAAAGCATCCCGTCGCGGCCAGAACATCTCATGCGTTGGTTCCAGCTTTCACTTCCAAAAGCACCTCGTCACAGCCAGAACATCTCATCCGTCGGTTCCGGCTTCAACCCCCAAGCACCTTGCTAAGTCAGGAACATTTCATCACAGGTTCCAGATTTTACCCTCCAGGCACATAGCTGCGTACAAGTTATTCCCAGATTCCGGTTTTCACACCCCAATCGAATGTGAAAGGGTACAGCGGTGTGAAAGTGGTATATGGGGCCTATAAATTATCACTTTTTTTTTTTACCAAAGTAGGTGAAAATTATTATTTTCACCTACTTTAGTAGAAAAAAGTATTACTGACATTCAATAAAAAAGCAATGCAGACAATATCACTGCTATCTCCCGCACTGATATTAGCCCTGATTTGGCTCGCTGTCTGCATAAAATAATATAAGGACCTCAATTCATCAAACTTTAAACATAATTTAAGGAAGACCATACATATTTGATAAATATACATGTATGCCAGGAAGATATTATCGCGCCTGCTTACCTGTTGTGGGTAGCTGCTCCTGCAATTTGACGTTTGGAATATGCTGTAGTAAAAATGATGTCACAGTAGTCCAGAGACGTAGCTGGGTAAGTAGTTGACATCACAATTCATTCGTGGAGAAGGTCTACCTGAAAAAAAAGAAGAAGGAGGCGCGATAATATGTTCATGACATACATGCATATTTATTAATAATGTGTCTTACATCGTAACACACATAAATGCAGTACTATACAGACAACACAAGTCATCCTTATCAGTTCCTGCCCCAGTGATTGCAAATACATGCTGCAGCACATATAAGACCCTTAACTGTGGACCCGTTACTCAGTTTTACAAACTGAGCAGGTCCCCGGGTATGTGCTCTGCAGCAGCCAGTCTTGAGGAGCTGTCAGGGACTATCACCCCCCAAAGCACCTCACAGTGCCTGGAACATCTCATGCGCCAGTTTAGGCTTTCACCCGCCTTCAAGCCCATCGCAAAAGCATGACAATCTCATGCTCCGGATCTGGCACCTCTCCAAAGCACCTCAACGCGTCCGGAACATTTCATGCGCCGCTTCCGGCTTTCACCCCCAAACACCACGCCGTGGCCAGAACATTTATTGCGCCGGTTCCAACTTTCACCCCCAAAAGCACCTTGTCGCAGCCAGAATATCTCATACGTCGGTTCAGGCTTCAACCCCTCCCAAGCACCTTTCCAAGGTGGGAACATTTCATTCACAGGTTCCAGCTTTTACCCTCCAGGCACATAGCTGCATATGGACAAGTTATTCGCCAGATCCAGTTTTCACACCCCAATCAAGTGTTATAACATTTCCTGCACCGGTTCCGGCTTTCACTCCCAAAAGCACCTCGTCGCAGCCCAGAACATCTCATGCGTCGGTTCCGGCTTTCACTCCCAAAAGATCCTCGTCACGGCCAAAACATCTCATGCGTCGGTTTCCGGATTTCACACCTTAATCTAATGTGAAAGGGTACAGCGGTGTGAAAGTGGTATATGGGGCCTATAAATGATCACATTTTTTTTACCAAAGTAGATGGAAATAACAATTTTCACCTACTTTTGTAGAAAATAAGTAACTCACACGCCACGACCGGAACATTCCTTGCATCGGTTCCGGCTTTCACTCCCAAAAGCACCTCGTCGAGTGCCAGAACATCTCATGCGTCGGTTCCGGCTTTCACTCCCAAAAGCATACCGTCGCGGCCAGAACATCTCATGCGTCGGTTCCAGCTTTCACTTCCAAAAGCACCTAGTCACGGCCAGAACATCTCATCCGTCGGTTCCGGCTTCAACCCCCAAGCACCTTGCTAAGTCGGGAACATTTCATCACAGGTTCCAGATTTTACCCTCCAGGCACATAGCTGCGTACAAGTTATTCCCAGATTCCGGTTTTCACACCCCAATCGAATGTGAAAGGGTACAGCGGTGTGAAAGTGGTATATGGGGTCTAAAAATTATCACTTTTCTTTTACCAAAGCAGGTGAAAATAACAATTTTCACCTACTTTTGTAGAAAATAAGTACCTTGCAGCAGTCGGTACATCTCATGCGCCGGTTCTGGCTTTCACTGCCCAACCATCACGCCGGAACATTTCTTGTGCCGGTTCCAGGTTTCACCCACAAAAGCACCTTGCAAAGGCGGTGACATTTCATTCACAGGTTCCAGCTTTCACCCTCCAGGCACATAGCTGCATATGGACAAGTTATTTGCCGGATCCAGTTTTCACATCCCAATCAAGTGTGATAGGGTACAGTGGTGTGAAAGTGGTTTATGGGGACTATATATTATCACTTCATTTCTACCAAAGTAGGTGAAATTGATCATTTTCACTTACTTTTGTAGAAAATAAGTACGTCACAGCGGCCGAAACATCTCATGCTCCGTTTTTGGCTTTCACCCCCCAACCATCACGCCGCAGCCGGAACATTTTCTGCGTCGGTTCCAGCTTTCATTCCCAAAAGCATCTCGTCGCAGGCCAGAACATCTTATGCGTCGGTTCCGGCTTTCACTCCCAAAAGCATCCTGTCGCGTCCAGAACATCTCATGCGTCGGTTCTGGCTTTCACTCCCAAAAGCATCCCGTCGCGGCCAGAACATCAAATGCGTTGGTTCCAGCTTTCACTTCCAAAAGCACCTCGTCACGGCCAGAACATCTCATCCGTCGGTTCCGGCTTCAACCCCCAAGCACCTTGCTAAGTCAGGAACATTTCATCACAGGTTCCAGATTTTACCCTCCAGGCACATAGCTGCGTACAAGTTATTCCCAGATTCCGGTTTTCACACCCCAATCGAATGTGAAAGGGTACAGCGGTGTGAAAGTGGTATATGGGGTCTAAAAATTATCACTTTTTTTTAACAAAGGAGGTGAAAATAACAATTTTCACCTACTTTTGTAGAAAATAAGTACCTTGCAGCAGTCGGTACATCTCATGCGCCGGTTCCGGCTTTCACTGCCCAACCATCGCGCTGGAACATTTCTTGTGCCGGTTCCAGGTTTCACCCACAAAAGCACCTTGCTAAGGCGGTGACATTTCATTCACAGGTTCCAGCTTTCACCCTCCAGGCACATAGCTGCATATGGACAAGTTATTTGCCGGATCCAGTTTTCACATCCCAATCAAGTGTGATAGGGTACAGTGGTGTGAAAGTGGTTTATGGGGACTATATATTATCACTTCATTTCTACCAAAGTAGGTGAAATTGATCATTTTCACTTACTTTTGTAGAAAATAAGTACGTCACAGCGGCCGAAACATCTCATGCTCCGTTTTTGGCTTTCACCCCCCAACCATCACGCCGCAGCCGGAACATTTTCTGCGTCGGTTCCAGCTTTCATTCCCAAAAGCATCTCGTCGCAGGCCAGAACATCTCATGCGTCGGTTCTGGCTTTCACTCCCAAAAGCACCTCGTCGTGGCCAGAACATCTCATCCGTCGGTTCCGGCTTTACCCCCCAAGCACCTTGCCCAGGTGGGAACATTTCATTCACAGGTTCCAGCTTTTACCCTCCAGGCACATAGCCGCGTACATAACAAGCTATTCGCCGGTTCCGGTTTTCACACCCCAATCAAATGTGAAAGGGTACAGCGGTGTGAAAGTGGTATATGGGGCCTATAAATTATCACTTTTTTTTTTTACCAAAGTAGGTGAAAATTATTATTTTCACCTACTTTAGTAGAAAAAAGTATTACTGACATTCAATAAAAAAGCAATGCAGACAATATCACTGCTATCTCCCGCACTGATATCAGCCCTGATTTGGCTCGCTGTCTGCATAAAATAATATAAGGACCTCAATTCATCAAACTTTAAACATAATTTAAGGAAGACCATACATATTTGATAAATATACATGTATGCCAGGAAGATATTATCGCGCCTGCTTACCTGTTGTGGGTAGCTGCTCCTGCAATTTGACGTTTGGAATATGCTGTAGTAAAAATGATGTCACAGTAGTCCAGAGACGTAGCTGGGTAAGTAGTTGACATCACAATTCATTCGTGGAGAAGGTCTACCTGAAAAAAAAGAAGAAGGAGGCGCGATAATATGTTCATGACATACATGCATATTTATTAATAATGTGTCTTACATCGTAACACACATAAATGCAGTACTATACAGACAACACAAGTCATCCTTATCAGTTCCTGCCCCAGTGATTGCAAATACATGCTACAGCACATATAAGACCCTTAACTGTGGACCCGTTACTCAGTTTTACAAACTGAGCAGGTCCCCGCGTATGTGCTCTGCAGCAGCCAGTCTTGAGGAGCTGTCAGGGACTATCACCCCCCAAAGCACCTCACAGTGCCTGGAACATCTCATGCGCCAGTTTAGGCTTTCACCCGCCTTCAAGCCCATCGCAAAAGCATGACAATCTCATGCTCCGGATCTGGCACCTCTCCAAAGCACCTCAACGCGTCCGGAACATTTCATGCGCCGCTTCCGGCTTTCACCCCCAAACACCACGCCGTGGCCAGAACATTTATTGCGCCGGTTCCAACTTTCACCCCCAAAAGCACCTTGTCGCAGCCAGAATATCTCATACGTCGGTTCAGGCTTCAACCCCTCCCAAGCACCTTTCCAAGGTGGGAACATTTCATTCACAGGTTCCAGCTTTTACCCTCCAGGCACATAGCTGCATATGGACAAGTTATTCGCCAGATCCAGTTTTCACACCCCAATCAAGTGTTATAACATTTCCTGCACCGGTTCCGGCTTTCACTCCCAAAAGCACCTCGTCGCAGCCCAGAACATCTCATGCGTCGGTTCCGGCTTTCACTCCCAAAAGATCCTCGTCACGGCCAAAACATCTCATGCGTCGGTTTCCGGCTTTCACACCTTAATCTAATGTGAAAGGGTACAGCGGTGTGAAAGTGGTATATGGGGCCTATAAATGATCACATTTTTTTTACCAAAGTAGATGGAAATAACAATTTTCACCTACTTTTGTAGAAAATAAGTAACTCACACGCCACGACCGGAACATTCCTTGCATCGGTTCCGGCTTTCACTCCCAAAAGCACCTCGTCGCGTGCCAGAACATCTCATGCGTCGGTTCCGGCTTTCACTCCCAAAAGCATACCGTCGCGGCCAGAACATCTCATGCGTCGGTTCCAGCTTTCACTTCCAAAAGCACCTCGTCACGGCCAGAACATCTCATCCGTCGGTTCCGGCTTCAACCCCCAAGCACCTTGCTAAGTCAGGAACATTTCATCACAGGTTCCAGATTTTACCCTCCAGGCACATAGCTGCGTACAAGTTATTCCCAGATTCCGGTTTTCACACCCCAATCGAATGTGAAAGGGTACAGCGGTGTGAAAGTGGTATATGGGGTCTAAAAATTATCACTTTTCTTTTACCAAAGCAGGTGAAAATAACAATTTTCACCTACTTTTGTAGAAAATAAGTACCTTGCAGCAGTCGGTACATCTCATGCGCCGGTTCTGGCTTTCACTGCCCAACCATCACGCCGGAACATTTCTTGTGCCGGTTCCAGGTTTCACCCACAAAAGCACCTTGCCAAGGCAGTACCATTTCATTCACAGGTTCCAGCTTTCACCCTCCAGGCACATAGCTGCATATGGACAAGTTATTCGCCGGATCCAGTTTCCACATCCCAATCAAGTGTGATAGGGTACTATGGTGTGAAAGTGATATATGGGGCCTATATATTATCACTTCATTTCTACCAATGTAGGTGAAAATTATAATTTTCACTTACTTTTATAGAAAATAAGTACCTCACAGTGGCTGGAACATCTCATACTGTTTTTGGCTTTCATCCCCCAACCATTACGCCGTGGCCAGAACATTTTCTGCGTCGGTTCCGGCTTTCACTCCCAGAAGCATCCCGTCGCGTCCAGAACATCTCATGCGTCGGTTCCAGCTTTCAGTTCCAAAAACACCTCGCCGCGGCCAGAACATCTCATCTGTCGGTTCCGGCTTTACCACCAAGCACCTTGCCAAGGCGGTGACATTTCATTCACAGGTTCCAGCTTTCACCCTCCAGGCACATAGCTGCATACTGTATGGACAAGTTATTCGCCGGATCCAGTTTCCACATCCCAATCAAGTGTGATAGGGTACAATGGTGTGAAAGTGATATATGGGGCCTATATATTATCACTTCATTTCTGCCAATGTAGGTGAAAATTATAATTTTCACTTACTTTTGTAGAAAATAAGAATGTCACAGCGGCCGGAACATCTCATGCTCCGTTTTTGGCTTTCACCCCTCAACCATTACGCCGTGGCCGGAACATTTTCTGCGTCGGTTCCGGCTTTCACTCCCAAAAGCATCCCGTCGCGTCCAGAACATCTCATGCGTCGGTTCTGGCTTTCACTCCTAAAAGCACCTCGTCGTGGCCAGAACATCTCATCCGTCGGTTCTGGCTTAACCCCCCAAGCACCTTGCCAAGTCGGGAACATTTCATTCACAGGTTCCAGCTTTTACCCTCCAGGCACATAGCCGTGTACGGAACAAATTATTCCCAGGTTCCGATTTTCACACCCCAATCGAATGTGAAAGGGTACAGCGGTGTGAAAGTAATATATGGGGCCTATAAATGATCACATTTTTTTTACCAAAGAAGGTGGAAATAACAATTTTCACCTACTTTTGTAGAAAATAAGTACCTCACAGCAGCCGGTACATCTCATGCGCCGGTTTTGGCTTTCACCGCCAAACCACCACGCCGATACTGGAACATTCCTTTCACCGGTTCCAGGTTTCACCCACAAAAGCACCTTGCCAAGGCAGTACCATTTCATTCACAGGTTCCAGCTTTCACCCTCCAGGCACATAGCTGCATATGGACAAGTTATTTGCCGGATCCAGTTTTCACATCCCAATCAAGTGTGATAGGGTACAGTGGTGTGAAAGTGGTTTATGGGGACTATATATTATCACTTCATTTCTACCAAAGTAGGTGAAATTTATCATTTTCACTTACTTTTGTAGAAAATAAGTACCACACAGCGGCCGAAACATCTCATGCTCCGTTTTTGGCTTTCACCCCCCAACCATCACGCCGCAGCCGGAACATTTTCTGCGTCGGTTCCAGCTTTCATTCCCAAAAGCATCTCGTCGCAGGCCAGAACATCTTATGCGTCGGTTCCGGCTTTCACTCCCAAAAGCATCCCGTCGCGTCCAGAACATCTCATGTGTCGGTTCTGGCTTTCACTCCCAAAAGCATCCCGTCGCGGCCAGAACATCTCATGCGTTGGTTCCAGCTTTCACTTCCAAAAGCACCTCGTCACGGCCAGAACATCTCATCCGTCGGTTCCGGCTTCAACCCCCAAGCACTTTGCTAAGTCAGGAACATTTCATCACAGGTTCCAGATTTTACCCTCCAGGCACATAGCTGCGTACAAGTTATTCCCAGATTCCGGTTTTCACACCCCAATCGAATGTGAAAGGGTACAGCGGTGTGAAAGTGGTATATGGGGTCTAAAAATTATCACTTTTTTTTACCAAAGGAGGTGAAAATAACAATTTTCACCTACTTTTGTAGAAAATAAGTACCTTGCAGCAGTCGGTACATCTCATGCGCCGGTTCCAGCTTTCACTGCCCAACCATCACACCGGAACATTTCTTGTGCCGGTTCCAGGTTTCACCCACAAAAGCACCTTGCCAAGGCGGTGACATTTCATTCACAGGTTCCAGCTTTCACCCTCCAGGCACATAGCTGCATATGGACAAGTTATTTGCCGGATCCAGTTTTCACATCCCAATCAAGTGTGTTAGGGTACAGTGGTGTGAAAGTGGTTTATGGGGACTATATATTATCACTTCATTTCTACCAAAGTAGGTGAAATTGATCATTTTCACTTACTTTTGTAGAAAATAAGTACGTCACAGCGGCCGAAACATCTCATGCTCCGTTTTTGGCTTTCACCCCCCAACCATCACGCCGCAGCCGGAACATTTTCTGCGTCGGTTCCAGCTTTCATTCCCAAAAGCATCTCGTCGCAGGCCAGAACATCTCATGCGTCGGTTCCAGCTTTCACTTCCAAAAGCACCTCGTCACGGCCAGAACATCTCATCCGTCGGTTCCGGCTTAAACCCCCAAGCACCTTGCTAAGTCAGGAACATTTCATCACAGGTTCCAGATTTTACCCTCCAGGCACATAGCTGCGTACAAGTTATTCCCAGATTCCGGTTTTCACACCCCAATCGAATGTGAAAGGGTACAGCGGTGTGAAAGTGGTATATGGGGTCTAAAAATTATCACTTTTCTTTTACCAAAGCAGGTGAAAATAACAATTTTCACCTACTTTTGTAGAAAATAAGTACCTTGCAGCAGCCGGTACATCTCATGCGCCGGTTCTGGCTTTCACTGCCCAACCATCACGCCGGAACATTTCTTGTGCCGGTTCCAGGTTTCACCCACAAAAGCACCTTGCCAAGGCGGTGACATTTCATTCACAGGTTCCAGCTTTCACCCTCCAGGCACATAGCTGCATATGGACAAGTTATTCGCCGGATCCAGTTTCCACATCCCAATCAAGTGTGATAGGGTACAATGGTGTGAAAGTGATATATGGGGCCTATATATTATCACTTCATTTCTACCAATGTAGGTGAAAATGATAATTTTCACTTACTTTTATAGAAAATAAGTACCTCACAGTGGCTGGAACATCTCATACTGTTTTTGGCTTTCATTCCCCAACCATTACGCCGTGGCCAGAACATTTTCTGCGTCGGTTCCGGCTTTCACTCCCAGAAGCATCCCGTCGCGTCCAGAACATCTCATGCGTCGGTTCCAGCTTTCAGTTCCAAAAACACCTCGCCGCAGCCAGAACATCTCATCCGTCGGTTCCGGCTTTACCCCCAAGCACCTTGCCAAGGCGGTGACATTTCATTCACAGGTTCCAGCTTTCACCCTCCAGGCACATAGCTGCATACTGTATGGACAAGTTATTCGCCGGATCCAGTTTCCACATCCCAATCAAGTGTGATAGGGTACAATGGTGTGAAAGTGATATATGGGGCCTATATATTATCACTTCATTTCTGCCAATGTAGGTGAAAATGATAATTTTCACTTACTTTTGTAGAAAATAAGAACGTCACAGCGGCCGGAACATCTCATGCTCCGTTTTTGGCTTTCACCCCTCAACCATTACGCCGTGGCCGGAACATTTTCTGCGTCGGTTCCGGCTTTCACTCCCAAAAGCATCGCGTCGCGTCCAGAACATCTCATGCGTCGGTTCTGGCTTTCACTCCTAAAAGCACCTCGTCGTGGCCAGAACATCTCATCCGTCGGTTCTGGCTTAACCCCCCAAGCACCTTGCCAAGTCGGGAACATTTCATTCACAGGTTCCAGCTTTTACCCTCCAGGCACATAGCCGTGTACGGAACAAATTATTCCCAGGTTCCGATTTTCACACCCCAATCGAATGTGAAAGGGTACAGCGGTGTGAAAGTAATATATGGGGCCTATAAATGCCGCGGCCAGAACATCTCATCCGTCGGTTCCGGCTTTACCCCCAAGCACCTTGCCAAGGCGGTGACATTTCATTCACAGGTTCCAGCTTTCACCCTCCAGGCACATAGCTGCATACTGTATGGACAAGTTATTCGCCGGATCCAGTTTCCACATCCCAATCAAGTGTGATAGGGTACAATGGTGTGAAAGTGATATATGGGGCCTATATATTATCACTTCATTTCTGCCAATGTAGGTGAAAATGATAATTTTCACTTACTTTTGTAGAAAATAAGAACGTCACAGCGGCCGGAACATCTCATGCTCCGTTTTTGGCTTTCACCCCTCAACCATTACGCCGTGGCCGGAACATTTTCTGCGTCGGTTCCGGCTTTCACTCCCAAAAGCATCGCGTCGCGTCCAGAACATCTCATGCGTCGGTTCTGGCTTTCACTCCTAAAAGCACCTCGTCGTGGCCAGAACATCTCATCCGTTGGTTCTGGCTTAACCCCCCAAGCACCTTGCCAAGTCGGGAACATTTCATTCACAGGTTCCAGCTTTTACCCTCCAGGCACATAGCCGTGTACGGAACAAATTATTCCCAGGTTCCGATTTTCACACCCCAATCGAATGTGAAAGGGTACAGCGGTGTGAAAGTAATATATGGGGCCTATAAATGATCACATTTTTTTTACCAAAGAAGGTGGAAATAACAATTTTCACCTACTTTTGTAGAAAATAAGTACCTCACAGCAGCCGGTACATCTCATGCGCCGGTTTTGGCTTTCACCGCCAAACCACCACGCCGCTACTGGAACATTCCTTTCACCGGTTCCAGGTTTCACCCACAAAAGCACCTTGCCAAGGCAGTACCATTTCATTCACAGGTTCCAGCTTTCACCCTCCAGGCACATAGCTGCATATGGACAAGTTATTTGCCGGATCCAGTTTTCACATCCCAATCAAGTGTGATAGGGTACAGTGGTGTGAAAGTGGTTTATGGGGACTATATATTATCACTTCATTTCTACCAAAGTAGGTGAAATTTATCATTTTCACTAACTTTTGTAGAAAATAAGTACCACACAGCGGCCGAAACATCTCATGCTCCGTTTTTGGCTTTCACCCCCCAACCATCACGCCGCAGCCGGAACATTTTCTGCGTCGGTTCCAGCTTTCATTCCCAAAAGCATCTCGTCGCAGGCCAGAACATCTTATGCGTCGGTTCCGGCTTTCACTCCCAAAAGCATCCCGTCGCGTCCAGAACATCTCATGCGTCTGTTCTGGCTTTCACTCCCAAAAGCATCCCGTCGCGGCCAGAACATCTCATGCGTTGGTTCCAGCTTTCACTTCCAAAAGCACCTCGTCACGGCCAGAACATCTCATCCGTCGGTTCCGGCTTCAACCCCCAAGCACCTTGCTAAGTCAGGAACATTTCATCACAGGTTCCAGATTTTACCCTCCAGGCACATAGCTGCGTACAAGTTATTCCCAGATTCCGGTTTTCACACCCCAATCGAATGTGAAAGGGTACAGCGGTGTGAAAGTGGTATATGGGGTCTAAAAATTATCACTTTTCTTTTACCAAAGCAGGTGAAAATAACAATTTTCACCTACTTTTGTAGAAAATAAGTACCTTGCAGCAGTCGGTACATCTCATGCGCCGGTTCCGGCTTTCACTGCCCAACCATCACGCCGGAACATTTCTTGTGCCGGTTCCAGGTTTCACCCACAAAAGCACCTTGCCAAGGCGGTGACATTTCATTCACAGGTTCCAGCTTTCACCCTCCAGGCACATAGCTGCATATGGACAAGTTATTTGCCGGATCCAGTTTTCACATCCCAATCAAGTGTGATAGGGTACAGTGGTGTGAAAGTGGTTTATGGGGACTATATATTATCACTTCATTTCTACCAAAGTAGGTGAAATTGATCATTTTCACTTACTTTTGTAGAAAATAAGTACGTCACAGCGGCCGAAACATCTCATGCTCCGTTTTTGGCTTTCACCCCCCAACCATCACGCCGCAGCCGGAACATTTTCTGCGTCGGTTCCAGCTTTCATTCCCAAAAGCATCTCGTCGCAGGCCAGAACATCTCATGCGTCAGTTCTGGCTTTCACTCCCAAAAGCACCTCGTCGTGGCCAGAACATCTCACCCGTCGGTTCCGGCTTTACCCCCCAAGCACCTTGCCAAGGTGGGAACATTTCATTCACAGGTTCCAGCTTTTACCCTCCAGGCACATAGCCGCGTACATAACAAGCTATTCGCCGGTTCCGGTTTTCACACCCCAATCAAATGTGAAAGGGTACAGGGGTGTGAAAGTGGTATATGGGGCCTATAAATTATCACTTTTTTTTTTTACCAAAGTAGGTGAAAATTATTATTTTCACCTACTTTAGTAGAAAAAAGTATTACTGACATTCAATAAAAAAGCAATGCGGACAATATCACTGCTATCTCCCGCACTGATATCAGCCCTGATTTGGCTCGCTGTCTGCATAAAATAATATAAGGACCTCAATTCATCAAACTTTAAACATAATTTAAGGAAGACCATACATATTTGATAAATATACATGTATGCCAGGAAGATATTATCGCGCCTGCTTACCTGTTGTGGGTAGCTGCTCCTGCAATTTGACGTTTGGAATATGCTGTAGTAAAAATGATGTCACAGTAGTCCAGAGACGTAGCTGGGTAAGTAGTTGACATCACAATTCATTCGTGGAGAAGGTCTACCTGAAAAAAAGAAGAAGGAGGCGCGATAATATGTTCATGACATACATGCATATTTATTAATAATGTGTCTTACATCGTAACACACATAAATGCAGTACTATACAGACAACACAAGTCATCCTTATCAGTTCCTGCCCCAGTGATTGCAAATACATGCTACAGCACATATTAGACCCTTAACTGTGGACCCGTTACTCAGTTTTACAAACTGAGCAGGTCCCCGGGTATGTGCTCTGCAGCAGCCAGTCTTGAGGAGCTGTCAGGGACTATCACCCCCCAAAGCACCTCACAGTGCCTGGAACATCTCATGCGCCAGTTTAGGCTTTCACCCGCCTTCAAGCCCATCGCAAAAGCATGACAATCTCATGCTCCGGATCTGGCACCTCTCCAAAGCACCTCAACGCGTCCGGAACATTTCATGCGCCGCTTCCGGCTTTCACCTCCAAACACCACGCCGCGGCCAGAACATTTATTGCGCCGGTTCCAACTTTCACCCCCAAAAGCACCTCGTCGCAGCCAGAATATCTCATACGTCGGTTCAGGCTTCAACCCCTCCCAAGCACCTTGCCAAGGTGGGAACATTTCATTCACAGGTTCCAGCTTTTACCCTCCAGGCACATAGCTGCATATGGACAAGTTATTCGCCAGATCCAGTTTTCACACCCCAATCAAGTGTTATAACATTTCCTGCACCGGTTCCGGCTTTCACTCCCAAAAGCACCTCGTCGCAGGCCAGAACATCTCATGCGTCGGTTCCGGCTTTCACTCCCAAAAGATCCTCGTCACGGCCAAAACATCTCATGCGTCGGTTTCCGGCTTTCACACCTTAATCTAATGTGAAAGGGTACAGCGGTGTGAAAGTGGTATATGGGGCCTATAAATGATCACATTTTTTTTACCAAAGTAGGTGGAAATAACAATTTTTACCTACTTTTGTAGAAAATAAGTAACTCACACGCCGCGACCGGAACATTCCTTGCGTCAGTTCCGGCTTTCACTCCCAAAAGCACCTCGTCGCGTGCCAGAACATCTCATGCGTCGGTTCCAGCTTTCACTCCCAAAAGCATACCGTCGCGGCCAGAACATCTCATGCGTCGGTTCCAGCTTTCACTTCCAAAAGCACCTCGTCACGGCCAGAACATCTCATCCGTCGGTTCCGGCTTCAACCCCCAAGCACCTTGCTAAGTCAGGAACATTTCATCACAGGTTCCAGATTTTACCCTCCAGGCACATAGCTGCGTACAAGTTATTCCCAGATTCCGGTTTTCACACCCCAATCGAATGTGAAAGGGTACAGCGGTGTGAAAGTGGTATATGGGGTCTAAAAATTATCACTTTTCTTTTACCAAAGCAGGTGAAAATAACAATTTTCACCTACTTTTGTAGAAAAAAAGTACCTTGCAGCAGTCGGTACATCTCATGCGCCGGTTCTGGCTTTCACTGCCCAACCATCACGCCGGAACATTTCTTGTGCCGGTTCCAGGTTTCACCCACAAAAGCACCTTGCCAAGGCGGTGACATTTCATTCACAGGTTCCAGCTTTCACCCTCCAGGCACATAGCTGCATATGGACAAGTTATTCGCCGGATCCAGTTTCCACATCCCAATCAAGTGTGATAGGGTACAATGGTGTGAAAGTGATATATGGGGCCTATATATTATCACTTCATTTCTACCAATGTAGGTGAAAATGATAATTTTCACTTACTTTTATAGAAAATAAGTACCTCACAGTGGCTGGAACATCTCATACTGTTTTTGGCTTTCATCCCCCAACCCTTACGCCGTGGCCAGAACATTTTCTGCGTCGGTTCCGGCTTTCACTCCCAGAAGCATCCCATCGCGTCCAGAACATCTCATGCGTCGGTTCCAGCTTTCAGTTCCAAAAACACCTCGCCGCGGCCAGAACATCTCATCCGTCGGTTCCGGCTTTACCCCCAAGCACCTTGCCAAGGCGGTGACATTTCATTCACAGGTTCCAGCTTTCACCCTCCAGGCACATAGCTGCATATGGCAAGTTATTTGCCGGATCCAGTTTTCACATCCCAATCAAGTGTGATAGGGTACAGTGGTGTGAAAGTGGTTTATGGGGACTATATATTATCACTTCATTTCTACCAAAGTAGGTGAAATTGATCATTTTTTACTTACTTTTGTAGAAAATAAGTACGTCACAGCGGCCGAAACATCTCATGCTCCGTTTTTGGCTTTCACCCACCAACCATCACGCCGCAGCCGGAACATTTTCTGCGTCGGTTCCAGCTTTCATTCCCAAAAGCATCTCGTCGCAGGCCAGAACATCTCATGCGTCGGTTCTGGCTTTCACTCCCAAAAGCACCTCGTCGTGGCCAGAACATCTCATCCGTCGGTTCCGGCTTTACCCCCCAAGCACCTTGCCAAGGTGGGAACATTTCATTCACAGGTTCCAGCTTTTACCCTCCAGGCACATAGCCGCGTACATAACAAGCTATTCGCCGGTTCCGGTTTTCACACCCCAATCAAATGTGAAAGGGTACAGCGGTGTGAAAGTGGTATATGGGGCCTATAAATTATCACTTTTTTTTTTTACCAAAGTAGGTGAAAATTATTATTTTCACCTACTTTAGTAGAAAAAAGTATTACTGACATTCAATAAAAAAGCAATGCAGACAATATCACTGCTATCTCCCGCACTGATATCAGCCCTGATTTGGCTCGCTGTCTGCATAAAATAATATAAGGACCTCAATTCATCAAACTTTAAACATAATTTAAGGAAGACCATACATATTTGATAAATATACATGTATGCCAGGAAGATATTATCGCGCCTGCTTACCTGTTGTGGGTAGCTGCTCCTGCAATTTGACGTTTGGAATATGCTGTAGTAAAAATGATGTCACAGTAGTCCAGAGACGTAGCTGGGTAAGTAGTTGACATCACAATTCATTCGTGGAGAAGGTCTACCTGAAAAAAAGAAGAAGGAGGCGCGATAATATGTTCATGACATACATGCATATTTATTAATAATGTGTCTTACATCGTAACACACATAAATGCAGTACTATACAGACAACACAAGTCATCCTTATCAGTTCCTGCCCCAGTGATTGCAAATACATGCTACAGCACATATTAGACCCTTAACTGTGGACCCGTTACTCAGTTTTACAAACTGAGCAGGTCCCCGGGTATGTGCTCTGCAGCAGCCAGTCTTGAGGAGCTGTCAGGGACTATCACCCCCCAAAGCACCTCACAGTGCCTGGAACATCTCATGCGCCAGTTTAGGCTTTCACCCACCTTCAAGCCCATCGCAAAAGCATGACAATCTCATGCTCCGGATCTGGCACCTCTCCAAAGCACCTCAACGCGTCCGGAACATTTCATGCGCCGCTTCCGGCTTTCACCCCCAAACACCACGCCGCGGCCAGAACATTTATTGCGCCGGTTCCAACTTTCACCCCCAAAAGCAATTCGTCGCAGCCAGAATATCTCATACGTCGGTTCAGACTTCAACCCCTCCCAAGCACCTTGCCAAGGTGGGAACATTTCATTCACAGGTTCCAGCTTTTACCCTCCAGGCACATAGCTGCATATGGACAAGTTATTCGCCAGATCCAGTTTTCACACCCCAATCAAGTGTTATAACATTTCCTGCACCGGTTCCGGCTTTCACTCCCAAAAGCACCTCGTCGCAGGCCAGAACATCTCATGCGTCGGTTTCCGGCTTTCACACCTTAATCTAATGTGAAAGGGTACAGCGGTGTGAAAGTGGTATATGAGGCCTATAAATGATCACATTTTTTTTACCAAAGTAGGTGGAAATAACAATTTTCACCTACTTTTGTAGAAAATAAGTAACTCACACGCCGCGACCGGAACATTCCTTGCGTCGGTTCCGGCTTTCACTCCCAAAAGCACCTCGTCGCGTGCCAGAACATCTCATGCGTCGGTTCCAGCTTTCACTTCCAAAAGCACCTCGTCACGGCCAGAACATCTCATCCGTCGGTTCCGGCTTCAACCCCCAAGCACCTTGCTAAGTCAGGAACATTTCATCACAGGTTCCAGATTTTACCCTCCAGGCACATAGCTGCATACAAGTTATTCCCAGATTCCGGTTTTCACACCCCAATCGAATGTGAAAGGGTACAGCGGTGTGAAAGTGGTATATGGGGTCTAAAAATTATAACTTTTCTTCTACCAAAGCAGGTGAAAATAACAATTTTCACCTACTTTTGTAGAAAATAAGTACCTTGCAGCAGTCGGTACATCTCATGCGCCGGTTCTGGCTTTCACTGCCCAACCATCACGCCGGAACATTTCTTGTGCCGGTTCCAGGTTTCACCCACAAAAGCACCTTGCCAAGGCGTTGACATTTCATTCACAGGTTCCAGCTTTTACCCTCCAGGCACATAGCTGCATATGGACAAGTTATTCGCCAGATCCAGTTTTCACACCCCAATCAAGTGTTATAACATTTCCTGCACCGGTTCCGGCTTTCACTCCCAAAAGCACCTCGTCGCAGGCCAGAACATCTCATGCGTCGGTTCCGGCTTTCACTCCCAAAAGATCCTCGTCACGGCCAAAACATCTCATGCGTCGGTTTCCGGCTTTCACACCTTAATCTAATGTGAAAGGGTACAGCGGTGTGAAAGTGGTATATGGGGCCTATAAATGATCACATTTTTTTTACCAAAGTAGGTGGAAATAACAATTTTTACCTACTTTTGTAGAAAATAAGTAACTCACACGCCGCGACCGGAACATTCCTTGCGTCGGTTCCGGCTTTCACTCCCAAAAGCACCTCGTCGCGTGCCAGAACATCTCATGCGTCGGTTCCAGCTTTCACTCCCAAAAGCATACCGTCGCGGCCAGAACATCTCATGCGTCGGTTCCAGCTTTCACTTCCAAAAGCACCTCGTCACGGCCAGAACATCTCATCCGTCGGTTCCGGCTTCAACCCCCAAGCGCCTTGCTAAGTCAGGAACATTTCATCACAGGTTCCAGATTTTACCCTCCAGGCACATAGCTGCGTACAAGTTATTCCCAGATTCCGGTTTTCACACCCCAATCGAATGTGAAAGGGTACAGCGGTGTGAAAGTGGTATATGTGGTCTAAAAATTATCACTTTTCTTTTACCAAAGCAGGTGAAAATAACAATTTTCACCTACTTTTGTAGAAAATAAGTACCTTGAAGCAGTCGGTACATCTCATGCGCCGGTTCTGGCTTTCACTGCCCAACCATCACGCCGGAACATTTCTTGTGCCGGTTCCAGGTTTCACCCACAAAAGCACCTTGCCAAGGCGGTGACATTTCATTCACAGGTTCCAGCTTTCACCCTCCAGGCACATAGCTGCATATGGACAAGTTATTTGCCGGATCCAGTTTCCACATCCCAATCAAGTGTGATAGGGTACAATGGTGTGAAAGTGATATATGGGGCCTATATATTATCACTTCATTTCTACCAATGTAGGTGAAAATGATAATTTTCACTTACTTTTATAGAAAATAAGTACCTCACAGTGGCTGGAACATCTCATACTGTTTTTGGCTTTCATCCCCCAACCATTACGCCGTGGCCAGAACATTTTCTGCGTCGGTTCCGGCTTTCACTCCCAGAAGCATCCCGTCGCGTCCAGAACATCTCATGCGTCGGTTCCAGCTTTCAGTTCCAAAAACACCTCGCCGCGGCCATAACATCTCATCCGTCGGTTCCGGCTTTACCCCCAAGCACCTTGCCAAGGCGGTGACATTTCATTCACAGGTTCCAGCTTTCACCCTCCAGGCACATAGCTGCATACTGTATGGACAAGTTATTCGCCGGATCCAGTTTCCACATCCCAATCAAGTGTGATAGGGTACAATGGTGTGAAAGTGATATATGGGGCCTATATATTATCACTTCATTTCTGCCAATGTAGGTGAAAATGATAATTTTCACTTACTTTTGTAGAAAATAAGAACGTCACAGCGGCCGGAACATCTAATGCTCCGTTTTTGGCTTTCACCCCTCAACCATTACGCCGTGGCCGGAACATTTTCTGCGTCGGTTCCGTCTTCCACTCCCAAAAGCATCCCGTCGCGTCCAGAACATCTCATGCGTCGGTTCTGGCTTTCACTCCTAAAAGCACCTCGTCTTGGCCAGAACATCTCATCCGTCGGTTCTGGCTTAACCCCCCAAGCACCTTGCCAAGTCGGGAACATTTCATTCACAGGTTCCAGCTTTTACCCTCCAGGCACATAGCCGTGTACGGAACAAATTATTCCCAGGTTTCCGATTTTCACACCCCAATCGAATGTGAAAGGGTACAGCGGTGTGAAAGTAATATATGGGGCCTATAAATGATCACATTTTTTTTACCAAAGAAGGTGGAAATAACAATTTTCACCTACTTTTGTAGAAAATAAGTACCTCACAGCAGCCGGTACATCTGATGCGCCGGTTTCGGCTTTCACCGCCAAACCACCACGCCGCTACTGGAACATTCCTTTCACCGGTTCCAGGTTTCACCCACAAAAGCACCTTGCCAAGGCAGTACCATTTCATTCACAGGTTCCAGCTTTCACCCTCCAGGCACATAGCTGCATATGGACAAGTTATTTGCCGGATCCAGTTTTCACATCCCAATCAAGTGTGATAGGGTACAGTGGTGTGAAAGTGGTTTATGGGGACTATATATTATCACTTCATTTCTACCAAAGTAGGTGAAATTGATCATTTTTACTTACTTTTGTAGAAAATAAGTACCACACAGCGGCCGAAACATCTCATGCTCCGTTTTTGGCTTTCACCCCCCAACCATCACGCCGCAGCCGGAACATTTTCTGCGTCGGTTCCAGCTTTCATTCCCAAAAGCATCTCGTCGCAGGCCAGAACATCTTATGCTTCGGTTCCGGCTTTCACTCCCAAAAGCATCCCGTCGCGTCCAGAACATCTCATGCGTCGGTTCTGGCTTTCACTCCCAAAAGCATCCCGTCGCGACCAGAACATATCATGCGTTGGTTCCAGCTTTCACTTCCAAAAGCACCTCGTCACGGCCAGAACATCTTATCCGTCGGTTCCGGCTTCAACCCCCAAGCACCTTGCTAAGTCAGGAACATTTCATCACAGGTTCCAGATTTTACCCTCCAGGCACATAGCTGCGTACAAGTTATTCCCAGATTCCGGTTTTCACACCCCAATCGAATGTGAAAGGGTACAGCGGTGTGAAAGTGGTATATGGGGTCTAAAAATTATCACTTTTTTTTACCAAAAGAGGTGAAAATAACAATTTTCACCTACTTTTGTAGAAAATAAGTACCTTGCAGCAGTCGGTACATCTCATGCGCCGGTTCCGGCTTTCACTGCCCAACCATCACGCCGGAACATTTCTTGTGCCAGTTCCAGGTTTCACCCACAAAAGCACCTTGCCAAGGCGGTGACATTTCATTCACAGGTTCCAGCTTTCACCCTCCAGGCACATAGCTGCATATGGACAAGTTATTTGCCGGATCCAGTTTTCACATCCCAATCAAGTGTGATAGGGTACAGTGGTGTGAAAGTGGTTTATGGGGACTATATATTATCACTTCATTTCTACCAAAGTAGGTGAAATTGATCATTTTCACTTACTTTTGTAGAAAATAAGTACGTCACAGCGGCCGAAACATCTCATGCTCCGTTTTTGGCTTTCACCCCCCAACCATCACGCCGCAGCCGGAACATTTTCTGCGTCGGTTCCAGCTTTCATTCCCAAAAGCATCTCGTCGCAGGCCAGAACATCTCATGCGTCGGTTCTGGCTTTCACTCCCAAAAGCACCTCGTCGTGGCCAGAACATCTCATCCGTCGGTTCCGGCTTTACCCCGCAAGCACCTTGCCAAGGTGGGAACATTTCATTCATAGGTTCCAGCTTTTACCCTCCAGGCACATAGCCGCGTACATAACAAGCTATTCGCCGGTTCCGGTTTTCACACCCCAATCAAATGTTAAAGGGTACAGCGGTGTGAAAGTGGTATATGGGGCCTATAAATTATCACTTTTTTTTTTTACCAAAGTAGGTGAAAATTATTATTTTCACCTACTTTAGTAGAAAAAAGTATTACTGACATTCAATAAAAAAGCAATGCAGACAATATCACTGCTATCTCCCGCACTGATATCAGCCCTGATTTGGCTCGCTGTCTGCATAAAATAATATAAGGACCTCAATTCATCAAACTTTAAACATAATTTAAGGAAGACCATACATATTTGATAAATATACATGTATGCCAGGAAGATATTATCGCGCCTGCTTACCTGTTGTGGGTAGCTGCTCCTGCAATTTGACGTTTGGAATATGCTGTAGTAAAAATGATGTCACAGTAGTCCAGAGACGTAGCTGGGTAAGTAGTTGACATCACAATTCATTCGTGGAGAAGGTCTACCTGAAAAAAAGAAGAAGGAGGCGCGATAATATGTTCATGACATACATGCATATTTATTAATAATGTGTCTCACATCGTAACACACATAAATGCAGTACTATACAGACAACACAAGTCATCCTTATCAGTTCCTGCCCCAGTGATTGCAAATACATGCTACAGCACATATTAGACCCTTAACTGTGGACCCGTTACTCAGTTTTACAAACTGAGCAGGTCCCCGGGTATGTGCTCTGCAGCAGCCAGTCTTGAGGAGCTGTTAGGGACTATCACCCCCCAAAGCACCTCACAGTGCCTGGAACATCTCATGCGCCAGTTTAGGCATTCACCCGCCTTCAAGCCCATCGCAAAAGCATGACAATCTCATGCTCCGGATCTGGCACCTCTCCAAAGCACCTCAACGCGTCCGGAACATTTCATGCGCCGCTTCCGGCTTTCACCCCCAAACACCACGCCGCGGCCAGAACATTTATTGCGCCGGTTCCAACTTTCACCCCCAAAAGCACCTCGTCGCAGCCAGAATATCTCATACGTCGGTTCAGGCTTCAACCCCTCCCAAGCACCTTGCCAAGGTGGAAACATTTCATTCACAGGTTCCAGCTTTTACCCTCCAGGCACATATCTGCATATGGACAAGTTATTCGCCAGATCCAGTTTTCACACCCCAATCAAGTGTTATAACATTTCCTGCACCGGTTCCGGCTTTCACTCCCAAAAGCACCTCGTCGCGGGCCAGAACATCTCATGCGTCGGTTCCGGCTTTCACTCCCAAAAGATCCTTGTCACGGCCAAAACATCTCATGCGTCGGTTTCCGGCTTTCACACCCCAATCTAATGTGAAAGGGTACAGCGGTGTGAAAGTGGTATATGGGGCCTATAAATGATCACATTTTTTTTACCAAAGTAGGTGGAAATAACAATTTTCACCTACTTTTGTAGAAAATAAGTAACTCACACGCCGCGACCGGAACACTCCTTGCGTCGGTTCCGGCTTTCACTCCTAAAAGCACCTCGTCGCGTGCCAGAACATCTCATGCGTCGGTTCCGGCTTTCACTCCCAAAAGCATACCGTCGCGGCCAGAACATCTCATGCGTCGGTTCCAGCTTTCACTTCCAAAAGCACCTCGTCACGGCCAGAACATCTCATCCGTCGGATCCGGCTTCAACCCCCAAGCACCTTGCTAAGTCAGGAACATTTCATCACAGGTTCCAGATTTTACCCTCCAGGCACATAGCTGCGTACAAGTTATTCCCAGATTCCGGTTTTCACACCCCAATCGAATGTGAAAGGGTACAGCGGTGTGAAAGTGGTATATGGGGTCTAAAAAATTATCACTTTTCTTTTACCAAAGCAGGTGAAAATAACAATTTTCACCTACTTTTGTAGAAAATAAGTACCTTGCAGCAGTCGGTACATCTCATGCGCCGGTTCCGGCTTTCACTGCCCAACCATCACGCCGGAACATTTCTTGTGCCGGTTCCAGGTTTCACCCACAAAAGCACCTTGCCAAGGCGGTGACATTTCATTCACAGGTTCCAGCTTTCACCCTCCAGGCACATAGCTGCATACTGTATGGACAAGTTATTTGCCGGATCCAGTTTCCACATCCCAATCAAGTGTGATAGGGTACAATGGTGTGAAAGTGATATATGGGGCCTATATATTATCACTTCATTTCTGCCAATGTAGGTGAAAATGATCATTTTCACTTACTTTTGTAGAAAATAAGTGTGTCACAGCGGCCGGAACATCTCATGCTCCGTTTTTGGCTTTCACCCCTCAACCATTATGCCGTGGCCGGAACATTTTCTGCGTCGGTTCCGGCTTTCACTCCCAAAAGCATCCCGTCGCGTCCAGAACATCTCATGCGTCGGTTCTGGCTTTCACTCCTAAAAGCACCTCGTCGTGGCCAGAACATCTCATCCGTCGGTTCCGGCTTAACCCCCCCAAGCACCTTGCCAAGTCGGGAACATTTCATTCACAGGTTCCAGATTTTACCCTCCAGGCACATAGCCGTGTACGGAACAAATTATTCCCAGGTTCCGATTTTCACACCCCAATCAAATGTGAAAGGGTACATGGGGCCTATAAATTATCACTTTTTTTTTTAGCAAAGTAGGTGAAAATTATTATTTTCACCTACTTTAGTAGAAAAAAAAGTATTACTGACATGCAATAAAAAAAAAAATTGGCTCGCTGTCTGCATAAACTAACATAAGGACCTCAATTCATCAAACTTTAAACATAATTTACGGAAGACCATACATATTTGATAAATATGCATGTATGCCAGGAAGATATTATCGCGCCTGCTTACCTGTTGTGGGTAGCTGCTCCTGCAATTTGACGTTTGGAATATGCTGTAGTAAAAATGATGTCACAGTAGTCCAGAGACGTAGCTGGGTAAGTAGTTGACATCACAATTCATTCGTGGAGAAGGTCTACCTGAAAAAAAGGAGGCGTGATAATATGTTCATGACATTTATTTTTATTTATTATTACTGTGTCTTACATTGTAAGTTATTTGCCGGTTGCGGTTTTCATACCCCAATCAAGTGTGAAAGGGTACAGCGGTGTAAAAGTGGTATATGGGGCCTATATATTATCACTTAATTTTACAAAAGTAGGTGAAAATAAAAATGTTGGGCTACAAACGGTCAGACCTTAAAGTAATACTGTCACAGCTCAAAGTGAAAGTACATCCCAAAAGCCCTCATTTTGGCAGACTTTTAACTAGTGCTTAAGGGTGAGGGTTAAAGTAATTAGTGTTAGGGGATTTATTAAGACTAAATAATATATACACTGAAGCTTCTAAAAGCAAAAAGTGGGATGTTGTGCATAGCAACCAATCAGACTCTGGCTCAAATAATTTCTCTATTGCATCCTAGAAAATGATAGAAAGAATCTGATTGGTTGCTATGGACAACAGCATCACTTTACACATTTAGAGGTTTTTAGTACATTTACCCCTAAAGGCAGTATTCAATGCTCCCGATTCACAGGTTTTTGGGGGTGTTTTCACTCCCTGCGATGAATCTTTTTACTGAAAATCTGATTCACCCTATTTAATGTTCGCTGTTTGCCGAAAGCGAACAGTGAATGATGGCCAGTTCCATAGATATAAAGGCTGGTATCCAAATACTGTGTTTCACTGAGGGCTATCCAATTAGCCCTGATGCCGGCATCTTTATCACACAATGCCTGCACTTCAGGGATCGTGTGAGGCACGGAAAGCATAATCCTTGGTAAATAGCAGCCGGAGCTGCTGTAATGCATGGGATTGGAGAATTATCCCCTAAACCCATATTTTTTATGCAATCCCTAGTTCATTTTTGCCCAGTAAAAACAGCCTCTAATTGGATACCAGTGGGAGAAAGGAGAACAAGTTAACCAAATGGGGCACCTTGTTTTGAGCCGTTTAGCCAAGTACCTAATATACACACGTAATTTTTGACAGGCTGAACAGCAGAACAAGGAGAGTGGTGGGCGCCGAGGTGATTGGTTTCATTATACTACTAACTTACCCGGTGTATGAAGTGGAGAGGTGGGAGGATTAATACAGGCATAAGAGGAGCATAGGATACAGAAGGGCGGAGGATAGGAGACTGGAGAGGAGGGGCCGGCCTGGTAAGGAACTTAACTCATGGCTTGTCCCAGGGGCGGGGCCAACCACTGTATTGGCTAAAGGAGGCTGTCAATAATAATTCTTGAAGACAACACTTTCAGTTATAAATAAGGGGCTTGACCTGAATTGCACCGCCTCCAAAACACTGACCCCTGAGGTCACATGAGCATGGGTCTTATGCACAGGGCAGCCGAGAGGGCCAATCACAGGCCAATCAGCTGCTACCTGTGAAGTTACAGGCTTGGTTTGAAAAATGACAGGTAGGAGCTGATTGGCCGGTGATAAAAAACAGACAGTTCATCACTTCACCGAGTTAATAAATCTACCCCTCAATGAGTAATTAATTGACCTGGTTTCTGGAGAACACTATAGGTCAGGAAGCTGGACATGGAAGAGAAGGATTAGCCTGGAAAACATCTCCTCCCATTGATGGCTGGTCCTAGCGGAGGGCAATGTACAATTTTGACTAAACCGGACAATCAATTACCCTCACGGTCATCACTCTCACTATATGTAAGTGAGGGGATGTGAATGATGAGTGTCCCGGTGACCGCGCCCCCGAACTCTGCCTCCTGACACCGAGCTGCTGACAGCCCCTATTTGGCAGCGGCCTTTAACAACCCCGCGGTGGCAGACACCCCCGCCCGCTACCTCTGCCTCCTCTCCCTCCCCGTACTGGGACATATGCTGGCAGGCAATGGCTGTAAATAACCCACCTGAAGATGGAAACATTGACAATGTAACGGCCGCCTCCAGCTCGCGTCTCACCTCGTCTCCCACCGCTCTGTAATCTGGCCCCAACGTAACGGTCATGATTGATGACGTAACAGACGCCTTGGACACGCCCCTAGGGGGCGGAGCTTGCAGCCGTGGCTCGTGGTGGGCGTGGCAGAGGAGGGAGCGGCAGTCACGTGTACTAGCCAGGCAGTCACGTGTACTAGCCAGGTCGGAGAACCGCATGATGGGGAGGGATTGGCCGATGCAGTTGAAGAGGTGACACAGCGGGGGAGGCTGTTGTGTACAGGGCCAGGCAGAAAAAGGCAGCAGATCTGCCCCACCATCTCTCTATCCCCATCAATCCTAGTGCCCCCTATATCATTGTATATCGATCCAGGATCCAGCGCTGGCTCCCTGCTCCACAGTCGGTTTGCCCCACACGGACAGCGGGATGAACAGGCTTTCCCCGGCGCAGCAATCACCTTCTGTAGTGCTGTCCCAGCGGTGCAGAGGCTGAGAGCTTGATTGGCTGATGCGTCTCCATGGAGATGCATAGCTCAGCCCTGATTGGCTGACGCATAAGCCGAAGATGCTCTCAGCCTCTGTAGCGCTACAGAGGCTGTTATCTGCACCGGAGAAAGCCGTCTCATCCCGCTGTCCGTCCAGGGTTAGCCGGCTGTGGAGCAGGGAGCCAGCGCTGGATCCTGGATTGGTAAGTATATTGGTGTAAAAGTGAGGTGTGTGTATGTGTGTAAAATAAAGTTACACTTTTCTGTGTGTGTGTTTTCTGTTAACATTCTTTTTTACAGGTGGACTACCAGTCCCAGCGGGCCCATTAATGCCCCGCATGCTGGGTCTTGTGGTTCTCCAAGTCCCAGCATGCAGGGGAGGTCTGCTGGCACTTGTAGTTCTCCTGCATAAAGCAATGTTACGTAGCTGAGATTTAACCCAATCAGGCCGTCGTCCACTGGCCACGGACGCCGGTGACAGGCCTGGGCTTCAGCCCTGGATGGGTGAAGCCTGGGGGGGACCCAGTGGCGTAGCTACGTTTTGGGCGCCCCCCCCCCCCGCCGCTGCCCTGCCAAGCACCCGCCCCGCCGCCCATGCAAACCCCCCCCCAATCCCCCGCAGCCTTACCTATCTCGCTGGTCCCGGCGGCTCTGTTCTTCTGCTGAGGACCACCACAAAATGGCCGCCCCCATTCAGCAGACAGTTTCAGAGAACTGTGTGCTATATGGGGGCGGCCATTTTGTGGTGGTCCTCAGCAGAAGAACGAAGCCGCCGGGACTAGCGAGATAGGTAAGTCTGCGGGGGATTGGGGGGGGGGGGGTATAACTATAGCACCGCAGCCCCCGGCGCCCCCACATGCACAGCGCCCCCCCCCGCGGTGGCGGGGGCTGTTGTGCTATAGTTACGCCGCTGGGGTGACCCCTTTATTGGGGGGGTCCCTACTCCTCCTGGTACCCCGTCCAAGGCTGACCAGCCACGGTGCTCATGATTCGGCCGGGGGACCTTACATAAAAAGTGTCCCCCCGCTGTGGCATGACACCGCGGGCTGTTGGAGCCCGGTGCTGGTTTCAAAATACGGGGGACCCCCAGATTTTTGGATCCAGGACCGGTCCAAGAGTCCAGGGCTGGTTTCAGAAATACGGGGGACCCCTATGCTTTTTGTCCCCCGTATTTTTGGAACCAGGTCCGGCTCAATGAGTCCTATTATTTTGATGTAGTATGCATTTTAAAATGAATACGCCTGTGAAAAGAATATGAACAGCGTATATTGGCCATAGTAAATCCCGGAAATTTCAGACATATTTGTCTTAGTAAATTTCCCCCATTGTGTCTCCCTCTACATGCTTCATTAGTATAAAGATAATATGAGTGTTTAGTTGTGAAGAACTACATTTGCCAGCATTTGCAGCATTTTTTTCCTACACCATGGCTCACTCCCCCACACATTTCTGTGTCTCAGTGTACTTTGACCACTTTACCTTTTGTTTTATTTTTATCAGGGATGTAGTGTAGGGTATATTGGGGCCTGGGATGTAGTGTAGGATAAACAGAGGGGTCAGGTAAGTAGTGTAGGCTATAGAGGGGCCAGGGATATATATATATATATATATATATATATATATATATATATATATATATATATATATGTGTGTGTGTCAGAAGCCACGCCCACTTTTAATAAGACCACCCACCCTTTTAGGCCACGCCCACTTTTCCAGGAGCGGTCGCGCATTATTAACAGGGGGGAGAGTATCTACAGGAATCCCCAATGACTGAGGTGGCAACCCTAATTGTAGGATACAAAGGGTCCAGGGATGTATTGTAGGCTAAACAGAGGGGTCAGGGATATTGTGTAGGATATAGAGGGATCAGGGATGTAGTGTAGGGTATAGAGCAGGGGTGGGGAACCTCCGGCCCGCGGGCCGGATACGGCCCCCGTACCCTGTTTGTCCAGCCCGCCGCCCACCCCCCTATATTACATTAAACAATGCCACTGGAGCCAAGGGGAAGGGAGACGAGGGGAGGGTAGCGCATTGCGCATCTCTCCTTCCCCCCTTCCTGTGACTGGGCTCTCAGCCAATCATAGCTCGCGGGCCGGCAGCCAATCAGGAGCCAGCCCGCGAGGTATGATTGGCTGGAGGCCCGGACACAGTGACCCCGGGGAAGGAGAGACGCGCAATGCGCTCCCCGTCCCCCGCCCAGACTAGTCACGTTGCTCCCCACAGGGCGGCGACTCCTCTCACGAGCGCCAAGAAACAAGCAAGCCGCATGACCAGTCAGATCCCAGCAGACAGTACACCACCGGGGCTCCGGGTCTCAACAAGCAGGTCCCCGAGTAACATCAAGCCTCCACATAGGTAGAACTGTAAACACTGATGAGGGCAGGTAGGAGGGAGGGGAAGGTGTTTCAGCACACAGTCCCACTCCCCTCAGGGAGAGCAGCACATATAATGCAGGCTTGGTTGCCATGCAGACAACCCGTGCCAATGGCCAGCACTGCCCCGGGGAGTGGCTGTGGGTAGCTAACAGCAGGGTCCGGACATCAGAGGCTGGGCCTGGGAGGTTGTAGCACTATTTGACAGGTGGTGGGGCAAGAAGAGATGCTGAATTTGAAAAGACTGACCGGACACTGATTAGCTGATAGAATTCAGCCAATCAGCGTCCAGCCAATCTTTTCAAATTCAGCAGTGCATACTTAGCACTGTGGGGGCAGATGTGTGGCATTATGGGGCATATCTGGCATTGGAGGCATAACTGCCACTGTGGGGGCATATCTGGCACTGTGGGGCACTGGGGCATACCTAGCTCTGTGGGGGGCTTATCCGGCACTGGAGGCATAAAGTTTTGTTGTGTAGCCACTCCCCCCTTGTGTCATATGACAACGCACCTGACCATGCCCATTTTTCGCTGTGCATCGCACAGTTCCACTAGGACGTTTTTTGCTACTTGCACCACTGTTAATGATTAAGCAGTAATATGGGCAGGTGGGCAGCTGTCTAAGCAGTAATATAGGCGGGCGGCTGATGCATTAATTAGCCAGTCCTGGTGTCTCTGCCCACATGTATATGCTGCTTCCCGTGTGTATAATGCCGACATGTATATGCTGCTTCCTGTGTGTATAATGCCGACATGTATATGCCACTGCCCGTGTATTTTTTGAGTTGATAATTTTTATATGGCCCCCGAAGGGTTTTAAAATTTTCCAAATGGCCCTTGGTAGAAAAAAGGTTCCCCACCCCTGGTATAGAGAGACCAGGGATGTAGTGTAGGATATAGAGGGGCCAGGGATGTAGTGTAGGTTATAGAGGGGCGATGGATGTAGTGTAGACTAAACATAGGGATCAGGGATATTGTGTAGGGTATAAAGAGGTCAGGGATGCAGTGTAGGCTGTAGAGGGACCAGGGATGTAGTGTAGGTTATAGAGGGGCCAAGGATGTAGTGTGCAGGCTATACAAAGGGTCAGGGATGTAGTATAGGATATAGAGGGGTCAGGGATGTAGTGTAGGGTATAGAGAGGCCAGGGATGTAGTGTAGGATATAGAGGGGCCAGGGATGTAATGTAGGATATAAAGTGGCCAGGGATGTAGTGTAGGATATAGAGGGGTCAGGGATGTAGTGTAGGGTATAGAGAGGCCAGGGATGTAGTGTAGGATATAAAGTGGCCAGGGATGTAGTGTAGGATATAAAGTGGCCAGGGATGTAGTGTAGGCTAAACAGAGTGGTCAGGGATATTGTTTAGGGTATAAAGAGGTCAGGGATGTAGTGTAGGATATAGAGGGGCCAGGGATGTAGGGTGAGATTTAATAGGATGAGAGATTTAGAAAGTGAGAGATTTGGTAAGAAATCTCCAGTTTTTTTAAAGTGGCAATCATTTACACTGCAAAATCAAAACTGGTCATTTTTTTTTTTTAGCTAAAGGTTTTGTGCATGGGAATGGGGTAGTGCTGCAGCTTCACCTATCTGCCAATGTGACAATGATTAATGGTGCTGAGCATCAGGAGCCAAGGCATACTGATTGCACAAGTGTGCAGTGCATTACTGGGAGTTGACTAAGTCCCACGACACTTTGCAACAGAGGGCAGAGGGTTAGACGTTTGTGCTGAGCTCTGATTGGTAGAGCTCATTACATGCTTCTCAGGCCCATGGAGAACAGCAGCAGCAGCCTAGTCATGGGAGGGTTTTTAATCAGAGGCAATACTGGGTCAAACACAGGCTTTTCATGTGGTATGTATGTATGTATGCATGCAAGTATGTATGTGTGTGTTTGTATATAGATATATATAGATATAGATATATAAATAGATACGTGATTACCGGCACTCCAAGATACACATGACAACTGCCCGGGTGCTGCACTCAAAGAAATGGTTCTATCCTTGAAAACTGAGTAAAATCTGAAATGTTGGAGCTGATTGCGTCTGCATAGTCATTTTTGTGAAGTCCAAAGGAGTGCCACTTACCACACATCTCTCTCTCTCTCTCTCTCTCTCTCTCTCTCTCTCTCTCTCTATCTCTCTATCTCTCTATCTCTCTATAAAGCTACCCATACACGGTCCGTTAAACGGATCCGTTTGGGTCTTAATTAGCATGCATCGTATCGGATCGCATGCCTAGTGCATGCCTAGTGCATGCAATGCGATACGATGTTTAGCTAGTACAAAAAGTATGTGCAGCACATACTTTTTGTACCGTACTATGTGATGCGCGGGAGCGCGCATCGCATAGTACAAAACGGACGGTCCGGGAACGGACCGTCTATGGGTACCTTTACTATATATATATATATATATATATATATATATATATATATATATATAATCTACTGTATATATCCCCTGCAGTTACCCATTGACCAAGTTTATCCTGCCTTTACTCTGTGTTTTGACAGTGTAATATTCTCCTATGCAGTTTGCGGCCAGTAATGACAAGTGCAAGGTGGCCCCCCTGTCTAAAGTGCCCCGGGCCCCCCGAAGGCTTAATCTGGCACTGCCCTAATCCCAGTATGTACTACTATAAGTGGGACACTGGTGGAGGATGGGGTGGCACAGGTGGACATATAAAGCCCTGGAGAGTGCTGAATCTCACCTGAGGATGCATTATTGTTTTCTTGTGTCTGTAACATAGAAACAAAACATTACTGCAATAAATTTTAAATGACAAGCCAATATGGGGGTTGTAAATTTGTCAAAGGGAATTACTCTTTAGACAGTCCTACTATGTTCTACTCTTTTAAAGTAGAGATGTGCACCGGCCACTTTTCGGGTTTTGGGTTCTGATTACCTTGAGGTTTTGGGTTCTAATGGGTTTTGCCAAAACACCTGCTAAGTGTTTTGTGTTTGGATTTCTTGGGTTTTGGGTTCTGATTTTTTTGTTAAAAAAGCATAAAAACTGCTAAAATCGCAGAATTTTTTCTTTTTTTTTTGCTCCTACGCTATATTAACCTCAATAACATTCATTTCCACTCATTTACAGTCTATTCTGAACAGCTCACACCTTACAATATTGTTTTTAGGGCAAAAGGTTGCACCGAGGTAGCTGGATAACTATGATAAGCCACACAAGTGTGCGGCACAAACACTAGACTGATATGGCCCACTTAGCATACCCTCTAGGCTGATACTGCACACCTAGAATTACCCCTGGACTGATATGCAGAGCCGGCCCTAGCCTAAATGACGCCCTAGGCAAGATTTTAGCTGGTGCCCCCTAGCACCGCCACTAGTTCCGCCCTGACCCTGCTCCCCCTTCCCAGCACCATCAACCCTCATCATAGCAGTCATCATTTTGGTGCTCCTACCCGCAATATTTTAAATAGAAACAGTGCACACATTCAGTGCTCAGCTCAAACAGGGGTGTGTTCTTGCTGGGAAGGGGCATGGTCACACAATAGTACCCCCAATTCAAATTTTGCCACACAGTAGTGCAACTTTGTTCACATTATATCATGCGATGGTGTCCCTTATTCACGTTACATCACACAGTAGTACCACTTTACCTTATATACATTACTCCTCACATTATACCCTTAGAAAAAAATCCTGAGAAATATTGTATTTTAAGCACCTCCATTGCCACACTGCAACCCAGCACAAAGCAGTGTGTGCTGGGCCCTTCCATCAGACTTTGGCCTGGGTAATTTGTACCCCCTACCCCTTTCTCTCTGTACCACTAATACCACACAGTAATGCCCCTTACACATGACACACATTATTAATGTCCTTATAACCATAATGCCCCTTACACATTATGCCAACCTTTATTAGTGCCCTTCATACACATGACACACATAATGCCCATTACACATATGTTGCACATTATTAATGCACTTATACACATGACACACATAGGCCCTTATTCTGATCGGTGCGGATATTCCCGCTTGCGTACGGGCCGCCGATGTTTATCGTCTGCGCATGTGCAGAGGTCACTCTGCGCATGTGCAGGCGATTTCGCCGCATGGATTCTTCATACGCCGCACAGGGGGCGTAGAGGGGCGTGAGGGGCTACTTATCCTCATTACCCTATGCATACGCCCCGCGTTTCATGGGCGTTCCCATGCAAACGCGGGGCGTATGCATGGTAATGAGGCCGTGACGCGTGGGTACGGGGCGGGCATCTGACATCGCCGGATGTCAGCTGCCCGCCCCCATACAAGATTTCACACGGACAAGTGTCCGTGTGGTCTTGTGTTGCGGGACCTGGTGGAGCGTGCGGCCCTGCATTCGATGTTCGGCGACCATCGAATGCAGGGGCTGCTCCCACCATGGAGGAGGCGTATCCCCGTCCACATTCATGCGGACCGCCACATATCCGCATACGGACGGAGGTGGCGATCCGTATGGAAGGCGGGGATTCGCAAACACGGACATCACCGCATATTTCTGATCGGGCCGCACCGATCAGAATAAGGGCCATAATGCCTGTTACACATGTCGCACATTATTAAAGCATTTATACATGACACACATAGGGCGGGATGTATTAAAATACATCGCCGCCCATCGCGGCCCCCCCGCCGCGATGCCGCCGCATATGTACTAACATATGCGGCTGGCATCGCGATGCGGTGACGGAGGCCCCCCCCGCGATACCTGGAATGTGGTGTGCGGGGGGTCTCCGTCACCTCTCTGCCCCCTTCTGCATCCCTCACGCCGGGGACAGCTATGCAAGCTGTCCCCGGCGCCTCTTCCTCCCCCCTGCAGCCGGAAGGACGTCAGGCTGCGTCACTAGGGGGAGGAAGGTGTTACCTTCCGGGTCCAGGAGGACCTGGACCAGGTAAGAGAGGGAGGGGGAGAGGGGGGTCGGCGGGTTTTTCGGCGGAGGCGTCGGGCGGCGAAAAGAAGCCCATAGGCTTCTATAGGGTATTGCCACCCAAAGGTGGCGATACCCTACACTGCGGTGACGTGGCGGTCGGGTAATAGTACATAGGAAAATGCGGTAAAACGGGGGTTTTACCGCATTTTTCCTTTAGTACATCTCGCCCATAATGCCCCTTACACATATGCCGAACACTATTGCACAAGCAACCCACCTGCAGACAGCACTCGCACTGGCCGCTAACACTGTGACCTCTGCCTCTACTTGGATACAGATGTTTCCTCATACATCTTGACTCAATAAGCCATGCAGCTCCTGCCAAGTTCTGCTAACGTTGTGTGCCTTTTTGCTGAAAATTCATCTTATTTGCATTGTTATGACCAGCACGCACAAGGAGCTTCCAATGATTAAAATGATATGCGGCATGCCTATATTCTGTGTGCGACTGTGGCTGTACCTGCATACGAAATGCTATGTTACAGTAATTTTCATGAATACACTATTTCATATGCAGATACAGCCTCACTCACACACAGAATATAGGCATGCTGCATATCATTTTAATCAGCAGAAGCTGCTGATGCCCCTATGCATTCCAAATGCCCTAGGCAATTGCCTAGTTTGCCTATGCCTAAGGCCGGCTCTGCTGATATGGCACAGGTAGCATCACCCCTGGACTGATACGGCACATTTAGCATCACCCCTGGACTGATATGGCACACTTAGCATCCCCCTAGTCTGATACGGTACACCTAGCACTTGGCAGCACCCCATGAATTATACGGCAGACTTGGCTTACCCCAGGAATTATATGGCACAGATGGTGGCACCCCTGACCTGATATAGCACACATGGAATTATACGGCACAGATGGCGGCACCCCTGGACTGTTACGGCACACATGGCGGCAGGCATGGAATTATACGGCAGACAAATTCCTGCAGTAAAAATAAAAATATGTATTCTTTTAATTATAAAAAAGAGCAGCACACCATACTTAGCAACACCCCATGAATCATACAGCACTCTTGGCTCACCCCTGGACTACAGAGCATTTAACAGCCCTTGCAGTAAAAAAAAAAAAAAACCTTAATTTTATTTTCATTAAAAAAAAGGGCAGCTCCCCTGGTCTGATATGGGACACATGGGGCACCCCTGGAATTATACGGCACACATGCGGGCACCCCAGGACTGATACAGGACACATGGGGGCACCCCTGGACAAATACAGCACACATGTGGGCACCCCTGGATGGATACAGCACACATGTGGGCACCCCTAGACTGATAGTACTGGTAGCCAGTGGAAACAGCAGATTGGAATTATATACTGCAATAAATTCTGGTAGCCAGTGGCAACAGACTGGAATTATATACTGCGATAAATACTGGTAGCCAGTGGAAACAGCAGACTGGATTTTTATATACTTTGATAAATAATACTGGTAGCCAGTGGCAACAGCAAACTGGAATTATATACTGTGATAGGTACTGGTAGCCAGGGGCAACAGCACACTGGAATTATATACTGCAATAGGTACTGGTAGGCACTAGCCAGTGGCAACAGCAGAGAACAGACTGCAGCAGATACTAGGCAGTGCAGGGCAGGCAGTGGCACTAGCAGCACCAGTGGACTATCACACTGTGACTGACTATACAGGAGCAGACTCAGCAGAGGCAGGCCCCAGCACAAAGGAGAGACAGAAAACAGCACCAGTCATCCTTGCAATGGTGATGTCTTGATCACTGAGCAGAGACACAGTACACAGCAGCACGGGCCCCAGCAGAGACCACACACAGCAGCAGCACACCCTTCCCTACCCTTCTCCGAGATTGGAGTGAAGATGGCGGCGCAAGGTTGCGGAATTTAAGGGTTCCGTGATCTCGCGAGAATCCGACGCCGGGCGATGACGTTTTGCCCGTGCGCCCGGATTCGAGTCAGGCGGGAAGCGCCGAGCGCTGCTCGTATCCGGGCCCGGATTGATGACGTCCGTGCGGGCTCGGATCTGTGGAATCCGAGCCCGCACATCTCTATTTTAAAGACTTCAGCATGGACATGTCCTGTGGGTTTCACCTCAATGATTGAGAGATGAATCCTCCTGGGTCAGACTTTGCGGAGGTCCAGGATATCGCAGAGATTGCTCTCAATTTTAAAGCAGCCATCAAGGAAAAAAACAGGTTCATTTTGCCTTGTAAATGGCTGCTGCTTTAAAAATACGGTCAATCTCAGACAAAATCCCAAACCTCTGCAAACTTGGACCCTATTACATTTCCCCGCATATGTACATTGAGTAGCAGGCCCTGGGATACTGACATGGGTGCAATGCTACTTAGAGCATTTTACCTGTGCATGTGGTTATATAGAAGTAGTGTTCCCGCTAGGCAAATCCTTTTGCCTAAAACAGCGGGCCCGGGTCTGGACGTCCCCTCCGCCACGTTAGGTGTCAATCTATGCGAGGGAGAGCTTGGGGGAAGGAAGCCCAACATCTACATAGGTGCCAGTCCTGCCCCCAATAGTGACGGTGGTGGCCGGGCCCACACCTGACATCAGTGGGCCCATTCTTTTTGTGCCCTAGGTGAGCACGCCACCCCCCGATACAGGGACTGCGGTGACCGGGGTTCCGATCTGTGGGCCGCAGTCCGTTGCTGCCCTGTGCGCATGGCTGCGGCTCCCCCCTGAGATTGAAGCTGCCTCTCCTCCCCATCCCACTCTGGCTGGCAGCAGCTCTGGGACACACAGACCCGTCCCCCTCCCAGCTGGAAGCAGAAGCTGCCTCTTACCTGCTCCAACCCTGTCCCTCTAGCGACGGATGCCCCTCCGCTGGCAGCAGTGTGGAGCTTGTAGATTGCCTCTCCCCCTCCCTACCGAGCACATCTCTCACTGCTGCTCTGCTCTCCTCCTCTCACCACAGCAGCAGTGAAGGCAGAGGATGCCGGCCTGACTGGACTGGGAACAAAATTTAAGTGGAACTTTTGGGGACATTGTTTAAGGTGCACTACTGGTGGCATTAAGTTTATAAACAGTACTGGCGGCATTACATGTAAGAATAATATGTAATGGGCATCACAGTATGCAGCATATTGTGTAATGGGTTGCTGCCCTGTGCGCATGGCTGCGGCTCCCCCCTGAGATTGAAGTGTGCCATGTAGTGTGTTTAATGGGCATTACGGTTTGCTGTGTAGAATGTAAGGGGCATTATGGTGTGATGTGTAATGGCCATTATGGTGTGCGGCTTAATGTGTTATGGGCATTACAGTGTGCGGCATAATGTGTAATGGGCATTATAATGTGCAGCAAAGTGTGTAATGAACATTACAGTGCTATTGGTATTATGTGGCCACGCCCCTTCCCTATAAATCCATGCCCCTAATTTTTTACGTGTGCCTTCGTGTACACTGTGCCTTTATTTGCTATAGGAGCAGCAAATTTCTTCCTGGCACAGGGCACCAAAATGTCTAGATACCGCATTGACTGTGTGGTGGTAATGTCTTACCATATGTATGTAGCCTGTAGCGTCCATTATACATAACTAGCCTTCATAGGCGTGTGTAGCACATTTTATTAGGGGGTGCACCGTCAAAGGAGTGTGCATAGCTCCACCTATTGGGCGTATCTAACACCGCCAATCAGGCGTGTCTTCCATCATCTATTGGCACTCGCTACCATATAAAAAGTCTCTCAGCCACACCAAAATCTCCTGCCTATTTCAGTTTTAATCTTCTAATTATTCTGTGTAACGGTACATGCAAATAAAGTCATAAACATATATGGATGCCGCAGGTATTTAGTGATATGACAATGGTCTAGTTCAGGCATGTCCAACCTGCGGCCCTCCAGATGTGCTAAAACTACACATCCCAGCATGCATTACCATCATTCTAGCATTCCCTAATAGCCAAATTGTGGCAAGGCATGCTAGGATGTGTAGTTTTAGCACATCTGGAGGGCCGCAGGTTAGACAAGCCTGGTCTAGTTCAATTAACAATGCAAACACACATACAGTATAATTGATTGATGGGCGCTTCTTTGAATGAATACAGTTCTAGAAAGCAAAAGTCTTTGGTTAAGGGTATTGCTGGTATTGGTAGCGGCAGAGGTGTTCATAAGGGTGGGGCACAGCATTAGGGGGTTCCTGTGCACCCCTAACACACAATGTGCACACACCTATGCTAGCCTTCTGTATAAGCTGGTGGTGGTGATACCACTGTTACAAGAATCACACTATAGAACTGTGGTCACAGAAATAAAGTTATATTAAAGGTTAGGTAATGTCTGATGTAGGGGTGGTTGGGCACCTGGCCAAAGTAACGAAAAAGGGGGCATGTCATGAGGCTGCACCCCTTTCTGTGGACATGTGCCCTCTTCAGTGGTACCACCCTGCCCTAAAAAAATCCTAGAGTGAACACTATGATTCAGAGGGTGCCCCTTTGTTTAAGGATTCACAGCAAAATGCAAAATATGGTCTGACTCTACCACTACACCAAGCGCCAGGCAGCATCCAGTCTATTCTCATGTAAAGGTGCCCATACACGGAGCTAATTTGGTCCGATTTCAGCCGATTCCAACGGAATGTCTTGGAATCGGACCAATCAGTGGCACATTGTGGGTGCTTTTTATCACACACGATATGTCGGGTCCAATCCAGGTGTGTGCCAGCGTTGAAGCACCACTGGCACACACCTATGTGCAGCCAGCAGTGAGGTCCATGTGGCGGAGGCAGGCAGCGGGGCACTTGGGGTGTGCAGCTCCTAGTGGCGGTCAACAGGGTCCTTGTGGTGTGGTCTGTGGTGCGATCAGCCGGTAGTGCTGCCAGTGGGGTCCATGTGGCGTGGGGCAGCGGTGTGGTCCGTGTGGCAGGCGGCTGGTTCTGTAACTCTCCGATAAGCGGCGACAGATATTTACAATGTCGACATGCCAAAAAGTTGACATTTTGAACTTGTCTGTATATGTACCAATGGTTGCCGGTATTTTGGTCGTCCATATTTTGACAGACAATAAATTGACTGTATCCCAAATGAAGGTTATCGTTAAAGATATTTTGTGCATATAGTGTGTATGTGTGGTACCCCACTCCTGTGGTACCCTTTTTGTGTGGTTAAACTGTGGACCTCATGGACTAGGGCTGCAGGGGTTAATTGCCCTTCCTGGTTGAGGGTGCCGGACGGCTCCCCGACAGTCGGGATTCGACAGTCATTACTCCGACGTCAGAATCCCGACTGCTCCCTCGTGGGGGTCCACGACCCCCATAGAGGGAGAATAAAATAGGTGGCGAGCACAGCTCGCCACCGTGCCCACAGCGTGGCGAGGTCAGCGAGCCCGCAAGGGGCTTCATTGTGCTCCCCCCGCTGTGCAGTCGGGATTCCGACGTCGGAGTAATGACTGTCAGAATCCCGACTGTCGGTGTGTTATACCACACCCCTGGTTGACTGGACAGAGCCAGCAGCTGCAGACATCCTGAAGAGCCCTTATCAGGAACCTTACTGCCAGCAGCACAGAGAGACAGGAGGTTTTGTTAGTCACAACATCCTCCATCGGAAGCCTATGCTGTACCTAGCACCACCTGTTGGAAGCTTATTCTTTACACAACAAGTGCCTGTTCAATAAAACCAATTTGGATTACAAATACTGTGCACAGGTTTGCTTCATTTCACGCTTTCATCTGGAAGACATTCCCCAGCACATGATTGGTGCAGTGCCATCCCGTAGATAGTTTATATATTCTGACAGTTCATGACATATTAGTTATCTGTGACCATTATAATTGTAGGTGCCATTACCTGTAATATATGTGAATAACTAAGGATATTTTCTATGTCCCTTTCAATGTGTCATTTGCGGTTGTGATTGAGCCCAACATCTTACCAGTGTATTATGCAAATTATTGTTACATGCGTTTTGACATTAACCAAGTTTGATTCTGCAGTGGTGACCAATACATTCCTGCAATAAACTATTGTCACTGTTATTTTGTGTAGCATTCTATTTGTGGAGTTCTCCTTGGGGTTTCAATCCTTCTGCCACAGACTCCTGCATGAAGAAATTGGAAGAGGTCCTAATTCAGCCATTTCCTCAGGGATTACAGGTATGATATCACACCATCACAGGGGTGCTATCACAACTATGCATAGGATTACAGATACCCCTGTGAATGGCAAGATGTACGCAGACTCAACAACAAGCCTAAGATGTTTGCCTAAAGCACCCACAGTGATACCACCTGCACTCATGCTCTACTATGTGGAGCCCCATGGCTACCGACCTATGCAGAAGATTCTTGCACGCAAAGAGCAAGCTCCTTCAAAGAGTTTAATGAGCCCCAGAAAACTCAAGGAACCACCATTCAACAAGCTCAAGCCAGTCAGGCCCCTTTCGTGGCCATAGCCTGATCGGTTTTGGAAGTGATTGAAATAATTTGTGAAATGCGTCCATTACAGATGGAAAGTGAACATGGAAGATGGCACCTCAAATCCAGTAGAAGAAACTGACAACAGTGGGATGCTCCACAGGGGTCAAGATGACTCCCCGCCAATCAAATCAATACTCAAAGAAGGCCTGTATGCTAACAGGCCTCAAGAAGTCCCATACGAGGAGGTACACCTGAAGTGATTCAGAGCACAATGCTCTGGGGTATGAAATGCCGTTGATAAAAAATCAATGGCAGGTCATGTCCTGTGGTTCAGTGTACCACAGGGGTATAGATTCATCAAATGTGCGGATACCAGTCAAAGTGTATATGAATGCCAATCCTGAAAACAGTTTCAGGAGTCTCAGTAGTGGTGAAGTTGTGGAGTTTGAGCTGACAAATGGAAAGAAATGCATAAAGGCTGTGAAAGTGATCAGTTCAAATGGAGCCCCGGTACAAGGTAACAGACCTGCCACAGAGCAAAGCCAACATTGGCGCTGTCTGCATTATAAAGAGCCTCCACCCTACTACCAGCAAGATTACCGGCAAAGTTCAAGCAGAGAGGAACCCAAAGAGTTTAACAGTGAGATTGATAGGCCTAACATCGATCCTCCTTGAACTGACCAAATGCCCCGACCACCAGAACCTGACGTCCAAAAGCAATGTAAACTGCTGGAAGAAAGGAAGAAACCAGTTGTGCAGAGTGAGGCAGTACAGCAAAGCCTGGAAGAGATAGCTAGGCCTCAGATTTCCCCTGAACCAAATCGGGAGTACATCCCAAGAACAGAAAACAATTACTAGGCTTCAAAACTTCAGGCAGACTGATGCCAGTGCGACCGGCCAGAAAAGGAGCAGTGGCCATGACAGAAAAAGTGGAGCCATTGGAACCCAGAAGCCCAGAGCTTCAGGATTATACAACGCTTACTGGAGAAGAGTTTGAATTTCATATACAGCAGACTATAAAGAGGTCCATCAGACATAATAAAGGCACACTACAGGCTCAGTGATATAGCAGATTGCACACCGTGATATAGGGTACCATCCATGTGCATCATGGAAGAACCTGTACCACAGAGGGATGGGAGTCCTGTGGTGGAGGGATAGGGGCCACTTGGGACATACCCTTGCTTGACCCTTAGCCATTTATGTGATGGAGTAAAAAGTAGAAATGTATACCTGTTTATGTTTAACTTGATTGCATTTAAATGTTTAAGTTTGTTGTGATATTCCAAAGACTTTTGCTCAAGACTGGGAATAATTTTAGTATGCCTGAGGACACACATAATTCCAGCAGGGAAATTTGTGGTAGCCCACTCCTGTGGTACCCCTTTTTGTGTGCTTAAACTTTGACTGCGGCCAATTGCTGTTTATAGAGCCTTTATGGACTGGGGCTGCATGGAGTTAATTGCCCTTCCTGGTTGACTGGTAACAGCAGCAGAGCACTAGGACCCAAGGGAGTTGTCAGAATCCCTGGGAGGGAAACAGCTGTGCTGCAATTGGGCAGTGAGGACTTGCGAACGGTGAGCGATATTTGGTGACTGCGCATGCACATAATCATTTATGCGCATGTGCAGCCGCTTAGTGGCTAAATGGTGAATTGATTCAATGATGAATTGATTATTCAACGTCTGGTCACACACAGCACTGCGGGTGGGGGGTGTGGGGCGGCAGGCCGTTGTCGCGCCCATGGGAATGTCCATCGTTTCAATGGGTGTTCCCATTGTAATTCGCTGGTGACGTGGGTGCGGGGGGTGGGCAGCTGATGTTAGCGTAAGTCAGCTGCCCGCCCTCTTCCCATACAGCGACCATCGAATGATTTTTTACCCGCACGCAACCTGCGAATGGATGTTTATGCAAAACATCAATTTACATGTGTGCGGGGTGGCATTATAGAACATGCAAAGCTGCAAATTTTGCAGGTTTGTGTATCAACCCGAATGAGGGCACAAGTGTATTATTAACCTTAATTACATTGATTTTCAGTCAATTTCAGTCAATTTTGCCCACCAGTTGTCTCAGCCAATCAGCGGCCCCCAGTTGATTTCAATGGCAATTTTTGAAAGTGCCAAACAAGGTAAAACTTTGAGATATGACAGCGGGATTGCCTCAGATGCCATAATGGTGGGCAGGTTCAGATTTATAAAAATCAAAAACGCTCAGTTCTAGTAGTCTTGCTTAAATATACAGTATTTGCAAAGATATCATTAAGTCGCCACCACTTCAGTGTCTTTGATACGTTGATCCTAACACTACATGATAATACTATCCACTTTGGGTCATACCTTTGTGTATTGCTACTGTATATAATAATGTCACATACATTACTACATTTCTAAATTGAAAGCTACCTCACCTGGAGGCGGAATGCCTCCCAACTACTGATCCCATACATCTCTCTTAGAACAATGATACGACATTGCATACCTCCAACAACTAGGTCGACAAGCATTGGGTCGGCACCACTAGGTCAACATGCAGCAAGGTCAACGTGGGATAAGGTCGACATGGGTCAAGGTCGACGTGGATCTAGGTCAACATGACATTATGTCAACACAAGCATTAGGTCGACATGGGCTAGGTCAACAGTCCAAAGGTCAACATGGGGTTTTTCTCAGTTTTTTTACCCGAATGTCAACACAGTCGACATGGACACAGTTTCAAGTGCACCGCATACCCCTGCATCTCTCAATTCGCTTACAATACTTCAGGCTCGTTGCCTCACTACGCTCGGCACACTATTTTATTCTCCCACCGTGCCCTAGTGGATGGTAGGGCATGAAATACCGCCTGACAGCACATGTCGGCTCAAAAAATCAGTGAAAAACCCCATGTCGACCGTTTGACTGTCGACCTTGCCCATGTCGACCTAGACCCATGTCGACCTAAATCCATGTTGACCTTGACCCATGTCAACCTAATGGCATCGACCCAATGCTTGTCGACCTAGTTGTTGTAGACCTAATGAGCGTTTCCCGGCCTGAAGCATGGAGCCAGAGCCTGCTCTGTGTGTGTGGTGGTTGGGGCCAGCTTGAGTGAAACAGAGCCCCGGCTGCCTGCTCTAGTCTCCAGCTCCTCCTGATGCAGAGACTTCCTGTAAGTGCACACACACAGCTGTGCCCTCCCGTGGGCACACCCGACACTTGCCATTTCCGGATGTGCGCACACACGCAGTCTGGATTTCAATGGAGGGGTCACAAACACTGGGAGGTATGAGGGGGATGGCGGGGCAGCGGGAGGCTCATGCAAAAGTCGGGAGCATCCCGGTGAATGTGGGAGGGTAGGCAAGTCTGCATACCTCTGCTCTGCAAAGCAGCTGGTGATCACCGAATAGATGCACTCATGGTCAATGTTCCCTCTAATTTTATGAAGACTGTGTGCGGCAAAAGATACTGGTTGTGCAACTTTGGAAAGAAATTAAAATTTTTGTGCGTCACATAACGGTATAAAGATCAGATATGCAGGGGAGCCAATCCTGACAGATCCTGGCAACAAAGGGCGGGCTTACAGGCTGACTGACAGCCAGCCCAGCAGAGCCATATTGTTATACACAGTGTCTGGGGCCACCAAAAATGCAAAAAATATTTAAAAAAAAATTACTACACTAAAATTAATGTGCGCTCTGTTGTACTGTCTGTGCGCATGCTCGGCGAGTTGTGTGCGCGCGCACACGCGCACAGCTTAGAGGGAACACTGCTCATGGTATCTAACAGTGCAAGGAGGGGAGACCGGCTGCTCAGGGAGCGCTGAGCACTCCCCCAAAATGACAACAACAGGGGTAACGGCACTATGCCACACCCGCCATTCCAGATTCCCTGATGGCCAAAGTTGTAAGGTATGAATTGTATTTAAAAATGATATTTTATTTAAAATGTTCTAATGTGACAAAATAAAACCTAACAAGTCTATGGGCCAGATGTATCAAGCTCTATAGTGGTCCTTATTCACACTCAGGGGGAGATTCTCTAAGAATCTCCGCCCCCCTTAGCCGCCCATCGCATATTTAATTATCGCATATACTGTAACATATGCGATAATTAAGGCAAAGGACAGCTCTTGTGTTAAGAGCTGTCCTTTGTGGTGAGAGTCGCCGGGTCCCAGCAGGTCCCGGCGGCTCCCCCTCCCTCACACACCCGGCGCTGCTGCTGCTGTGCCGGGCTCTCCTCCTCCCTGCACCCGGAAGAGGATCAGTGCAGGGAGGAGGTCACAGGTCCGGGCAGCACTGTGCTGTGCTGCCCGGACACAGGTGAGGGGGAGGGGGCGATGCGGGGCGGCGGGGGGGTCGGCGCGGGGCGGCGGAGGGTTGCGAAAGAAGCTTATTGGCTTCTATGGGGCATCGCCAGATTTTTCTGGCAATGCCCCCCACCGCGGTAACCCGGCGGGGGATGCTTACAACATTACGGGGTTTTTACCGCATTTTTAGCTTAGAGAATCTCCCCCACTGCCTGTGACATGACAGAGATAATTGGACGGTTGTTTATTACTCTCCATTTTATCACTTTGTGAAGCTTGATACATTTGGCCCATTGTCTCGTATATTGGAGCATGTGTTTACAATACCGCAGATGGGCCAGAAGGTGGCAGGATCACCATAGAGTACAAATTCCATTTTTCTCTATAGTGTACAATGTATGGATGATCTGTACAGTTGTGCTTAGGGGCAATTTATTAAATTGATCATTGAGCAGAAGAATGAGATACTGTAACAGTAAAAATACATTTACACAAAATAAATTCTCCAAAAACTTGGTGACAGCAAATTCTTCTACTGTACATGATATGGAAATGACCATATATGTCCTTGGAACAAAACAATACAGCCTAGAATTTGCTGAACAATGTAAAGAATAAAGCTATAATAGGGAAATAAGAAACAGGTTATTATTGTGATTTATCCCGATGGTCGTTGTCGGACTATACAGTTATATGGTCATCCTACCCTGCAATGGTTTATGGCAGGTTGCATATTGGCAATTTGAGGGACATTTGTAGGTGCAAAGCCACATTTGCCTTCCGGAGTAGCCATTAAATGCATTTGCAGAATTTTCCTACAATGGATCTTATTCGACAATTGACTCAGAAGTGCAAAAATTGTAATCAGGTGGTTTTTGCATTTGGATTGGATATCCCCCTTAATGTTGCTATGTAGCTGGTATTCACTTTCTAATAAGATGGACAAAAGTAAGGTCACTATTTATTTATCAAGTAATATTTCCAACATATCCCCTGGAAACGGATGATCACTTTTGTGATCATTTCACTTATTTATACTTAAAGAGGGACAGGCTCCTATTACATGCATGTGATTCTAAGGACATATGGATTAATCCTCATTTATTATTGGAGCACCATGGAAAGCCATCCACTCCATTGCACATCTGCTGGTAATACCAGCAGATGAGTGGCGATGATACGGGAGCGCGCATCACCGCTCATCACTGCCCCGTGCACACTGAGTGGCTTTTGAGCTGAAAGCAACTCAAACGAGTAAACTGAGTGGCTTTCAGCTCAAAATCATCCAGTGTGTATGGGCCTTTAGACAGACATATGGAGCATAGGCGAATCTAGGGGGTGGTCCGGGGTGCACTGGACCACCCATTAGCCCATTTTGTAGCTGAGGGATGGGGCTTTTCAACGAGCCCAGCCCCGTGTCTCTAGCCCCCTGGGAACCGGAGATACTGCCAGGCAAAGCTGGAACGTTTTCCCTATAGGATAACATGGGACCCGCTAATTCCGACCCCCACCCAGTTCAACGGCTGCCAGTTCCCCCTTCGGCATCACTGAAGCTCGAGGTTGATCTCAGTCGCAGCAGCAGGGAGAGTTGGAGTGACACTTTTGGGGGCATTGCTTAAGGGACGCTACAAGTGGCGGTATGTGGGGGCATTACGCATAAGGGGCCTTATTCTGGTTGGAGCGTCCGGGCCGTACGCGTACGTCCCGGGGTTTTTAACGATCTGCGCATGTGCAGATACGCTAATGCGCCGGCGCGAACACTCCACAACGCTTACGGCCGGTGTCTCAACGTGCGAAAAAACCTGTACGCGAGTGTACGGGTAATGGGGCGGCATAGGGGCGTGTTGAGGGGAGCGGCCGAAATAATGAGGGAAAATGGGCGTAAATATGGGCGTACACGGGGGTGTGCACCAAAAATGAGCGGTGCTACTACCGCACGATCGACTAAGGCACCGTTCATTTCGGACACCAAACAGGCGGCCGCCAACCGCCAGCTCAAACCACCCCTACAGATACCGCATGCCAGCGTGCGCCTGAGTTGGCTAATTAACGCTGATTACTACTCAAACACATACACCTGAATGTAATAAGCAATGCTGCAGTCTATTAACTCCAAACCATGATTTCACTGCCTGCAAGCCACACATACAGCACGCAAACACATTGGAAGCTTATGTTTTTATACTTCGCCACATTTAAAGGTTTGTTTAATTTAAGGTAAGAATCTTTTTATACGCTGAGGTAGGTATTTGCTAAACAGACACATTCACTACGTGCTTTCATAGACTTTACGCAGTAGCACACTCAATCTACACAAGTCGACATGTGTCAACGTGTTCACTCTAATACTAACATTGGTTTTGTATTTAGGATACAATAACATAAACCACATCTAACACCTACAAAGGATGTTTCAGCAATGTTTTAAGCCCATGACCACTATTTTGCACACAATCTTTGTATAGTACCCAAAATAATGACCTGTACCACTATCTCATCTGCTATGATTTGGATTTGACTACACTCTGGATGTAAGATGCCACCAATCACATTATTGCACTCTCATCTCTCTAACAAAGGATTCCTACATCTGCTTATGACACTGTAAAATCATATATATTTAAAAAGTTATGCATGTTTGTTCACAAGCTAATTTATCATGTTTGGCCCATTCACACATCTTTTTTTAGGGAGGACACATATGCATTCCTACACAAATGTACCTTTTCACCCTTGTTTGTCTGCCTCACCCACTCCATGAGGAAAGCATTGTTCTGGACCTGCTTTTACCTACTACTGTAGGAGCTACCTCACCTGCACACAAACTGCTTTCTCACCTATGAAGTTGCTCTGCACATGTGCTGACACAAACTAATTAGCAGGGAAAAGTTGGATAGGAACATGGGAATGGCCATGGAGAGGGTTACACATGGGAAACTTCGACCACACTTCAACAAATGTTCAAAAATACCCTGGTCAGTAAGTACACATAAATCTAGTATTTGTTTCACACAAGAAATGACACATACCACAATTTAGATTTAATTTGTAAAATAAATTTATTTGCTGTTCAGCATCACAGCTTGACACTTTAATGTGAGAAATCAAATAAACAAATAAAATAGACACACAAATAATAAAACAGCCAGAACAAGAGGTTGCATATCTCCAAACATGTGTTACCCTGCAAATGCAATGGTGAAAGAAATGGGGACACCAGAATACGTACTGCAACAACCAGGGTGAATACTAAGCAAGATACACACCACCAAAAAAAAATATCCTGCATTTGTAGAGGTCAAAATACGAACTTTCATGCCCATGGCACGCAAATGGATCGATGGCCAACTCAGGAAGCGGATGTCCAGTGCAATTTAAACCTTTGGCCTCCAACCACAGAGGAAGTGAACCAGGTCTCATTTGGGCCCTTTTTTGCCCCTTTTAGATGGGGCCTTGGGGACAGGGGCCTTTGGCTCAGCTGGCTTTCGGCGTCTTCCCCTAGTCGACACAGGAGGGTCAGCCGAGGTGGAAGGTTGGGGAGCAGCTTGGGGTGGGGCAGCAGATGGGGGATTGTCCCTTAGGGACCTGGCGGTGGACAGCTGCTCCGCAAGAAGTTCATTCTGGCGGCTGAGGTGTTGGCCAATGCTTAGCATGCCAGCCGATAGAGTTTCATTAATGCGGTTCAAGGCCTCAACCTGCAGCTGGTTTGTGGCCTTCCACTCCGCCAGAAAATCCGCCACCTGCTGCTGACGGATCGCAGCATCCACCCCTTGCTGCTCGATCCTGTCCAGCGTCACCAACAGGCTCTCATTCCATGTCTCCTGTGGCTGGGGCTGGGGGCGACGTCTTGGTGGAGGCTGGACCACTTGCTCCACCTGTGGCTCTGCAGAGGAAGATGCTGCCGGTACATCCTGGCTTTCTGCTTCTGCTAGGATAAGAATTGAAAACAATGTCACCATCACATACGCAATAAAAAATATCTTTCTAAATACAATGCATTACTGTGACTTACCATCAAAAGCAGCATCAAAGACCTCCGCCGGGAGCTCACTGTCCATATTGGAGATCCCCCTGATCTCCCCCACATCGATCACATCACAGGAGTCCAGCTCCAGGGGGGTATACTCCAAATGGTCAGGCATAGGACCTCTCCCGGTGGACATGCTGTGGTTGTACCGGTCAGTCATCTTCCTCTTCAGTGCACTTTTGAAGTCAGTCCACCTACAAGTTTAAAAATACAAATATCACCATGAGATATGTGCACCACTGTGCTACGTGTAGGGTTACCACCTAGTCCCTTTAATTCCGGACACATGTTACTTACACAGGTTCTGTGGCAGTTTAAAATTAGGTGAAGTGGAGTCTTGAAGTCAGCCAGCCACAGAACCTGTGTAATTAATATGTGTCCGGAATTAAAGGGACTATGTGGTACCCCTAGCTACGTGACATTTCCTAGTGTGGGTGATCTTATGTTTTTTTGCCATGTGTGGCCAAATATTTCTTTGATGGACAAAACCATGTGCACTGCAGGTGAGGCAGGTGTAAAACCCCACCCAAATCTGATTATCTCTGCACAAGTAACACCTGCCTCACCTGCAGTGCACATGGTTTTGTCCATCTAAGAAATATTTGGGCAGAAAGAGTGAACTAGAATAAGGGCCTCAGTTCCTGCTGGAGACTGCTGAAAAATTGCCCTGACAAACACACTAACCTTTTCTTCACCGCGTCCCAAGTTCTGACCACTGGTGACACCTGGTTCACTTCCTCTGTGATCTTGTCCCAAAGGTTTCTCCTTGCACTGGCACCCGGCTTCCTGGTTGCCAATTCAATCCATTCGCGTGCCCTGGGCACTAGAATTCGCATTTCGGCCTCTACAAATGCAGGGTTTCTCTTTCTGGTGGTGGTATCCTGCTCAGTCATCACCCTAGATGTTGCAGCACGTTTTCTGGTGGCCCCAGTTCTCTCACCATGCACCTGCTGGGTCACACCTGTTTGGAGAGATGCAACCTCTTGTTCTGGCTGGTTGCTTGGCCCTTGTGGAGCTGGTGGAGGTTCACCAGGGCCTGTTACTGAGGGGCCCGCTTGATCTTGCAGGCGACTCCTCTCTTGGGCCCTCCTTCTCCGCTCCTGTTCCCTCTTGTTGAGTGCATCAAGCATGGATTCTGCTGTAGCTCTCTGCAGAGCGTCCTCTGCTGCAGAATCGTCTGAGTCAGACATGTTTGCAGCAATTGTGGGCTGCATCTGACTGAATATTTATATGTTAATCTCCCGCCATGAACAAGGGGGCGTATAATTTTTCCCGCAATGTAGATGCAAATTTACGCCGATATTTCCCGCCGATAATTCCCGCTTAAATTACGCAGGTCTCAACGCACCTGATCAAACACCTGTATATGCACATACACAGGTTGTGGAGCATTGTGCTACATCGTGAAATGTGGGCACCTGTCATTCCAATGACGAGTGTTGTCAGCTGGTATCTGTTGGAGTTCGTGTATGCTTTGTGAGTCACATTTCAAAACATCACGTTATAATGCTTTCCTTACATATGTAATGTGTATGAAATTGTCATACAGCAACATGTTGCATTGTGGCCCTTTAGGCAGCGTAGTTATAAGTAGAGGGTTGCGTGTATTATTTTCCGCCTACTGTATATACTGTACTCCTCTCCATGCATATCGGTGTATCGTGCCCCCTTTAAGCAGCGTAGTTATAAGTAGAGGGTTGCGTGTATTATTTTCCGCCTACTGTATATACAGTACTCCTCTCCATGCATATCGGTGTATCGTGCCCCCTTTAAGCAGCGTAGTTATAAGTATAGGGTTGCGTGTATTATTTTCCGCACACTGTAAATACAGTACTTCTCTCTTCATTGAATGCATGCTGTTGGTTGTGGTGTGTGTATATCGGAACGGTCCGCGTAAGTTTCTATTCGCATCCAGTTTGTTAATGTAAGAAGGATTAATAAAGTTAATACCAAACAAACAATTTTTTACACCAATCAGCAAGCACCAAAAGTGATATATGTACCTGCAATTAATAACTGCGCCATTGCCACCATGACTTCAACCAGGGCTAGGGCGTTTTCTACCCAGGAGCTATTGGCCTTGGTTGAGGTCATGGACCGCCGCCTGGGGCCCAGGGGCCCTTATGTGTCCAATCGGGAAAAGCGGCGGGCATACAATGCTGCCCGCCGGCTAATTTTCGCCAGGACCGGCGTGGATAGGAGCCTGGCTCAACTGGAGCGGCGCTGGTCGGACCTGCGCCGGCGGCAGCCAGTGTTGCTCAGCACACTTCGCCGCCATATTGCCCGATGTAAGTTTTTATTTACTAGTATGCCTGCGTTATTTTGCAAATGTTTTCTGTACTTTTTATAAATGTGTCCCTGAGTATGTGGGTGTATATGGGGTGTATATGGGGGTGTATATGGGGTGTATATGGGTGTATATGGGGGGTATATGGGTGTATATGGGGGGGTATATGGGGGGTATATGGGGGTATAGGGGGTGTATATGGGTGTATATGGGGGGTATATGGGTGTATATGGGGGTGTATATGGGGGGTATATGGTGGTATAGGGGGTGTATATGGGTGTATATGGGGGGTATATGGGGTGTATATGGGTGTATATGGGGGGGTATATGGGTGTATATGGGGGTGTATATGGGGTGTATATGGGTGTATATGGGGGGTATATGGGGTGTATATGGGTGTATATGGGGGGTATATGGGGGGTATATGGGTGTATATGGGGGTGTATATGGGTGTATAGGGGGTGTATAGGGGGGGGTTTAAGTAGTTGATCAGTTTTTGGGTGTAGGATATCAAATAGTTTGCATGATAAATGTCTGAAATTTCACAGCAATGATAATTTTGAAGGTTATGAGCATGACTAATGTGAATTTTTCTTTCCCCCTTTTTTTATGAAACCCAATCTTCGATTTCTATGCCATCAACATGAACATTTCAGCACGGGCAAGGGCACGCATTGAAGCCCGGGAGCAGGCAGCCCGGGACCAGGCAGCCGAGAAGGAGGAGGAAGAGGAGGGGGAAGAAGAGGAAGAGGAAGAGGAGGAGGAGGAAGAGGAGGAGGAAGAAGAGGAAGAGGAAGAGGAGGAGGAGGAAGAGGAGGAGGAGGAAGAGGAGGAGGAGGAGAAGAAAGAGGAGGAGGAAGAGGAGGAGGAGGAAGAAGAGGAGGAGGAAGAAGAGGAGACCCAGGGTGCAGTTTGGACCCACACAATTTCCCCATCCCCTTCCCCCTCCACAACCCCCACCCCCTCCACAACCCCCCCCTCCACAACCCCCACCCCCTCCACAACCCCCACCCCCCCCCCTCCCCACCCCATTTCCAACCCCCCTACACCTCTCCACCACCCACCCCCAAACCTCTCCACTCCCCACTCACACCCACTACCTCGGTCCAAACTCCAGGACCATCCCCCTTGCTCGTGACCCCCCCAACCACTGCACAGCCAACCAGCGGCGCCCAGGATGGCTCAAGTAGCCGTAAGTAAATAATGTGTCTAATGTTGACCTACACATTTCTACACATAAACAATCACAACAACCACATATGTGTATCCAACATCAACATTAGTTGCAACATATCACTGCAGGCCGACCATGAGGTGTGTCCTGTCCTTCTCCAGGAACAAGGCTCCCCTTGGTGGTTTTTTTGAGTGTGGCCATGCCTCACCCCTTGAATAATTGACATAACAGTACATCCAATGAGATATCCGACATTAGTGGTGTGGTAGTTATGTGGCTCCAGGTGTTGGGTAACTCCAGTTCCCAGCATGATGTGCAACACAGGGCCGGATTATAATGGAGGCGCAAGGGGTCAGTGCCCCTGGGCCCCCCTCTAGCTAGGGGCCCCCTGTGGTTGTCATGTATTTTTTAAAAATAAAATGTTTAAGTTCTGTTTTTTTTTTTTAGCTAAATGTTTTGTGCATGGGTGGGGTAGTGCTGCAGCTTGACCTATCTGCCAATGTGACAATGATTTATGGTGCTGAGCATCGGGAGCCAAGGCACACTGATTGCACAAGTGTGCAGTGCATTTCTGGGAGTTGACTAAGTCCCATGACACTTTGCACCAGAGGACAGAGGCTGAGAAGTTTGTGCTGAGCTCTGATTGGTGGAGCTCATTACATGCTTCTCAGGTCCATGGAGAACAGCAGCAGCAGCTTAGTCATAGGAGGGTTTTTAATCAGAGGCAGCACTAGGACTGTGAGGTCTCCTCCAGAGTAAGGGGCAGAGGGACAAACACAGGCTTTTCATGTGGTGTGTGTATATATATATATATATATGGTGTCTATTATTATTCCGAGTGCCGCCAACCCCCTGTCTATATATATATATATATATATATATTGATATCGTGTGGCGGCACTCCGACAAAGGCTGCTTTTAAACTGAGCAACAAACAACACGGTGCCTTCCGTGTAAGGAACCCAAGAGGACCTTGGGGTATGCAGTACTGATCGGCGGCGGCACTCGTAATATTACAGCAACAAATCACCAGGAGACTGGATGCATTTCCAACGTTTCGAGGCCGTGTGCCTCTTTATCAAGGTGCAAGTGTCTACTTGCACCTTGATAAAGAGGCACACGGCCTCGAAACGTTGGAAATGCATCCAGTCTCCTGGTGATTTGTTGCTGTAATATTACGAGTGCCGCCGCCGATCAGTACTATATATATATATATATATATATATATATATATCCCCTGCAGGTAACCATTGACCAAGTTTATTCTGCCTTTACTCTATGTTTTGACAGTATAATATTCGCCCATGCAGTGTGCGGCCAGTAATGACAAGTGCAAGGGGGCCCCCCGCTCTAAAGTACCCCGTGCCCCCCAAAGGCTTAATCTGCCACTGGTGCAACTTAAATGTAGAGATTGTTTTGGTAATAGTGTGTGAGGCCATGCGGATGCATGCTTTACAAACATAGCTGTAGGCCTATAATTTGTACAGCAATGTCCTAAATTTAAAATAGTAAGGAGTGCTTAAGCCACAACAATGTCATAACCCTTAAATAGCACAGGCTAATTGTGAGGTTAGAGGACAGTCCCCCAAAACCAAAGTACCAATTGGGATACAGCATACATTCATTGATGAAGGAGTAATTGAATTAATGTTATTTACTATGTACAGTATGTGTGTGTTAACATATTTTTTTTTAGTACTGTGTTTACAGCAGACCCATCTTCAATGTAGTTTCTAAATGTATGTGGCCTTCACACATAACTCTGAACTTTTTATTATGTACAAATACAACAAACATTTGTGTATGTTATATATTAATTTTTTGTTTTATCCCTTCATTACAGACACTGAACAGCAGCAGGAGGAGGTGGCAGCCCTCATGCGGGAAATCATGCTGACCCTGGTGTACCTCCAGCTCCTTTTTGGCCTTCTGGAGGCCCGCCTTTAATTTTTTATTTATCCCCCCCCCTTTTTATTTTTGTCTAAAATAAAAGTTTGATTACAGTTCGAAATTGCCTGTGTTTTTAATAATAAATATGTTACAGGGCGTGTAAGGGTAGGTACATACAGATGTGTACTGTAAGTTATACTTGTAATTTGAGGTGAGGGGTAATGATTGATGTGTGAATGTGTGTGTTTTTGAGTAAAATAACACATAGTGAAAATGCATGAATGTTTAATGTTGTTCGATTAAAACATCACACATAACATCAGGGTAGGTATACATCAGGGGTGGCCAACCGGTCAAAGGTAAAGAGCCGAAAAATATCGGTAGTCAAGCTAAAGAGCCGACATCATGCGCACGCCGAAGGCGCATGCGCCAAAAAAAGGGGCGTCGTTTATTTTGACCCCTTGGGTGGGTGTGATACAAATATGCCTCCAATAGTGCAGTGCCATATATACATATGCCCCCAATAATGCCAGATACACATATGCCCCCCACGGTGCCAGGTATGCACCACACGGTTCCGGGTATGCCCCTATGGTGCCAGAAAGCTGGTATGCCCCCACAGTGCCACAAACTGCTATGCCTCCACAGTGCAAATTTTCCAGCAGCAGCACTCACCATTGTTGCTGCTGCCGGGCGGGGAGAGGACAGTCTGGTGTCCCCCTGCAGTCCTCCTGTCATGTCACTGATGGGAGGAGAGCACATTACACCACGCGTCTCCTTCCCCCTCACTTCCCTTTGACTGGGCTGTCCACCAATCAAAGCTCGCTGGCCGGCTCCTGATTGGCTGCTGGCCCGCGAGCTCTGATTGGCAGACGGCCCAGTCACAAGGATGCACAGTAAGGGGTAGGAGAGATGCGCGATGCATGCTCTCCTCCCCTCAGAAGGAGAAGGGATTCAGGGAACCCGCAGCAGGGGGACTGGGACGGATGGTGGGCGGCGGGCAGCAGTGGGAGCAGGAGCCTCACTTTACAAGGGGGGGAGCCGCATGAGGCTCAAGAGCCACGGGTTGGCCACCACTGGTATACATGTTACACATTTTGGACAAAGTAATTACGTACATAATTTAGTACATATACAGAAACACCAACATAACTTGATTTAAAAGTAACAGCAATATGGGGACACATAGATAGTGATTAAAATGCCACATTAGAACATAACAAATATACATGTAATGTGGGTTCAAATGTAGTTTTATTAGGTCTTTATTAAGGTAGACAATTGAGTTAATAGAAAACAATAATTGAATAACAAATAGATTAATTAATCAATTGTCAGATTAGTAGTTGAGAGGCAAGATTTGCAGGTCCATATATGTGAAGGGTATGCCAGCGTGCACGGACGTACGCTCACTCTCACGAGCGGTGACATAAGCTGAGTTTTCCATTGAAATCAATAGGGACCCGTCCGTGCAAACTGGCGTACGCTCAGATCTCCGCAAGAAGTCGGTGGGGAGACGGAGGAAAGACGGCCGTACACGGCGCCGTACGCTCAGTTGTACGCCTGTTGTCGGAGTGCAAGGGCTGGCCCGTCCGCGTACGTTGCCGTACGCTCATTTGTACGCCACTCCCCTTCTACGGTATTTCTGCCCGTACGTAAGCGGCTGATTTGTGGGTGGACTTAACCCTAACGGCCGCGTACGGCTAGCGTGCGGTAATGGCGAACGTACGCACGTTTGGCCGCTCCGAGCAGAATAATGCCCAAGGTGTGGCTTAATGTGTAAGGGGCATTACAGTGTGCAGCATCATGTGTAAGGGGCATTATGTGTGCAGCATCATGTGTAAGGGGCATTATGTGCGCAGCATCATGTGTAAGGGATACTATGGTGCGCGGCATCATGTGTAATTTGTACTATGGTGTGCGGCATCATGTGTAATGGGTACTATGGTGTGCGGCATCATGTGTAATGGGTACTATGGTGTGCGGCATCATGTGTAATGGGTACTATGGTGCCATCAAGCAAAAACCCCCTAGCAATGAGCACGTAGGTAAGCAGCACTTATGTGGCAAATATCTAATGGGCATTACGGTTTGTTATATACAGTAGTATGTAATGGGCATCATGATGTGTGGCACAATGTGTAATGGGCATTATGGTGTGTGGCCTTATGTGTAATTGGCATTACGGCATGTGGCTTTATGTGTAATAGGTATTATGGAGTTTGCTAAAATGTGTAATGGGCATTACTGTGTATGGTCTAAAGCAGTTGTAGCCAACTCCAGTTTCGAGAGCTACCAACAGTTCACATTTTCCAGACAACCTAGCTGCTGCACGGGTGCACTCATTACTAGCTGAAACATTTTAAACGATCCACAGGTGGAGCTAGTTACTTCACTTGTGATTCTGTAAGGTGATCTGGAAAACATGCACTGTTGGTAGCTCTCGAGGACTGGAGTTGGCTACCCCAGGTCTAAAGTGTAATACCACACCCCTTTTTGTGATGCCATGCCTCCTTCCCATGAGGCCACGCCCCCTTTTTGACCATCGGCTACGCCGCGCAAAGGTCCCCCTGCTATTATGTCTAGATCTGGGACCACCCATTACCATGATTCTAGATTCGCCTATGATATGGAGATATATATACTGGCAGATTCTCAGTTAGTTTAGTAATACCACTCAGGTGCATGAAAGGGACGGGTGATACTGGATAAGAAAAAAATGGTTATAATGCCAATCATTGTGCTGAAGGGAATCAATGTATTTTTTTCTTACCCAGAATTTTTTTTTTCTTCCCTTTCATGCACCTGAGTGGCTTTACTAAAGTAATTGATTATCTGCCAGTATATACAGTATATGTCTGTTGTGAGAGGCAGAAAGGAACCTGCATTAGGAGGATGTGCAGGTCCTTAGGTGCCACATAGGGGGTTATTCTGATTCACTCAGAAAGGCACAATCACTCTCTAATGGACAAAACCATATGCACATGGGTAACATGTGCAGAGAGAGTTAGATTTGGGTGTGGGGGGGGGGGGGTGTACTTCAAACTAATAAAAATAAAGCAGCCAGTATTTACCCTGCACAGAAACAATAAAACACCCAAAAACACCCACTTTCTCTGCACATGTTACATCAGCCCCACCTGCAGTCCATATGGTTTTGTCCATTAGAGAGTGATTGTGCCTTTCCGAGTGAAGCAGAATATACCGCTTAGAGTATTATGGGGTTGCTGCAAGGTAGGAAGCTCTTAGTTTCTATTAACACTTACTGTAGCACTTTATTTTCTTCACTAACACTATTTATTTAATATATTATTGACCTCTTATTATTTTCATTTTCTGTATATAGCTTCTGCTTCCTAACACTAATATTTATTAACACTTTAATTTTTTCACTGGTGTGCTACCCTGGGCTTTCTGGCTTATGCTGATTTTTTTGGGGTGCTGCACCCTGCACCTAGATATAGCACTAGGGACCCCCAATACACAGAGAAGCCTTGACAATGGCTTGAGGGCTTATATATACATTTGCATAAATATATGTAAGCAATATCTCAGCATTCTATTATCAAGTAGTGTTCAATGCTAGTTACTACTGCCATTCAGTATGCTGAAGGTAAGTCATATGGAGATGTTTAACGTTAAAAAGATGTAACTCTACTGCCATCTGCTGTCACAAGCACTAACTTGTTTCCTTTTGTAAAATTACTGAATAAGGCTCAATAATGATATTGGCACCAATAGTCATTTCCGGGAAAATGACGCATATCATTAAGTGTGTGTGCCTGCATACATGGTCTAATTCAGCATGGATCGCTAATTAGAGAATTGACAGTTGCAGCCCAGGAAGAAAGAAAAGACGCCCATTACAAAGTTGTGAATGCATTGCAAATAGTGATAAATGCCAGGTTTCCGCCCCTAGACACCGGTTTCCTGTCAGTCACACTGCGGCTCCTTTGCAACATCTATGAGCACAGATTTGTTTCGATATTTGGGGCCGAGTATGCACATTTGTTCGATAATTGGCCAATTTGCAAATTCTCTGATTAGCAACCAATGCCGAATTAGACCCATGGTTGGATTGACTGTACAGAACAATCAATCAAACTATATTGTGTGTGAGGCTCTGCAGGTTAATGAGGGACAGAATGTGTATATGCGCCTATATGTTCAAGATCGTTATGTCGTCCTTCGTTTTTAGCAGGTGAAGAAAAGGCGACATCTACTCTATTTTATGTCGTTATCAGATTGGCTGCGGGTGGTTGTGGATGGCAGAACACATTTCTTCACTTCACCTGCAGAGGCTGCTGCATGGTAGGATGGTTTTATACTGCATGCGCCTTCGCCATCATTCGATGATCGCCAACCATCGAATGATGGGGGCAGATACCACAAGGATGTGAATGGATGTTACGTTCGCAAGCCCTGCATGTGAAGCCACCTTGGGAATGGGTGGCGGCCAGCCACCATTCGCAAGGCGGGGTTTGGTTGACGCGCAAGGGTGCGAATTCGCATCCAAACGAGTCAACCAGAATAACCCCCAAATTGCTTCTTAGGCTCCCGGTAGACTTGACAGGTATGGCCCAATATCGCCTGCCTAATGGCAGCTGGTTAAACAAGTTGTGGCCAGGATGTAGCTGGTCCGTTACTATCTTCATTGCCTGCTGCTATGCCTGGGACAGATACAGGTCCTGGACAGGGGGAAGGTCAGCCCAATGATCTTTTCGGCTGACCTCACTACCTTTTAAAGCCTGCGTTTAATGTTCTCACTGGCAGATCCATATTACTCTACCCACTTTGCCTTATTCTACTCATGTGCCTTTTTGGTTTCTCCATTGAAAGATGTTCAATTTTATACGTATATTTTTAATTTTCTGTCAGTTAGTGCAGAAGGGGTTGGAGAGATACTCTTGCATGGCTTAGCCATAGGCCTCCCTAGTGGACTTTCTTCATCTCTTGGAGAAGGGTGACTTTAGGGCGGATGCCAGCATTTTAACATACTATTAAGTGGAGTTTGTCCTATGTTTTTGTTGATTACTTGTATGTTAATGTTACTTCCTTTGTAATTGTTGATAGAGTACTGTTGATAGAGTATTATACATACAACTAAATTGACGTCAGTCAATCTATGTGACATGTAGCTACTGACTTGAGTAAGTCATATTTATGTGATTCCCTTAGTGCCCATAAATGTATCCAGTTTTGATTTAAATTCATTAACAGTAGTTGCTGCAACCACCTCTTCCGGCAATCTGTTCCAGAATTTCACTACTTTAATGGTAAAGAATCCTCTTAATTCCTTTCCTGGAGCCTCATGCCTGTGTGTACTAAGTATAGTCCTGACACTGAACATTTCATTCCCAATCCTGTATTTGAACATACTAATTATATCTCCTCTGAACCTCCGTTTCTCCAGTGAAAACATATTCAGCTTGGTTAGCCTATCTTTGTATTCTAGTGATTCAAGACATTTCACTAGTTTAGTCACCCTTCTCTGTACCTGTTCCAATTCATTTATGTCATTTTGAATGTGCGGTGCCCAGAACTGGACATAGAAGTGTGGTCTCACCAATGCCTTGAAAAGGGGCACTATCATCCCTATTTCTTTTTCTGCGTCGGCGGTAAAGAAAGGTCATCTTGAGTAGTTGTGTGAGTATGTAGATAGTGGGTGCACTCCCCCCGACATCGATTGTCATGAACCATGCTTCTGCACAGGAGATGGACACACCATTTGCAAGGGTGGTTGTGCAGGGAGAGTGATCGGTATATGTATGGTATGGTGAGGTTTACCCCCACTTTTCCTTTCTTGACCATTCTTTGGTGCCGCCAGCACTTGTGTCTGTGTCTTTATATTTAGTGTTAAGTTAAGGTTAAGTTATGAATCAAGTTTATAAAGTGTCAGGCATGAAGATACCAGATGGTGAGTTTATGGTAATGTGGAGGTTCCGGTCGGTTTCGTTTCTAGGAATCCAAACCTGCTAATCTCTACAAATAACCCACCACTTCTTGACGTAGCTGACCAGGGCTGTTAGGGAATTTTGTTATTTGAAAGGGCAATCGGAAACAAACCAAATTTTACTGTTTTACATCTTGGATCCTCCGGCAGCTCTGGTGCTCCTGAGGTGCGACCCCACAACTCATCTGCGCTGCTGCCCGATCCGGTGTGTCAGCGGGAGGGGGCGGCCGTTGACTCTCCGGTGGACTGACGGCAATGAGCGGGAGCCGCTTCTCTTGAGGCGTGCTGCTTGGCCGGCCGGAGGCACCGGCACGGTCCCGCTCGTCGGACACTGGATCTGAGGTACCGCTGCAACATTACTCCTGCATATGCAGGGACCCACAGGTACTCATAATTTATCTGGAGCTGGGGAGGTGAGGTCCGCGGCCCTCTTGAACGCTACAAAGTCCTTCTGTTGTCGGCACTGATTTGCTGGGTCTCCTCTGTCACCTAATATTGCCGATCTTGTGATATATATTAGCCACCAATATCCCTGCTTAAAAATACCCCTATTCAGGCAGGTGGACTGTACCTAAGTCAGACCCAGGATAAGTGTAGACCTGCTACTAAAATCATGAATCCTCTACAAAGCATACTGCAGGCTATAAACGACTCTACTGATAGACTGTGCCGGGAGCTGTCTGCAGTCCATGCCTGTGTGTATAATACTTCATCTGCTCCTGCTAATCCTCCTTTTGAAAACACTGCTTTTACAACCCAAGACCATGTTCCTGCTACCTTCTTGGTTGGGAATGGGGCTTCATGTACCCAAGGGGAGTGCTCCATAACCATGGATTATAAGTACCAGAATCATCTGGATACAGCCTCTGTGCATCCTTCGAAGGACTACACACTAGAGACAGACTGTGTGGATGCTTTGCCGCCCTGTCGTCACCGTGAAGAAGCTGGGACCCCCCAAACCCCGGGGAAATCCTGCTTGATGGTCCTATCTGGATCTGCTCATCTACTATGTCATACCCATCTAGGTCCTGATAACGAGGGGATATATCCGAATCTATACTCGAAGCTCCTGATCATTCTTTGCAAGTGGGTGCATAATCCCCTTCTACATGCCACGTATACCTCCTTTCTGGGACTGAAGGACTGGCCGGACTAGATTCACACAATGCATGGAGGCTTAATATGTTTTTTCACCCCTCTTAGTCCTGATTACCTTCGTATCTCTCTTTCTACCATGCCATTTATGTTATTCACCGTTATAGTCTTATGTATACATTTTGCTGATGCCTGTGTTTAATGTCTCCTTGTATCCCTAACACAAAATGCCTATTATATATATCCGTTTAGATTAGGTAACTGGATATAATGTGGTCTGACATATTTCATCGGGAGGCTGAATTTTTTTCTTTTTTTGTTTGATCTGATGCCTTTGGAGTCTGGGGGTTACGCTCCCAAGTTGCTACATTTACTATGATACAATATCCTGTATTAGCAAGGGGGGGGGTTGGTCAAGTTGGGAGGGGGAAGGGAATAGTTAGATAGATAGCCGGGGGGAGGGGGGGGGGGTACAGTTCAGGGATCCAAGTGCACCCTAGTTGGGGTTGGGTAGTACAGGGAGGGGGGTTATATAGGTGGGTTGCTTTGGGTGTTTGGGGGGGGGTTTGTTATTTTTTATGACATATACTAATAGGATTGGACCGAATCGTTTGGCTGGTATAGCTAGTACTGCTGAATCACTTTCTACTGACAACCAATGCAATGATTGGCAAATTAGCTCCTCCTAGATGAGCCAGTTCTGAGCGAACATGTTTATGTTTTAATTGTATGGGAAACTCAAACTATGCCCTAGTAGGCGCCCTCGGGTATATACATATACATCCTGAGATGTTCTGGAATATTGTGAATGTATAAATAATCCTGGCTCATCCATGTTCTCCTTTTGAACATCAACAATTTGTACAATGTATGTTTAGCTTAGTGATTCTGTCTGATATACATTTCAACTATACCATGTATGTGGGGGGGGGGGGGTTCGTGTTGTTTGTTATGCAAAACCAAATAAAAAATTGTCGAATTAAAAAAAAAAATTATAAAAGTATCATGCAAATAAACATCGTCTAGGTTTATACACCAATGTATTTATTTATCTTTTCTAAAAAGCACAAGTAGAGATACACAAAAATAATACTTCAGGTAAAAAACAATAACAAAAGCATACATTTAAAGGTTTACAATATTATTTAGGAGGCACTGGTGTACAAAAAGCATATACTAACGATACAGTTCGTGCAAAACAAAATTAAACTTTGCATGTGTAGCACAGAGCTAATTTTAGGTTTGGATGAGGACACTATAAAGTGAACAATAGAAAATGTGTATGCCAATACTGGGAAAAGGCTAAATATATAAATATTCATCTGCCAAGTGACCTGGAAAAAAACAATGCAATTGCAACATGGTTGTTTTCCAAAGGAATCAAAGAAAAAGGACACAAAAGAAAGTGTGTGTATGCTATAAAGCACAAATATTACTGAGGTTTGGGCACAGTGCAACTCATACAGAAGGCAGAGGAGCACAAAAAAAGTGTCTAAAAGGCAGATAGTGTTCATTCTAGCACCCGCTATCTTTGAAAACCCGTGCAGTTCCTCTTCCCTGCCTGGGGTGTCGCTGTCTGCTGTAGTGCTTCTAGCACAGTGTGGTCTGTGCACTGATATGCAAACCCGAACTGTGCTAGAAACACCACAGCAGACAGCGACACCCCAGGCAAGGAAGAGGAACTGCATGGGTTTTCAAAGATAGCGGGTGCTAGAATGAACACTACAGTATCTGCCTTTTAGACACTTTTTTGTGCTCCTCTGCCTTCTGTATGAGTTGCACTGTGCCCAAACCTCAGCGGCCAATCAGGAGCCAGTAAAGTCGGCTCCTGATTGGCTAGAATTCATTCTTAGTCCAGACACCGAGGAGGAAACATCGCTGCAGCTCTGACAGACGGGGAGTTTGCTGGAGTCGCCCGGCAGCTTAAAGAAGAAGCCAGAAGATGGAAGAAGAAGGAAGAATGCCTGGACAATGTCGGACCAAGCCAGAAGAACTTCCATGGAGGACCTGGGTGAGTTGGATTTCCTTCCACAGGTCCACCATGGATTTCTTCGGACCCGGACCTGACGCCGACATGAAGATCGACATGAAGAAGAATGGCGACATGGATCCGGAACCAGGACAAGGCACCGGATCAAGACTCTGGGACCTACCTACGGGATCAAGATAGGTAAGTATCAGTGTGTGTGTAATGTATGTATTAAACTTTTATTTTACAGGTGTCAGTGTGTTTTTATTTAACTATTTTTTTTACTGTGGAACTACAAGACCCAGCGGGCCATTTAATGCCCCGCAGGCTGGGACTTGTGGTTCACCAAGTCCCAGCTTGCAGGGGAGGCTTGCTGGGACTCATAGTTCTACAGTTTAAAACAATAGTTTATTCTTCTATTTTTTACACCAGAATCAGCCCGATGCCCACCGCCCAGGGGCATCGGGGACAGCACCAGGCTTCAGCCTGGTCAGGTAAGTCCTGGAGGGGGGGGGGCCCTTATTGGGGGGGTCCCCACTCCCCCAGGACCCCTGGCCAGGCTGACTGGTCGGTAGGGTTAATGCTTTGGCCGGGGGGACTTGTATAAAACCCCCCCCCCCTGGCTGTGGCATTACCCTGCTGGCCGGTTTGGCCTGGGGCTGGTTCTTAAAATACGGGGGACCCCTAGTCACTTTGTCCCCCGTATTTTGGGAACCAGCCCCGGACCTGGTTGTTAAAAATCGGGGAACCCCTATTTGTCGGGTTCCCTGATTTTTAATTACCGGCCCCGGCTCTTTCAGCCTGGTGCTGGTTACAGCTGTGGGGGGGACCACACGCCGTTTTTTTTTTTATATTTATTTTTCTATTTTTTTACACTGAAGCCTGCACGGATCTGACTGATCCTTGCAGGCTAAAGCCAAATACGACAGGGAAAGCAAGGTGTATTTTCCTGTCGTATTTGTGTGCCAATTAGCAGCTGTATTATCAATACGACTGCTTAGTACATCAGGAACCACCATTCTTTTGAATGGTGATTTCTGTCGTATTCTATCGATGGTGTAGACATTCGTATTTGTAAATACAAATACGAATGTTCCATCATTAGAAATACGAATTGTTGTATTTTCGGGATTGTAAATCCCGAAAATACAAATGTGTAAAAGATAGGTGTATTTCTGCCTACGAATACACCTATTTTTTACGAATCCATTTTGGTAAATTTCCCCCATAATGTTACAGGAATAAATAAGCATAGAACTTTTAACTGTATGTTCTCTGACTAGTGATTTAGGGGGATATGCAATCCTCCACCGCTATTTACGATGGGGAAAATAGCGGCGGATACCTAATTAATGTTGTCTTTACTGACAGCATTGAAGAGGCATCATGGCAGAACAAGCTCGACTTTAAAAGCTGTCAGGCCCGTTCTGCCGATAACGGAAGTGGATTGTCCCGATCATGGCCGTATATCAACAATCCATGGCCGTTTACGCGGACACGCCCCCTTTTTCACCAATGTTTAATCCCGCCTGCCGATTTGCTGTCGATCAAAATGCAAACGGACCAGGATCATGACTGTCAGGACGGACCGACAGTCATGATCCTGGATTACATATTCCCTTTAACCTTTTGAGTGGCAACATCTCTGTGAGCGATGTTCAAAATATCCGCCTCGCTCTCATTGTTATATAAAATTCAAATAAAAAATGTTGTGTGAAAAAAAAAGATTCTATTTCCTATATAAGGTAAACATTACAGCCCATCATGATGAATAACAATGTTGGCTTGGTCATTTTCATACCTATTTTGAGAAATTCACTTGGCACTCAAAGGGTTAATTCTGTTTTGGTCAAATAGCAAGCAGAACATGGTCGAATGAAAAACCTAAGAGATCAGTATACACTGACGAAAATAAACAAGATCTATAATGTAAGCTATGAGATTGGCAGCTGTCAGAACAGCAATGGCTACTAATTTATCCCAATTACATAATCCACTCCGACCTGAATAGCGACTGCATTCGTTTGGACGTTGTGTGGTTCCCCTGTACTTTGAGTCAAATTGGAAGATTGGCCAGATGATCAGGGCGGAAGCATAAAACAGGACAGAAAGGAGGACGTAGGCACTGAGAGACTTCTCAAAAGTACAGGGCAACCAACTGGTACATTCCCCGACATAAAATAATCACCAAAACAGACAGGATAAAACAAATACAGTAAACAGATAAGCACCACTTAAGTGCATCATGTTTGGTGTACAGCGGGGGATCTGAAATGAAGACAAAAATAGCACAGGCAATGAAGCTTTCTATAACTTTTAAAAGTCCAGGAACAGTTGCTATGTATCCAGTAACTTCTCCCGGCTGGGCTCTTGTTAAAGACACCTCAATGATATATGCCAGCGTGGTGAGACAGGAAAACACTACAGCCACAATCTGGTAGGTGCGCCTCTCGCTGCCGTAACTTTTGTCTTCCAAGTAGAACAGTGGGTTCAGAACGGTGGCAGAGAGGCACATCAACACAGCAAACATAGCAAAAGTGATGGGTAAGTTTTTCCAAGACACTGGCATCCGGTTTTGCACCCCTGTAAATTCCACCACAAGGATTATTATAGTGACAGCGAAACAGAAGCACCAGGAGAACATGCAAAAGTCTCCGGTTCCACTGCCCCAACCTCCTCTGTGCACAACCAAGCTGAACGTAACGCAGGCAACGATGGCTGCCAGAATGCGCACAATCCCAACTGGAGACTTTAGGGTGTGGGTGTTGCCCACCACGATTTTCGTGCGTTGGACTGGCATGGTTCTTGTACCTTTGAAAAGAAAGAAAAAGGGATGTCAAATATTGTATTAAAAAAGGCCTCAACGAGGCAATGGAATTAAACATAGTATTATAGAACAATTATTGCTTTCCTTGTCTGGTTCTGTATCATTTAATGGATTGTACCATGTGACTATGTGTAGGTGTCGAAGATAATAATATGTCCATGAAGGACAACAGCGGGCCTTCTTCAATATAAAGAATCCTTATATAATATCGATAAGACCCCCCCTCTTTTAGTATAAATTAGTTTAGACCCTACCCCCCCCCCCCTTTTTTTAATACAATATTAGCCTGGATAAACCACCACAAAAGCTATATGGTGATAAACTATAAAAAGAGTCTCTCCATAATGTACTGCTATATATATATATAAAATTATACCGTATAAATTATGTCTTCATACATCCACCAATTAACGTTATTTTGTAAATAATAAAATACCATTTAGGTTATATGTTGGATATATATGTGTATATATTTTTATATATTTTTTTTTTATTTTTCTATTATTATTATTTGTATTTGTGCATCTCTTTCCATATATAATAAGATGATATGTGAAGTCCTATATATTTACCCTCTCTACCATATCAAATATTATTACCTTTTTTTTATATATATTGTACTTATTTTCATCCCCATGACCTTGCTGTGTATATACGCAAAATTGCTTACTAATAATGCTCCCCAGAAAAATAATGACTTTTTTTCGCTATGGGCAGGGGTTAATAGTAGAAAACGATATACGAGTGTAACATTCATGTGTTAAAATAAAGTTGCTTTTGTTCAAATAAAGGGGCAGTTCTAATACTGCACCCATCCATGATAAACAAATTCCATCTCTATGGCGACTGGCTCCGCTCCCCCGGAAGTGACGCATAACATACCACCTAAAGATGCGATGACGCGGGTATACAGCGTCACCGCATCTAGACAAATTAGGGCTTGTCAAGCCCGGACCACGTGTTAGTACACGTGTCATATGGCCGAATTCCGGCCAATACAACCACTGAGCTTCCGGCGGAAGCGGGAAGTCATTCTCGGCAGGTAGAACGCATATGCGTTCCACCCATATATCGCTATGAATCCAAGCTTACGAATATCGTTTTCTTAGAAAATAACACAGAGGCAGCTAACTGAGGACTCGTTTTCCAACCTAGACTGTCAATCTTAGTACCAAATGTCCTCCCCTCTGTCCATAACTGTGTTACTTGCGGGGAACAAAGTGACCTTTTGACCCGGAAGTGATAATTATTAACACAATATATTTTCATGATTTAACAGATACCCACTGGGAATATTAAATGTTTTATGGTATTATACCTACTATATCAGTATGTTTGTCTCCTACTTTATGATTAAACATTGAAATTATGATTGTAATGTATTATTACTCTGATTGAATGTCAATTGGCTACTCATTAGTATGGGTATATATACCCCTAGCCACCACACTAGAAGCCACCTTTGAAAAAGCCACAAGCTAGTGGCGAAACGCGTCAGCTGCAGCCTCTCACTCCTACAGATTGGACCCATATTACCATCCAGTCCATCGTCTGCCTACTTTTGGGAATTTCAACTCTGATCCACCCTCCAAGACCTCTACAGGACACTGAACTCCAGGTGAGCCCCGCCATCCATAGCCACCTGTATGAGACAGTGGTCCCTCATCAAATACCTCAAGTGGGACTGATAACTCTCCACCACAATAGTGACCAGGGGCAACCAGCAGCTTTTTCCTCCAGGTGAGCCAACACCATCATAGCCACCTGTTAGAGGTTCTGCCATCCCCCCTTTATCAAACCTAGTCCAGGTTGGAGAATTCCTGCCCACCCTCCTTCAGTGCTTACAACATTCACTGCAATTTCATATATGGGAGGTACCCAAATGGGGTATTGAATACCAATTTCTCTGAAAGCCAATAGAGGGATAAAATACGGACATTTCTCCATTGATTCCTCCAGCGGCTACTACCATCTATCCGTGAACATAGAGAGGACCGGTTATTTGTCCCCCAAAATCTTTTCCCCATTCATCTTCCCAATCGGCAGATATACCATTGGTTAAGTGCACTTTCCAATCTGGACTGATACTCAATAGGGCATTGGCCCTTACGGATCCATATCCAATCAAAGAGTGAGACCTTCTTTTTAACATTTTTATTGTGCGATATTGTCATGTGCAAATGTATGTAATGTTTTTATTTATCTTTGTGATATAAATTGTTTTTTCACCATAAAGTTGTTCAATCTATTCATTGTGACACCAGCGCTGCTTCTCTGAAACTTCATTTCTACCAATGTAGGTGAAAATGATAATTTTCACTTACTTTTATAGAAAATAAGTACCTCACAGTGGCTGGAACATCTCATACTGTTTTTGGCTTTCATCCCCCAACCATTCCGCCGTGGCCAGAACATTTTCTGCGTCGGTTCCGGCTTTCACTCCCAGAAGCATCCCGTCGCGTCCAGAACATCTCATGCGTCGGTTCCAGCTTTCAATTCCAAAAACACCTCGCCGCGGCCAGAACATCTCATCCGTCGGTTCCGGCTTCCCCAAGCACCTTGCCAAGGCGCTGACATTTCATTCACAGGTTCCAGCTTTCACCCTCCAGGCACATAGCTGCATACTGTATGGACAAGTTATTCGCCGGATCCAGTTTTCACATCCCAATCAAGTGTGATATTATACAATGGTGTGAAAGTGATATATGGGGCCTATATATTATCACTTCATTTCTGCCAATGTAGGTGAAAATGATCATTTTCACTTACTTTTGTAGAAAATAAGTACGTCCCAGCGGCCGGAACATCTCATGCTCCGTTTTTGGCTTTCAACCCTCAACCATTACGCCGTGGCCGGAACATTTTCTGCGTCGCTTCCAGCTTTCACTCCCAAAAGCATCCCGTCGCGTCCAGAACATCTCATGCGTCGGTTCTGGCTTTCACTCCTAAAAGAACCTCGTCGTGGCCAAAACATCTCATCCGTCGGTTTCGGCTTAACCCCCCCAAGCACCTTGCCAAGTCGGGAACATTTCATTCACATGTTCCAGATTTTACCCTCCAGGCACATAGCTGCGTACAAGTTATATTCAGATTCCGGTTTTCACACCCCAATCGAATGTGAAAGGGTACAGCGGTGTGAAAGTGGTATATGGGGTCTAAAAATTTTCACTTTTTTTTTACCAAAGTAGGTGAAAATAACAATTTTCACAAATTTTTGTAGAAAATAAGTACTTTGCAGCAGTCGGTACATCTCATGCGCCGGTTCCAGCTTTCACTGCCCAACCATCACGCCGGAACATTTCTTGTGCCGGTTCCAGGTTTCACCCACAAAAGCACCTTGCCAAGTCGGGAACATTTCATTCACAGGTTCCAGCTTTTACCCTCCAGGCACATAGCCGTGTACGGAACAAATTATTCCCAGGTTCCGATTTTCACACCCCAATCGAATGTGAAAGGGTACAGCGGTGTGAAAATAATATATGGGGCCTATAAATGATCACATTTTTTTTACCAAAGAAGGTGGAAATAACAATTTTCACCTACTTTTGTAGAAAATAAGTACCTCACAGCAGCCGGTACATCTCATGCGCAGGTTTCGGCTTTCACCGCCAAACCACCACGCCGCTACTGGAACATTCCTTTCACCGGTTCCAGGTTTCACCCACAAAAGCACCTTGCCAAGGCAGTACCATTTCATTCACAGGTTCCAGCTTTCACCCTCCAGGCACATAGCTGCATATGGACAAGTTATTTGCCGGATCCAGTTTTCACTTCCCAATCAAGTGTGATAGGGTAAAGTGGTGTGAAAGTGGTTTATGGGGACTATATATTATCACTTAATTTCTACCAAAGTAGGTGAAATTGATAATTTTCACTTACTTTTGTAGAAAATAAGTACCTCACAGCGGCCGAAACATCTCATGCTCCGTTTTTGGCTTTTACCCCCCAACCATCACGCCGCAGCCGAAACATTTTCTGCGTCCGTGCCAGCTTTCATTCCCAAAAGCATCTCGTCGCAGGCCAGAACATCTCATGCGTCGGTTTTGGCTTTCACTCCCAAAAGCACCTCGTCGCGTGCCAGAACATCTCATGCGTCGGTTACGGCTTTCACTCCCAAAAGCATACCGTCGCGGCCAGAACATCTCATGCGTCGGTTCCAGCTTTCACTTCCAAAAGTTCCTCGTCACGGCCAGAACATCTCATCCGTCGGTTCCGGCTTCAACCCCCAAGCACCTTGCTAAGTCAGAAACATTTCATCACAGGTTCCAGATTTTACCCTCCAGGCACATAGCTGCGTACAAGTTATTCCCAGATTCCGGTTTTCACACCCCAATCGAATGTGAAAGGGTACAGCGGTGTGAAAGTGGTATATGGGGTCTAAAAATTATCACTTTTTTTTTACCAAAGTAGGTGAAAATAACAATTTTCACCTACTTTTGTAGAAAAAAAGTACCTTGCAGCAGTCGGTACATCTCATGCGCCGGTTCCGGCTTTCACTGCCCAACCATCACGCCAGAACATTTCTTGTGCCGGTTCCAAGTTTCACCCACAAAAGCACCTTGCCAAGTCGGTGACATTTCATTCACAGGTTCCAGCTTTCACCCTCCAGGCACATAGCTGCATATGGACAAGTTATTCGCCGGATCCAGTTTCCACATCCCAATCAAGTGTGATAGGGTACAATGGTGTGAAAGTGATATATGGGGCCTATACATTATCACTTCATTTCTACCAATGTAGGTGAAAATGATAATTTTCACTTACTTTTATAGAAAATAAGTACCTCACAGTGGCTGGAACATCTCATACTGTTTTTGGCTTTCATCCCCCAACCATTACGCCGTGGCCAGAACATTTTCTGCGTCGGTTCCGGCTTTCACTCCCAGAAGCATCCCGTCGCGTCCAGAACATCTCATGCGTCGGTTCCAGCTTTACCCCCAAGCACCTTGCCAAGGCGCTGACATTTCATTCACAGGTTCCAGCTTTCACCCTCCAGGCACATAGCTGCATATGGACAAGTTATTCGCCGGATCCAGTTTTCACATCCCAATCAAGTGTGATAGGGTACAATGGTGTGAAAGTGATATATGGGGCCTATATATTATCACTTCATTTTTGCCAATGTAGGTGAAAATGATAATTTTCACTTACTTTTGTAGAAATAAGTACGTCACAGCGGCCGGAACATCTCATGCTCCGTTTTTGGCTTTCACCCCTCAACCATTACGCCATGGCTGGAACATTTTCTGCGTCGGTTCCGGCTTTCACTCCCAAAAGCATCCCGTCGCGTCCAGAACATCTCATGCGTCGGTTCTGGCTTTCACTCCTAAAAGCACCTCGTCGTGGCCAGAACATCTCATCCGTCGGTTCTGGCTTAACCCCCCAAGCACCTTGCCAAGTCGGGAACATTTCATTCACAGGTTCCAGCTTTTACCCTCCAGGCACATAGCCGTGTACGGAACAAATTATTCCCAGGTTCTGATTTTCACACCCCAATCGAATGTGAAAGGGTACAGCGGTGTGAAAATAATATATGGGGCCTATAAATGATCACATTTTTTTTACCAAAGAACGTGGAAATAACAATTTTCACCTACTTTTGTAGAAAATAAGTACCTCACAGCAGCTGGTACATCTCATGCGCAGGTTTCGGCTTTCACCGCCAAACCACCACGCCGCTACTGGAACATTCCTTTTGCCGGTTCCAGGTTTCACCCACAAAAGCACCTTGCCGAGGCAGTACCATTTCATTCACAGGTTCCAGCTTTCACCCTCCAGGCACATAGCTGCATATGGACAAGTTATTTGCCGGATCCAGTTTTCACTTCCCAATCAAGTGTGATAGGGTACAGTGGTGTGAAAGTGGTTTATGGGGACTATATATTATCACTTCATTTCTACCAAAGTAGTTGAAATTGATCATTTTCACTTACTTTTGTAGAAAATAAGAACGTCACAGCGGCCGAAACATCTCATGCTCCGTTTTTGGCTTTCACTCCCCAACCATCACGCCGCTGCCGGAACATTTTCTGCGTCGGTTCCAGCTTTCATTCCCAAAAGCATCTCGTCGCAGGCCAGAACATCTCATGCGTCGGTTCTGGCTTTCACTCCCAAAAGCACCTCGTCGTGACCAGAACATCTCATCCGTCGGTTCTGGCTTTACCCCCCAAGCACCTTGCCAAGGTGGGAGCATTTCATTCACAGGTTCAAGCTTTTACCCTCCAGGCTATTCGCCGGTTCCGGTTTTCACACCCCAATCAAATGTGAAAGGGTACAGCGGTGTGAAACTGGTATATGGGGCCTATAAATTATCACTTTTTTTTTTTTACCAAAGTAGGTGAAAATTATTATTTTCACCTACTTTAGTAGAAAAAAGTATTACTGATATTCAATAAAAAAGCAATGCAGACAATATCACTGCTATCTCCGGCACTGATATCAGCCCTGATTTGGCTCGCTGTCTGCATAAAATAATATAAGGACCTCAATTCATCAAACTTTAAACATAATTTACGGAAGACCATACATATGTGATAAATATACTTGTATGCCAGGAAGATATTATCGCGCCTGCTTATCTGTTGTGGGTAGCTGCTCCTGCAATTTGACGTTTGGAATATGCTGTAGTAAAAATGATGTCACAGTAGTCCAGAGACGTAGTTGGGTAAGCAGTTGACATCACAATTCATTCGTGGAGAAGGTCTACCTGAAAAAAAGAAGGAGGCGCGATAATATGTTCATTACATACATGCATATTTATTAATAATGTGTCTTACATCGTAACACACATAAATGCAGTACTATACAGACAACACAAGTCATCCTTATCAGTTCCTGCTCAGTGATTGCAAATACATGCCACAGCACATATTAGACCCTTAACTGTGGACCAGTTACTCAGTTTTACAAACTGAGCAGGTCCCCGGGTATGTGCTCTGCAGCAGCCAGTCTTGAGGAGCTGTCAGGGACTATCACCCCCCAAAGCACCTCACAGTGCCTGGAACATCTCATGCGCCAGTTTAGGCTTTCACCCGCCTTCAAGCCCATCGCAAAAGCATGACAATCTCATGCGCCGGATCTGGCACCTCTCCAAAGCACCTCAACGCGGCCGGAACATTTCATGCGCCGCTTCAGGCTTTCACCCCCGAAAACACCACGCCGCGGGCAGAACATTTATTGCGCCGGTTCCAACTTTCACCCCCAAAAGCACCTCGTCGCAGCCAGAATATCTCATACGTCGGTTCAGGCTTCAACCCCTCCCAAGCACCTTGCCAAGGTGGGAACATTTCATTCACAGGTTCCAGCTTTTACCCTCCAGGCACATTGCTGCATATGGACAAGTTTTTCGCCAGATCCAGTTTTCACACCCCAATCAAGTGTTATAACATTTCCTGCACCGGTTCCGGCTTTCACTCCAAAAAGCACCTCGTCGCGGGCCAGAACATCTCATGCGTCGGTTTCCGGCTTTCACACCCCAATCTAATGTGAAAGGGTACAGTGGTGTGAAAGTGGTATATGGGGCCTATAAATGAACACATTTTTTTTTTACCAAAGTAGGTGGAAATAACAATTTTCACCTACTTTTGTAGAAAATAAATAACTCACACGCCGCGACCGGAACATTCCTTGCGTCAGTTCCGGCTTTCACTCCCAAAAGCACATCGTCGCGTGCCAGAACATCTCATGGGTCGGTTCCGGCTTTCACTCCCAAAAGCATACCGTCGCGGCCAGAACATCTCATGCGTCGGTTCCAGCTTTCACTTCCAAAAGCACCTCGTCACGGCCAGAACATCTCATCCGTCGGTTCCGGCTTCAACCCCCAAGCACCTTGCTAAGTCAGGAACATTTCATCACAGGTTCCAGATGTTACCCTCCAGGCACATAGCTGCGTACAAGTTATTCCCAGATTCCGGTTTTCACACCCCAATCGAATGTGAAAGGGTACAGCGGTGTGAAAGTGGTATATGGGGTCTAAAAATTATCACTTTTTTTTTACCAAAGTAGGTGAAAATAACAATTTTCATCTACTTTTGTAGAAAATAAGTACCTTGCAGCAGTCGGTACATCTCATGCGCCGGTTCCGGCTTTCACTGCCCAACCATCACGCCAGAACATTTCTTGTGCCGGTTCCAAGTTTCACCCACAAAAGCACCTTGCCAAGGCGGTGACATTTCATTCACAGGTTCCAGCTTTCACCCTCCAGGCACATAGCTGCATATGGACAAGTTATTTGCCGGATCCAGTTTTCACTTCCCAATCAAGTGTGATAGGGTACAGTGGTGTGAAAGTGGTTTATGGGGACTATATATTATCACTTCATTTCTACCAAAGTAGGGTGAAATTGATCATTTTCACTTACTTTTGTAGAAAATAAGTACCTCACAGCGGCCGAAACATCTCATGCTCCGTTTTTGGCTTTCACCCCCCCAACCATCACGCCGCAGCTGGAACATTTTCTGCTTCGGTTCCAGCTTTCATTCCCAAAAGCATCTCGTCGCAGGCCAGAACATCTCATGTGTCGGTTCTGGCTTTCACTCCCAAAAGAACCTCGTCGTGGCCAGCACATCTCATCCGTCGGTTCCGGCTTTACCCCCCAAGCACCTTGCCAAGGTGGGAACATTTCATTCACAGGTTCCAGCTTTTACCCTCCAGGCACATAGCCGCGTAGTCGTACATAAGCTATTCGCCGGTTCCGGTTTTCACACCCCAATCAAATGTGAAAGGGTACAGCGGTGTGAAAGGGGTATATGGGGCCTATAAATTATCACTTTTTTTTTTACCAAAGTAGGTGAAAATTATTATTTTCACCTACTTTAGTAGAAAAAAGTATTACTGACATTCAATAAAAAAGCAATGCAGACAATATCACTGCTATCTCTCGCACTGATATAAGTCCTGATTTGGCTCGCTGTCTGCATAAAATAATATAAGGACCTCAATTCATCAAACTTTAAACATAATTTACGGAAGACCATACATATTTGATAAATATACATGTATGCCAGGAAGATATTATCGCGCCTGCTTACCTGTTGTGGGTAGCTGCTCCTGCAATTTGACGTTTGGAATATGCTGTAGTAAAAATGATGTCACAGTAGTCCAGAGACGTAGCTGGGTAAGTAGTTGACATCACAATTCATTCGTGGAGAAGGTCTACCTGAAAAAAATAAGAAGGAGGCGCGATAACATGTTCATGACATACATGCATATTTATTAATAATGTGTCTTACATCGTAACACACATAAATGCAGTACTATACAGTCAACACAAGTCATCCTTTTCAGTTCCTGCCCCAGTGATTGCAAATACATGCTACAGCACATATTAGACCCTTAACTGTGGACCCGTTACTCAGTTTTACAAACTGAGCAGGTCCCCGGGTATGTGCTCTGCAGCAGCCAGTCTTGAGGAGCTGTCAGGGACTATCACCCCCCAAAGCACCTCACAGTGCCTGGAACATCTCATGCGCCAGTTTAGGCTTTCACCCGCCTTCAAGCCCATCGCAAAAGCATGACAATCTCATGCGCCGGATCTGGCACCTCTCCAAAGCACCTCAACGCGGCCGGAACATTTCATGCGCCGCTTCCGGCTTTCACCCCCCAAACACCACGCCGCGGGCAGAACATTTATTGCGCCGGTTCCAACTTTCACCCCCAAAAGCACCTCGTCGCATCCAGAATATCTCATACGTCGGTTCAGGCTTCAACCCCTCCCAAGCACCTTGCCAAGGTGGGAACATTTCATTCACAGGTTCCAGCTTTTACCCTCCAGGCACATAGCTGCATATGGACAAGTTATTCGCCTGATCCAGTTTTCACACCCCAATCAAGTGTTATAACATTTCCTGGACCGGTTCACTCCAAAAAGCACCTCGTCGCGGGCCAAAACATCTCATGCGTCGGTTTCCGGCTTTCACACCTTAATCTAATGTGAAAGGGTACAGTGGTGTGAAAGTGGTATATGGGGCCTATAAATGATCACATTTTTTTTACCAAAGTAGGTGGAAATAACAATTTTCACCTACTTTTGTAGAAAATAAGTAACTCACACGCCGCAACCGGAACATTCCTTGCGTCGGTTCCGGCTTTCACTCCCAAAAGCACCTCGTCGCGTGCCAGAACATCTCATGCGTCGGTTCCGGCTTTCACTCCCAAAAGCATACCGTCGCGGCCAGAACATCTCATGCGTCGGTTCCAGCTTTCACTTCCAAAAGCCCCTCGTCACGGCCAGAACATCTCATCCGTCGGTTCCGGCTTCAACCCCCAAGCACCTTGCTAAGTCAGGAACATTTCATCACAGGTTCCAGATTTTACCCTCCAGGCACATAGCTGCGTACAAGTTATTCCCAGATTACGGTTTTCACACCCCAATTGAATGTGAAAGGGTACAGCGGTGTGAAAGTGGTATATGGGGTCTAAAAATTATCACTTTCTTTTACCAAAGCAGGTGAAAATAAAAATGTTCACCTACTTTTGTAGAAAATAAGTACCTTGCAGCAGTCGGTACATCTCATGCGTCGGTTCCAGCTTTCAGTTCCAAAAACACCTCGCCGCGGCCAGAACATCTCATCCGTCGGTTCCGGCTTTACCCCCCAAGCACCTTGCCAAGGTGGGAACATTTCATTCACAGGTTCCTGCTTTTACCCTCCAGGCACATAGCCGCGTACATAACAAGCTATTCGCCGGTTCAGGTTTTCACACCCCAATCAAATGTGAAAGGGTACAGCGGTGTGAAAGTGGTATATGGGGCCTATAAATTATCACTTTTTTTTTTTACCAAAGTAGGTGAAAATTATTATTTTCACCTACTTCAGTAGAAAAAAGTATTACTGACATTCAATAAAAAAGCAATGCAGACAATATCACTGCTATCTCCCGCACTGATATCAGCCCTGATTTGGCTCGCTGTCTGCATAAAATAATATAAGGACCTCAATTCATCAAACTTTAAACATAATTTAAGGAAGACCATACATATTTGATAAATATACATGTATGCCAGGAAGATATTATCGCGCCTGCTTACCTGTTGTGGGTAGCTGCTCCTGCAATTTGACGTTTGGAATATGCTGTCGTAAAAATGATGTCACAGTAGTCCAGAGACGTAGCTGGGTAAGTAGTTGACATCACAATTCATTCGTGGAGAAGGTCTACCTGAAAAAAATAAGAAGGAGGCGCGATAACATGTTCATGACATACATGCATATTTATTAATAATGTGTCTTACATCGTAACACACATAAATGCAGTACTATACAGACAACACAAGTCATCCTTATCAGTTCCTGCCCCTGTGATTGCAAATACATGCTACAGCACATATTAGACCCTTAACTGTGGACCCGTTACTCAGTTTTACAAACTGAGCAGGTCCCCGGGTATGTGCTCTGCAGCAGCCAGTCTTGAGGAGCTGTCAGGGACTATCACCCCCCAAAGCACCTCACAGTGCCTGGAACATCTCATGCGCCAGTTTAGGCTTTCACCCGCCTTCAAGCCCATCGCAAAAGCATGACAATCTCATGCGCCGGATCTGGCACCTCTCCAAAGCACCTCAACGCGGCCGGAACATTTCATGCGCCGCTTCCGGCTTTCACCCCCAAACACCACGCCGCGGGCAGAACATTTATTGCGCCGGTTCCAACTTTCACCCCCAAAAGCACCTCGTCGCAGCCAGAATATCTCATACGTCGGTTCAGGCTTCAACCCCTCCCAAGCACCTTGCCAAGGTGGGAACATTTCATTCACAGGTTCCAGCTTTTACCCTCCAGGCACATAGCTGCATATGGACAAGTTATTCGCCTGATCCAGTTTTCACACCCCAATCAAGTGTTATAACATTTCCTGCACCGGTTCCGGCTTTCACTCCCAAAAGCACCTCGTCGCAGGCCAGAACATCTCATGCGTCGGTTTCCGGCTTTCACACCTTAATCTAATGTGAAAGGGTACAGCGGTGTGAAAGTGGTATATGAGGCCTATAAATGATCAAATTTTTTTTACCAAAGTAGGTGGAAATAACAATTTTCACCTACTTTTGTAGAAAATAAGTAACTCACACGCCGCGACCGGAACATTCCTTGCGTCGGTTCTGGCTTTCACTCCCAAAAGCACCTCGTCGTGTGCCAGAACATCTCATGCGTCGGTTCCGGCTTTCACTCCCAAAAGCATACCGTCGCGGCCAGAACATCTCATGCGTCGGTTCCAGCTTTCACTTCCAAAAGCACCTCGTCACGGCCAGAACATCTCATCCGTCGGTTCCGGCTTCAACCCCCAAGCACCTTGCTAAGTCAGGAACATTTCATCACAGGTTCCAGATTTTACTCTCCAGGCACATAGCTGCGTACAAGTTATTCCCAGATTCCGGTTTTCACACCCCAATCGAATGTGAAAGGGTACAGCGGTGTGAAAGTGGTATATGGGGTCTAAAAATTATCACTTTTCTTTTACCAAAGCAGGTGAAAATAACAATTTTCACCTACTTTTGTAGAAAATAAGTACCTTGCAGCAGTCGGTACATCTCATGCGCCGGTTCTGGCTTTCACTGCCCAACCATCACGCCGGAACATTTCTTGTGCCGGTTCCAGGTTTCACACACAAAAGCACCTTGCCAAGGCGGTGACATTTCATTCACAGGTTCCAGCTTTCACCCTCCAGGCACATAGCTGCATATGGACAAGTTATTCGCCGGATTCAGTTTCCTCATCCCAATCAAGTGTGAATAGGGTACAATGGTGTGAAAGTGATGTATGGGGCCTATATATTATCACTTCATTTCTACCAATGTAGGTGAAAATGATAATTTTCACTTACTTTTATAGAAAATAAGTTCCTCACAGTGGCTGGAACATCTCATACTGTTTTTGGCTTTCATCCCCCAACCATTACGCCGTGGCCAGAACATTTTCTGCGTCGGTTCCGGCTTTCACTTCCAGAAGCATCCCGTCGCGTCCAGAACATCTCATGCGTCGGTTCCAGCTTTCAGTTCCAAAAACACCTCGCCGCGGCCAGAACATCTCATCCGTCGGTTCCGGCTTTACCCCCAAGCACCTTGCCAAGGCGGTGACATTTCATTCACAGGTTCCAGCTTTCACCCTCCAGGCACATAGCTGCATACTGTATGGACAAGTTATTCGCCGGATCCAGTTTCCACATCCCAATCAAGTGTTATAGGGTACAATGGTGTGAAAGTGATATATGGGGCCTATATATTATCACTTCATTTCTGCCAATGTAGGTGAAAATGATAATTTTCACTTACTTTTGTAGAAAATAAGAACGTCACAGCGGCCGGAACATCTCATGCTCCGTTTTTGGCTTTCACCCCTCAACCATTACGCCGTGGCCGGAACATTTTCTGCGTCGGTTCCGGCTTTCACTCCCAAAAGCATCCCGTCGCGTCCAGAACATCTCATCCGTCGGTTCTGGCTTAACCCCCCAAGCAGCTTGCCAAGTCGGGAACATTTCATTCACAGGTTCCAGCTTTTACCCTCCAGGCACATAGCCGTGTACGGAACAAATTATTCCCAGGTTCCGATTTTCACACCCCAATCGAATGTGAAAGGGTACAGCGGTGTGTAAGTAATATATGGGGCCTATAAATGATCACATTTTTTTTACCAAAGAAGGTGGAAATAACAATTTTCACCTACTTTTGTAGAAAATAAGTACCTCACAGCAGCCGGTACATCTCATGCGCCGGTTTCGGCTTTCACCGCCAAACCACCACGCCGCTACTGGAACATTCCTTTCACCGGTTCCAGGTTTCACCCATAAAAGCACCTTGCCAAGACAGTACCATTTCATTCACAGGTTCCAGCTTTCACCCTCCAGGCACATAGCTGCATATGGACAAGTTATTTGCCGGATCCAGTTTTCACATCCCAATCAAGTGTGATAGGGAACAGTGGTGTGAAAGTGGTTTATGGGGACTATATATTATCACTTCATTTCTACCAAAGTAGGTGAAATTTATCATTTTCACTTACTTTTGTAGAAAATAAGTACCACACAGCGGCCGAAACATCTCATGCTCCGTTTTTGGCTTTCACCCCCCAACCATCACGCCGCAGCCGGAACATTTTCTGCGTCGGTTCCAGCTTTCATTCCCAAAAGCATCTCGTCGCAGGCCAGAACATCTTATGCGTCGGTTCCGGCTTTCACTCCCAAAAGCATCCCGTCGCGTCCAGAACATCTCATGCGTCGGTTCTGGCTTTCACTCCCAAAAGCATCCCGTCGCGGCCAGAACACCTCATGCGTTGGTTCCAGCTTTCACTTCCAAAAGCACCTCGTCACGGCCAGAACATCTCATCCGTCGGTTCCGGCTTCAACCCCCAAGCACCTTGCTAAGTCAGGAACATTTCATCACAGGTTCCAGATTTTACCCTCCAGGCACATAGCTGCGTACAAGTTATTCCCAGATTCCGGTTTTCACACCCCAATCGAATGTGAAAGGGTACAGCGGTGTGAAAGTGGTATATGGGGTCTAAAAATTATCATTTTTTTTTACCAAAGGAGGTGAAAATAACAATTTTCACCTACTTTTGTAGAAAATAAGTACCTTGCAGCAGTCGGTACATCTCATGCGCCGGTTCCGGCTTTCACTGCCCAACCATCACGCCGGAACATTTCTTGTGCCGGTTCCAGGTTTCACCCACAAAAGCACCTTGCCAAGGCGGTGACATTTCATTCACAGGTTCCAGCTTTCACCCTCCAGGAACATAGCTGCATATGGACAAGTTATTTGCCGGATCCAGTTTTCACATCCCAATCAAGTGTGATAGCGTACAGTGGTGTGAAAGTGGTTTATGGGGACTATATATTATCACTTCATTTCTACCAAAGTAGGTGAAATTGATCATTTTCACTTACTTTTGTAGAAAATAAGTACGTCACAGCGGCCGAAACATCTCATGCTCCGTTTTTGGCTTTCACCCCCCAACCATCACGCCGCAGCCGGAACATTTTCTGCGTCGGTTCCAGCTTTCATTCCCAAAAGCATCTCTCGCAGGCCAGAACATCTCATGCGTCGGTTCCGGCTTTCACTCCCAAAAGCACCTCGTCGTGGCCAGAACATCTCATCCGTCGGTTCCGGCTTTACCCCCCAAGCACCTTGCCAAGGTGGGAACATTTCATTCACAGGTTCCAGCTTTTACCCTCCAGGCACATAGCCGCGTACATAACAAGCTATTCGCCGGTTCCGGTTTTTACACCCCAATCAAATGTGAAAGGGTACAGCGGTGTGAAAGTGGTATATGGGGCCTATAAATTACCACTTTTTTTTTTACCAAAGTAGGTGAAACTTATTATTTTCACCTTCTTTAGTAGAAAAAAGTATTACTGACATTCAATAAAAAAGCAATGCAGACAATATCACTGCTATCTTCCGCACTGATATCAGCCCTGATTTGGCTCGCTGTCTGCATAAAATAATATAAGGACCTCAATTCATCAAACTTTAAACATAATTTAAGGAAGACCATACATATTTGATAAATATACATGTATGCCATGAAGATATTATCGCGCCTGCTTACCTGTTGTGGGTAGCTGCTCCCGCAATTTGACGTTTGGAATATGCTGTAGTAAAAATGATGTCACAGTAGTCCAGAGACGTAGCTGGGTAAGTAGTTGACATCACAATTCATTCGTGGAGAAGGTCTACCTGAAAAAAAGAAGAAGGAGGCGCGATAATATGTTCATGACATACATGCATATTTATTAATAATGTGTCTTACATCGTAACACACATAAATGCAGTACTATACAGACAACACAAGTCATCCTTATCAGTTCCTGCCCCAGTGATTGCAAATACATGCTACAGCACATATTAGACCCTTAACTGTGGACCCGTTACTCAGTTTTACAAACTGAGCAGGTCCCCGGGTATGTGCTCTGCAGCAGCCAGTCTTGAGGAGCTGTCAGGGACTATCACCCCCCAAAGCACCTCACAGTGCCTGGAACATCTCATGCGCCAGTTTAGGCTTTCACCCGCCTTCAAGCCCATCACAAAAGCATGACAATCTCATGCTCCAGATCTGGCACCTCTCCAAAGCACCTCAACGCGTCCGGAACATTTCATGCGCCGCTTCCGGCTTTCACCCCCAAACACCACGCCGCGGCCAGAACATTTATTGCGCTGGTTCCAACTTTCACCCCCAAAAGCAAGTCGTCGCAGCCAGAATATCTCATACGTCGGTTCAGGCTTCAACCCCTCCCAAGCACCTTGCCAAGGTGGGAACATTTCATTCACAGGTTCCAGCTTTTACCCTCCAGGCACATAGCTGCATATGGACAAGTTATTCGCCAGATCCAGTTTTCACACCCCAATCAAGTGTTATAACATTTCCTGCACCGGTTCCGGCTTTCACTCCCAAAAGCACCTCGTCGCAGGCCAGAACATCTCATGCGTCGGTTTCCGGCTTTCACACCTTAATGTAATGTGAAAGGGTACAGCGGTGTGAAAGTGGTATATGAGGCCTATAAATGATCACATTTTTTTTTACCAAAGTAGGTGGAAATAACAATTTTCACCTACTTTTGTAGAAAATAAGTAACTCACACGCCGCGACCGGAACATTCCTTGCGTCGTTTCCGGCTTTCACTCCCAAAAGCACCTCGTCGTGTGCCAGAACATCTCATGCATCGGTTCCGGCTTTCACTCCCAAAAGCATACCGTCGCGGCCAGAACATCTCATGCGTCGGTTCCAGCTTTCACTTCCAAAAGCCCCTCGTCACGGCCAGAACATCTCATCCGTCGGTTCCGGCTTCAACCCCCAAGCACCTTGCTAAGTCAGGAACATTTCATCACAGGTTCCAGATTTTACCCTCCAGGCACATAGCTGCGTACAAGTTATTCCCAGATTCCGGTTTTCACACCCCAATCGAATGTGAAAGGGTACAGCGGTGTGAAAGTGGTATATGGGGTCTAAAAATTATCACTTTTCTTTTACCAAAGCAGGTGAAAATAACAATTTTCACCTACTTTTGTAGAAAATAAGTACCTTGCAGCAGTCGGTACATCTCATGCGCCGGTTCTGGCTTTCACTGCCCAACCATCACGCCGGAACATTTCTTGTGCCGGTTCCAGGTTTCACCCACAAAAGCACCTTGCCAAGGCGGTGACATTTCATTCACAGGTTCCAGCTTTCACCCTCCAGGCACATAGCTGCATATGGACAAGTTATTCGCCGGATCCAGTTTCCACATCCCAATCAAGTGTGATAGGGTACAATGGTGTGAAAGTGATGTATGGGGCCTATATATTATCACTTCATTTCTACCAATGTAGGTGAAAATGATAATTTTCACTTACATTTATAGAAAATAAGTACCTCACAGTGGCTGGAACATCTCATACTGTTTTTGGCTTTCATCCCCCAACCATTACGCCGTGGCCAGAACATTTTCTGCGTTGGTTCCGGCTTTCACTCCCAGAAGCATCCCGTCGCGTCCAGAACATCTCATGCGTCGGTTCCAGCTTTCAGTTCTAAAAACACCTCGCCGTGGCCAGAACATCTCATCCGTCGGTTCCGGCTTTACCCCCAAGCACCTTGCCAAGGCGGTGACATTTCATTCACAGGTTCCAGCTTTCACCCTCCAGGCACATAGCTGCATACTGTATGGACAAGTTATTTGCCGGATCCAGTTTCCACATCCCAATCAAGTGTGATAGGGTACAATGGTGTTAAAGTGATATATGGGGCCTATATATTATCACTTCATTTCTGCCAATGTAGGTGAAAATGATAATTTTCACTTACTTTTGTAGAAAATAAGAACGTCACAGCGACCGGAACATCTCATGCTCCGTTTTTGGCTTTCACCCCTCAACCATTACGCCGTGGCCGGAACATTTTCTGCGTCGGTTCCGGCTTTCACTCCCAAAAGCATCCCGTCGCGTCTAGAACATCTCATGCGTCGGTTCTGGCTTTCACTCCTAAAAGCACCTCGTCGTGGCCAGAACATCTCATCCGTCGGTTCTGGCTTAACCCCCCAAGCACCTTGCCAAGTCGGGAACATTTCATTCACAGGTTCCAGCTTTTACCCTCCAGGCACATAGCCGTGTATGGAACAAATTATTCCCAGGTTCCGATTTTCACACCCCAATCGAATGTGAAAGGGTACAGCGGTGTGAAAGTAATATATGGGGCCTATAAATGATCACTTTTTTTTACCAAAGAAGGTGGAAATAACAATTTTCACCTACTTTTGTAGAAAATAAGTACCTCACAGCAGCCGGTACATGTCATGCGCCGGTTTCGGCTTTCACCGCCAAACCACCACGCCGCTACTGGAACATTCCTTTCACCGGTTCCAGGTTTCACCCACAAAAGCACCTTGCCAAGGCAGTACCATTTCATTCACAGGTTCCAGCTTTCACCCTCCAGGCACATAGCTGCATATGGACAAGTTATTTGCCGGATCCAGTTTTCACATCCCAATCAAGTGTGATAGGGTACAGTGGTGTGAAAGTGGTTTATGGGGACTATATATTATCACTTAATTTCTACAAAAGTAGGTGAAATTTATCATTACTTTTGTAGAAAATAAGTACCACACAGCGGCCGAAACATCTCATGCTCCGTTTTTGGCTTTCACCCCCCAACCATCACGCCGCAGCCGGAACATTTTCTGCGTCGGTTCCAGCTTTCATTCCCAAAAGCATCTCGTCGCAGGCCAGAACATCTTATGCGTCGGTTCCGGCTTTCACTCCCAAAAGCATCCCGTCGCGTCCAGAACATCTCATGCGTCGGTTCTGGCTTTCACTCCCAAAAGCATCCCGTCGCAGGCCAGAACATCTCATGCGTCGGTTTCCGGCTTTCACACCTTCATCTAATGTGAAAGGGTACAGCGGTGTGAAAGTGGTATATGAGGCCTATAAATGATCACATTTTTTTTACCAAAGTAGGTGGAAATAACAATTTTCACCTACTTTTGTAGAAAATAAGTAACTCACACGCCGCGACAGGAACATTCCTTGCGTCGGTTCCGGCTTTCACTCCCAAAAGCACCTCGTCGCATGCCAGAACATCTCATGCGTCGGTTCCAGCTTTCACTTCCAAAAGCACCTCGTCACGGCCAGAACATCTCATCCGTCGGTTCCGGCTTCAACCCCCAAGCACCTTGCTAAGTCAGGAACATTTCATCACAGGTTCCAGATTTTACCCTCCAGGCACATAGCTGCGTACAAGTTATTCCCAGATTCCGGTTTTCACACCCTAATCGAATGTGAAAGGGTACAGCGGTGTGAAAGTGGTATATGGGGTCTAAAAATTATCACTTTTCTTTTACCAAAGCAGGTGAAAATAACAATTTTCACCTACTTTTGTAGAAAATAAGCACCTTGCAGCAGTCGGTACATCTCATGCGCCGGTTCTGGCTTTCACTGCCCAACCATCACGCCGGAACATTTCTTGTGCCGGTTCCAGGTTTCACCCACAAAATCACCTTGCCAAGGCGGTGACATTTCATTCACAGGTTCCAGCTTTCACCCTCCAGGCACATAGCTGCATATGGACAAGTTATTCGCCGGATCCAGTTTCCACATCCCAGTCAAGTGTGATAGGGTACAATGGTGTGAAAGTGATGTATGGGGCCTATATATTATCACTTCATTTCTACCAATGTAGGTGAAAATGATAATTTTCACTTACTTTTATAGAAAATAAGTACCTCACAGTGGCTGGAACATCTCATACTGTTTTTGGCTTTCATCCCCCAACCATTACGCCGTGACCAGAACATTTTCTGCGTCGGTTCCGGCTTTCACTCCCAGAAGCATCCCGTCGCGTCCAGAACATCTCATGCGTCGGTTCCAGCTTTCAGTTCCAAAAACACCTCGCCGTGGCCAGAACATCTCATCCGTCAGTTCCGGCTTTACCCCCAAGCACCTTGCCAAGGCGGTGACATTTCATTCACAGGTTCCAGCTTTCATCCTCCAGGCACATAGCTGCATACTGTATGGACAAGTTATTCGCCGGATCCAGTTTCCACATCCCAATCAAGTGTGATAGGGTACAATGGTGTGAAAGTGATATATGGGGCCTATATATTATCACTTCATTTCTGCCAATGTAGGTGAAAATGATAATTTTCACTTACTTTTGTAGAAAATAAGAACGTCACAGCGGCCGGAACATCTCATGCTCCATTTTTGGCTTTCACCCCTCAACCATTACGCTGTGGCCGGAACATTTTCTGCGTCGGTTCCGGCTTTCACTCCCAAAAGCGTCACATCCACAATCACATCACATCCACAATCACATCCCATTTACAATCACATCCATCACATCACATCACATCCACAATCACATCACATGCACAATCACATCCCATCCACAATAACATCCACAATCACATCCCATCACATCCACAATCACATCACATCCACAATCACATCCACAATTACATCACATCCCATCACATCCACAATCACATCCCATCCACAATCACATCCCATCACATCCACAATCACATCCCATCCACAATCACATCCCATCACATCCACAATCACATCCCATAACGTCCACAATCACATCACATCCACAATCACATTCCATCCACAATCACATCACATCCACAATCACATCCCATCACATCCACAATCACATCACATCCACAATCACATCACATCCACAATCACATCACATTCACAATCACATCCCATCACACCCACAATCACATCACATCCACAATCACATCACATCCACAATCACATCACATCCACAATCACATCCACCATCACATCACATCCACAATCACATCACATCCACCATCACATCACATCCACAATCACATCCATAATCACATCACATCCACCATCACAACCACAATCACATCACATCCACCATCACATCACATCCACCATCACAACCACAATCACATCACATCCACCATCACATCACATCCACCATCACATCACATCCACCATCACATCCCATCACATCCACAATCACATCACATCCACAATCACATCACATCACATGCACAATCACATCACATTCACAATCACATCCCATCACATCCACAATCACATCACATCCACAATCACATCACATTCACAATCACATCCACAATCACATCCCATCCACAATAACATCCACAATCACATCACATCCACAATCACATCCACAATCACATCCACAATCACATCACATCCCATCACATCCACAATCACATCCCATCCACAATCACATCCCATCACATCCACAATCACATCCCATCACATCCACAATCACATCCCATCACATCCACAATCACATCCCATCACATCCACAATCACATCCCATCACATCCACAATCACATCCACAATCACATCCCATAACGTCCACAATCACATCACATCCACAATCACATCCCATCCACAATCACATCACATCCCATCACATCCACAATCACATCACATCCACAATCACATCACATCCACAATCACATCACATTCACAATCACATCCCATCACACCCACAATCACATCACATCCACAATCACATCACATCCACAATCACATCCACCATCACATCACATCCACAATCACATCACATCCACCATCACATCATATCCACTATCACATCCATAATCACATCACATCCACCATCACAACCACAATCACATCACATCCACCATCACATCACATCCACCATCACATCCACCATCACAACACATCCACCATCACAACCACAATCACATCACATCCACCATCACATCACATCCACCATCACATCACATCCACCATCACATCACATCCACCATCACATCCCATCACATCCACAATCACATCACATCCACAATCACATCACATCCACAATCACATCACATGCACAATCACATCACATCCACAATCACATCACATTCACAATCACATCCCATCACATCCACAATCACATCACATCCACAATCACATCACATTCACAATCACATCCACAATCACATCCACGTCCACAATCACATCCACAATCACATCACATCCACAATGAAATCCACAATCACATCCACAATCACATCACATCCACCATCACATCACATCCACCATCACATCCACAATCACATCACATCCACATCCACAATCACATCACATGCACCATCACATCCACAATCACATCACATACATCATCACATCCATCATCACATCCACCATCACATCACATCCACAATCCCATCACATCACATCCACAATCACATCCACAATCACATCACATCCCATCACATCCACAATCACATCCCATCCACAATCACATCACATCCCATCACATCCACAATCACATCCCATCCACAATCACATCCCATCCACAATCACATCCACAATCACATCACATCCACAATCACATAACATCCACAATCACATCCCATCACATCACATCCACCATCACATCACATCCACCATCACATCCACCATCACATCCCATCACATCCACAATCACATCCCATCACATCCACAATCACATCCACAATCACATCATATCCACAATCACATCCACAATCACATCACATCCACAATCACATCCCATCACATCCACAATCACATCACATCCACAATCACATCATATCCACAATCACATCCACAATCACATTACATCCACAATCACATCACATCCCATCACATCCACAATCACATCACATCCACAATCACATCCCATCCACAATCACATCCCATCACATCCACAATCACATCCACAACCACATCACATCCACAATCACATCCCATCACATCCACAATCCCATCACATCCACAATCACATGACATCCAATCACATCCCATCCACAATCACATCACATCATCCCATCCACAATCACATCACATCCACAATCACATCCACAATCACATCACATGCACAATCACATCACATCCACAATCACATCACATTCACAATCACATCCCATCACATCCACAATCACATCACATCCACAATCACATCACATCCACAATCACATCCACGTCCACAATCACATCCACATCCACAATCACATCACATCCACCATCACATCCACCATCACATCCACAATCCCATCACATCCACAATCACATGACATCCACAATCACATCGCATCCACAATCACATCACATCATCCCATCCACAATCACATCACATCCACAATCACATCCCATCACATCCACAATCACATCACATGCACAATTACATCCACAATCACATCACATTCACAATCACATCCCATCACATCCACAATCACATCACATCCACAATCACATCCACGTCCACAATCACATCACATCCACAATCACATCCACAATCACATCATATCCACAATCACATCCACAATCACATCACATCCCATCACATCCACAATCACATCCCATCCACAATCACATCACATCCACAATCACATCCCATCACATCCACAATCCCACCACAATCCTATCACATCCACAATCACATGACATCCACAATCACATCCCATCCACAATCAAATCACATCCTCCCATCCACAATCACATCACATCCACAATCACATCCCATGCACAATCACATCACATCCACAATCACATCACATTCACAAACACATCCCATCACATCCACAATCACATCACATCCACAATCACATCACATCCACAATCACACCCACGTCCACAATCACATCCACATCCACATCACATCCACCATCACATCCACAATCACATCCACAATCACATCCACAATCACATCACATGCACAATAACATCCCATCCACAATAACATCCCATCACATCCACCATCACATCCACAATCACATCACATCCACCATCACATCCACAATCACATCACATGCACCATCACATCCACAATCACATCACATCCACAATCACATCACATCCACCATCACATCACATCCACCATCACATCACATCCACCATCACATCCACCATCACATCCCATCACATCCACAATCACATCACATCCACAATCACATCACATCCACAATCACATTCCATCCACAATCACATCCCATCCACCATCACATCACATCCGCCATCACATCACATCCACAATCACATCACACCCACAATCACATCACATGCACAATCACATCCCATCCACAATAACATCCCATCACATCCACAATCACATCCCATCATATCCACAATCACATCACATCCACAATCACATCCACAATCACATCCACAATCACATCACATCCCATCACATCCACAATCACATCCCATCCACAATCACATCCCATCACATCCACAATCACATCCCATCACATCCACCATCACATCCACCATCACATCCCATCACATCCACAATCACATCACATCCACAATCACATCCCATTCACAATCACATCCCATCCACCATCACATCACATCCCCTATCACATCCCATCACATCACATGCACAATCACATCACATCCACAATCACATCACATCCACAATCACAATCACATCCCATCACATCCACAATCACATCACATCCACAATCACATCACATCCACAATCACATCCACAATCACATTCACGTCCACAATCACATCACATCCACAATCACATCCCATCACATCAACCATCACATCACATCCACCATCACATCACATCCACCATCACATCCCATCACATCCACAATCACATCCCATCACATCCACAATCGCATCCACAATCACATCATATCCACAATCACATCCACAATCACATCCACAATCACATCACATCCCATCACATCCACAATCACATCCACAATCACATCATATCCACAATCACATCCACAATCACATTACATCCACAATCACATCACATCCCATCACATCCACAATCACATCACATCCACAATCACATCCCATCCACAATCACATCCCATCACATCCACAATCACATCCACAACCACATCACATCCACAATCACATCCCATCACATCCACAATCCCATCACATCCACAATCACATGACATCCACAATCACATCCCATCCACAATCACATCACATCATCCCATCCACAATCACATCACATCACATCCACAATCACATCACATGCACAATCACATCACATCCACAATCACATCACATTCACAATCACATCCACAATCACATCACATCCACAATCACATCACATCCACAATCACATCCACGTCCACAATCACATCCACATCCACAATCACATCCACATCCACCATCACATCCACAATCCCATCACATCCACAATCACATGACATCCACAATCACATTGCATCCACAATCCCATCACATCATCCCATCCACAATCACATCACATCCACAATCACATCCCATCACATCCACAATCACATCACATGCACAATCACATCCACAATCACATCACATTCACAATCACATCCCATCACATCCACAATCACATCACATCCACAATCACATCCACGTCCACAATCACATCACATCCACAATCACATCCACAATCACATCATATCCACAATCACATCCACAATCACATCACATCCCATCACATCCACAATCACATGACATCCACAATCACATCCCATCCACAATCACATCACATCCTCCCATCCACAATCACATCACATCCACAATCACATCCACAATCACATCACATGCACAATCACATCACATCCACAATCACATCACATTCACAAACACATCCCATCACATCCACAATCACATCCACAATCACATCACATCCACAATCACATCCACATCCACAATCACATCCACAATCACATCCACAATCACATCACATGCACAATAACATCCCATCCACAATAACATCCCATCACATCCACCATAACATCCCATCACATCCACCATCACATCCACAATCACATCACATGCACCATCACATCCACAATCACATCACATCCACAATCACATCACATCCACCATCACATCACATCCACCATCACATCACATCCACCATCACATCACATCCACCATCACATCCACAATCACATCACATCCACAATCACATCACATCCACAATCACATCCCATCCACAATCACATCACATCCACCATCACATCACATCCGCCATCACATCACATGCACAATCACATCACATCCACAATAACAACCCATCACATCCACAATCACATCCCATCACATCCACAATCACATCACATCACATCCACAATCACATCCACAATCACATCCACAATCACATCCACAATCACATCACATCCACAATCACATCCCATCCACAATCACATCCCATCACATCCACAATCACATCACATCCACAATCACATCCCATCACATCCACCATCACATCCACCATCACATCCCATCACATCCACAATCACATCACATCCACAATCACATCACATCCACAATCACATCCCATCCACAATCACATCCCATCCACCATCACATCACATCCCCTATCCCATCACATCACATGCACAATTACATCACATGCACAATCACATCACATCCACAATCACATCACATTCACAATCACATCCCATCACATCCACAATCACATCACATCCACAATCACATCACATCCACAATCACGTCCACAATCACATCCACAATCACATCATATCCACCATCACATCCACCATCACATCCACCATCACATCCACAATCACATCACATCCACCATCACATCCACAATCACATCACATCCACCATCACATCCACAATCACATCACATGTACCATCACATCCATTATCACATCACATCCACAATCAATCACATCACATCCACCATCACATCCACCATCACATCCCATCACATCCACAATCACATCCACAATCACATCCCATCCACAATCACATCCCATCCACCATCACATCACATCCGCCATCACATCCCATCACATCCACAATCACATCACATGCACAATCAAATCCCATCCACAATAACATCCCATCACATCCACAATCACATCCCATCACATCCACAATCACATCCACAATCACATCCACTATCGCATCACATCCCATCACATCACATCCACAATCACATCCCATCCACAATCACATCCCATCACATCCACAATCACATCCCATCACATCCACAATCACATCACATCCACAATCACATCCCATCCACAATCACATCACATCCACAATCACATCCCATCACATCCACAATCACATCACATCCACAATCACATGCACAATCACATCACATCCACAATCACATCACATTCACAATCACATCCCATCACATCCACAATCACATCATATCCACAATCACATCACATCCACAATCACATCACATCTACAATCACATCCACGTCCACAATCACATCTACAATCACATCCACATCCACAATCACATCACATCCACCATCACATCCACAATCACATCACATCCACCATCACATCACATCCACCATCACAACCACCATCACATCAACCATCACATCACATCCACCATCACATCACATCACATCCACCATCACATCCACAATCACATCACATCCACAATCACTTCACATCCACAATCACATCCCATACACAATCACATCCCATCCACCATCACATCACATCCACCATCACATCCCATCACATCACATCCACAATCACATCACATGCACAATCACATCCCATCCACAATAACATCCCATCACATCCACAATCACATCCCATCCACCATCACATCACATCCACCATCACATCCCATCACATCCACAATCACATCACATCCACAATCAAATCACATCCACAATCACATCCCATACACAATCACATCCCATCCACCATCACATCACATCCACCATCACATCCCATCACATCCCATCACATCCACAATCACATCAAATGCACAATCACATCCACAATCACATCCCATCACATCCACAATCACATCACATCCCATCACATCCACAATCACATCACAATCACATCACATCCACAATCACATCACATCCCATCACATCCACAATCACATCCCATCCACAATCACATCCCATCCACAATCACATCCCATCACATCCACAATCACATCCACAATCACATCACATCCACAATCACATCCCATCACATCCACAATCCCATCACATCCACAATCACATCACATCCACAATCACATCCCATCCACATCCACAATCACATCCCATCACATCCACAATCACATCACATGCACAATCACATCACATCCACAATCACATCACATCCACAATCACATCACATTCACAATCACATCCCATCACATCACATCCACAATCACATCACATCCACAATCACATCCACGTCCACAATCACATCACATCCACAATCACATCATATCCACCATCACATCCACCATCACATCCACAATCACATCACATCCACCATCACATCCACAATCACATCCACCATCACATCCACAATCACATCACATGTACCATCACATCCACAATCAATCACATCACATCCACCATCACATCACATCCACCATCACATCACATCCACAATCACATCCCATCCACCATCACATCACATCCGCCATCACATCCCATCACATCACATCCACAATCACATCACATGCACAATCAAATCCCATCCACAATAACATCCCATCACGTCCACAATCACATCCCATCACATCCACAATCACATCCACAATCACATCCACTATCGCATCACATCCAATCACATCACATCCACAATCACATCCCATCCACAATCACATCCCATCACATCCACAATCACATCCCATCACATCCACAATCACATCACATCCACAATCACATCCCATCCACAATCACATCACATCCACAATCACATCCCATCACATCCACAATCACATCACATCCACAATCACATCACATGCACAATCACATCACATCACATTCACAATCACATCCCATCACATCCACAATCACATCATATCCACAATCACATCACATCCACAATCACATCACATCCACAATCACATCCACGTCCACAATCACATCTACAATCACATCCACAATCACATCACATCCACCATCACATCCACCATCACATCCACCATCACATCACATCCACCATCACATCCACCATCACATCAACCATTACATCACATCCACCATCACATCACATCACATCCACCATCACATCCCATCACATCCACAATCACATCACATCCACAATCACTTCACATCCACAATCACATCCCATACACAATCACATCCCATCCACCATCACATCACATCCACCATCACATCCCATCACATCACATCCACAATCACATCACATGCACAATCACATCCCATCCACAATAACATCCCATCACATCCACAATCACATCCCATCCACCATCACATCACATCCACCATCACATCCCATCACATCCACAATCACATCACATCCACAATCACATCACATCCACAATCACATCTCATACACAATCACATCCCATCCACCATCACATCACATCCACCATCACATCCCATCACATCCCATCACATCCACAATCACATTACATGCACAATCACATCACATGCACAATCACATCCCATCCACAATAACATCCCATCACATCCACAATCACATCCCATCACATCCACAATCACATCCCATCACATCCACAATCACATCACAATCACATCACATCCACAATCACATCCCATCACATCCACAATCACATCACATCCACAATCACATCCCATCCACAATCACATCCCATCACATCCACAATCACATCACATCCACAATCACATCCCATCACATCCACAATCCCATCACATCCACAATCACATCACATCCACAATCACATCCCATCCACAATCACATCACATCCACAATCACATCCCATCACATCCACAATCACATCACATGCACAATCACATCACATCCACAATCACATCACATTCACATCCCATCACATCCACAATCACATCACATCCACAATCACATCCACAATCACATCCACATTCACATCACATCCACAATCACATCCCATCCACAATCACATCACATCCACAATCACATCCTATCACATCCACAATCACATCACATCCACAATCACATGCACAATCACATCACATCCACAATCACATCACATTCACAATCACATCCCATCACATCCACAATCACATCACATCCACAATCACATCCACAATCACATCCACGTCCACAATCACATCACATCCACAATCACATCACATCCACCATCACATCCACCATCACATCCACAATGAAATCCACAATCACATCCACAATCACATCCCATCCACAATCACATCCCATCACATCCACAATCACATTACATCACATCCACAATCACATCCACAATCACATCATATCCACAATCACATCACATCCACAATCACATCACATCCCATCACATCCACAATCACATCCCATCCACAATCCCATCCCATCCACAATCACATCCCATCCACAATCACATCCCATCACATCCACAATCCCATCCCATCCACAATCACATCACATCCACAATAACATCCCATCCACAATCACATCACATCCACAATCACATCCCATCACATCCACAATCACATCACATGCACATTCACATCACATCCCATCACATCCACAATCACATCACATCCACAATCACATCACATCCACAATCACATCCACGTCCACAATCACATCCACATCCACAATCACATACCATCCACAATCAAATCACATCCACCATCACATCCACCATCACATCCACAATCACATCCACAATCACATCACATCCACCATCACATCCACAATCGCATCACATCCACAATCACATCACATCCACAATCACATCACATGCACCATCACATCCACAATCACATCACATCCACCATCACATCACATCCACCATCACATCCACCATCACATCACATCCACCATCACATCCACCATCACATCACATCCACCATCACATCACATCCACAATCACATCACATCCACAATCACACCCCATCCACCATCACATCACATCCCATCACATCCACATCACATGCACAATCACATCCCATCCACAATAACATCCCATCACATCCACAATCACATCACATCCCATCACATCCACAATCACATCCCATCCACAATCACATCCCATCACATCCACAATCACATCCCATCACATCAACCATCACATCACATCACATCCACCAACACATAAACCATCACATCCCATCACATCCACAATCACATCACATCCACAATCACATCCCATCACATCCACAATCACATCCACAATCACATCATATCCACAATCACATCCACAATCACATCACATCCCATCACATCCACAATCACATCCACAATCACATCACATCCACAATCACATCACATCCCATCACATCCACAATCACATCACATCCACAATCACATCATATCCACAATCACATCACATCCACATCACATCCCATCACATCCACAATCACCTCCCATCCACAATCACATCCCATCACATCCACAATCACATCCACAATCACATCACATCACATCCACAATCACATCCACAATCACATCACATCCACAATCACAATTCCTTCACATCACATCCACAATCACATCACATCCACAATCACATCACATCCTCCCATCCACAATCACATCACATCCACAATCACATCCCATCACATCCACAATCACATCACATGCACAATCACATCACATCCACAATCACATCACATTCACAAACACATCCCATCACATCCACAATCACATCACATCCACAATCACATCACATCCACAATCACATCCACAATCACGTCCACATCCACAATCACATCCACCATCACATCCACAATCACATCCACAATCACATCACATGCACAATAACATCCCATCCACAATAACATCCCATCACATCCACCATCACATCCACAATCAAATCACATCCACCATCACATCCACAATCACATCACATGCACCATCACATCCACAATCACATCACATCCACCATCACATCACATCCACCATCACATCACATCCACCATCACATCACATCCACCATCACATCACATCCAACATCACATCCCATCACATCCACAATCACATCACATCCACAATCACATCACATCCACAATCACATCCCATCCACAATCACATCCCATCCACCATCACATCACATCCGCCATCACATCACATCCACAATCACATAACATGCACAATCACATCCCATCCACAATAACATCCCATCACATCCACAATCACATCCCATCACATCCACAATCACATCACATCACATCCACAATCACATCCACAATCACATCCACATCACATCACATCCACAATCACATCCCATCCACAATCACATCCCATCACATCCACAATCACATCCCATCACATCCACAATCACATCACATCCCATCCACAATCACATCACATCCACAATCACATCCCATCACATCCACAATCACATCACATCCACAATCACATCACATTCACAATCACATCCCATCACATCCACAATCACATCACATCCACAATCACATCCACGTCCACAATCACATCTACAATCACATCCACATCCACAATCACATCACATCCACCATCACATCCACAATCACATCACATCCACCATCACATCAACCATCACATCACATCCACCATCACATCACATCACATCCACCATCACATCCCATCACATCCACAATCACATCACATCCACAATCACTTCACATCCACAATCACATCCCATACACAATCACATCACATCCACCATCACATCCCATCACATCACATCCACAATCACATCACATGCACAATCACATCCCATCCACAATAACATCCCATCACATCCACAATCACATCCCATCCACCATCACATCACATCCACCATCACTTCCCATCACATCCACAATCACATCACATCCACAATCACATCACATCCACAATCACATCCCATACACAATCACATCACATCCACCATCACATCACATTCACCATCACATCCCATCACATCCACAATCACATTACATGCACAATCACATCACATGCACAATCACATCCCATCCACAATAACATCCCATCACATCCACAATCACATCCCATCACATCCACAATCACATCACATCCACAATCACATCACAATCACATCCACAATCACATCACATCCCATCACATCCACAATCACATCCCATCCACAATCACATCCCATCACATCCACAATCACATCCACAATCACATCCCATCACATCCACAATCCCATCACATCCACAATCACATCACATCCACAATCACATCCCATCACATCCACAATCCCATCACATCCACAATCACATCACATCCACAATCACATCCCATCACATCCACAATCACATCACATGCACAATCACATCACATCCACAATCACATCACATTCACAATCACATCCCATCACATCCACAATCACATCACATCCACAATCACATCACATCCACAATCACATCCACAATCACATCCACGTCCACAATCACATCCACATTCACATCACATCCACAATCACATCCCATCCACAATCACATCACATCCACAATCACATCCCATCACATCCACAATCACATCACATCCACAATCACATGCACAATCACATCACATCCACAATCACATCACATTCACAATCACATCCCATCACATCCACAATCACATCACATCCACAATCACATCACATCCACAATCACATCCACGTCCACAATCACATCACATCCACAATCACATCACATCCACCATCACATCCACCATCACATCCACAATGAAATCCACAATCACATCCACAATCACATCCCATCCACAATCACATTCCATCACATCCACAATCACATTACATCACATCCACAATCACATCATATCCACAATCACATCCCATCCACAATCCCATCACATCCACAATCACATCACATCCACAATCACATCCCATCACATCCACAATCCCATCCCATCCACAATCACATCACATCCACAATAACATCCCATCCACAATCACATCACATCCACAATCACATCCCATCACATCCACAATCACATCACATGCACAATCACATCCCATCACATCCACAATCACATCACATCCACAATCACATCACATCCACAATCACATCCCATCCACCATCACATCACATCCACCATCACATCCCATCACATCCCATCCACAATTACATCACATGCACAATCACATCCCATCCACAATAACATCCCATCACATCCACAATCACATCCCATCACATCCACAATCACATCACATCACATCCACAATCACATCCACAATCACATCATATCCACAATCACATCCCATCCACAATCACATCACATCCACAATCACATCACATCCACAATCACATCACATCCACAATCACATCCCATCACATCCACAATCACATCACATCCACAATCACATCCCATCCACAATCACATCACATCCCATCACATCCACAATCACATCACATCCACAATCACATCACATGCACAATCACATCACATCCACAATCACATCACATTCACAATCACATCCCATCACATCCACAATCACATCACATCCTCAATCACATCACATCCACAATCACATCCACGTCCACAATCACATCCACAATCACATCACATCCACCATCACATCCACCATCACATCCACAATCACATCCACAATCACATCACATCCACCATCACATCACATCCACCATCACCTCCACAATCACATCACATCCACAATCACATAACATCCACAATCACATCACATGCACCATCACATCCACAATCACATCACATCCACCATCACATCACATCCACCATCACATCCACCATCACATCACATCCACCATCACATCCACCATCACATCCCATCACATCCACAATCACATCACAATCACATCCCATCCACAATCACATCCCATCCACAATCACATCCCATCCACCATCACATCACATCCGCCATCACAA